>NC_090440.1:1153149543-1153464806 GCF_031143425.1 Pleurodeles waltl | reverse complement strand
TTAAATGTTAAATCTACACTGGATATCAATAAAAAAACTACAATGTAGTGCTACAGAAGAAATTTAGTAGGGTGCGCAACTCATCAAGGGGAATCATACAGCACCATGAACAGTTATGAAAATTAAAGAAATAAGATTAAATGTTAGGGGCCTATCCTTTAGAAAATGCACGTCATGGCAAAATCAAATGTAATAACTATTATTGGAGAAACATCAACTAAAGTGGTAGTTCTTACTGGCACGGCTGCAGATTAATTGCTACTAGAGTGGCAGCTTACGGCTCTTGGGAGATAGTGACACATGTAAATATTTTGTATCTCTGATAGCAATCTCCTCTCTAGTATTAGAAATGGAGATTCTTATCATAGTTTCATACTGTCTGCAATGTAGTCACTGGCACACAGGATTGATCCACTTCTTGAGTGGTGCTAGATACTCCCTGCAAAAATAGAAGAAGAGGTGCGAGGTGTCTGACTCCAGCATGCATGACGGTCATAAAGTGCTCACATTGGCATTGTTTGCCCAACTAATAGCAAAGCTATGGATTCATAAGGTCCCGTATCTAAATTTTAGGTATGGCGTCTTAGGTAAGAGGCCTGAGATAGAATCAAAAGATAGTTCTTATATAGAAATATTTTTGTGGCCTAAAAATCTATCGATCAAACTACCCCCTTATAAATCTCTAGTCCCAATCTCCAGTTGTACTCCCTTTGCCTTTCTTTACTCAATTGCTTTGATATTGTACAGGATTTATCTGGGGAAACCCAGACGGGCTGTAGGTCTAGATTGCAAAGCATGTTTTTAATGTATGCTAACCATGAAATTTGTAAACATCCCCAGAAGCTCAATAGCTCCTTTAATGGTGCCTTATAGGCCTCTAATTCCTTAGTAGACCAAAGTCTATGCCAATAGAGTAAAGGTGTCAGTTGCAGAGTAAAAGAAATCGGGTACATTCCATGGTCTAGTAGCAATGGGAGGTGGGGAGTACTCTGCGGCAGGTTTAAAAGGAACCAAAAAACTATTTTTCACTGTGGTAAGTATAGAAAATATAGTAATCTTATCAGATGCTCAAAGAAACCCTATTGCCCACAGAACTCTGTTGCAGGTTAGAAGTACCCCAAAGTGATCTTCAACACACTGAAACACTGGTTAGTCCTTTTACCACCAGAAGTGATGCAATCCCATCTCAAGTAACAGTGAATAACGTATCCCTTTCTTTTGATGATGTATACAAGAAAGTGCACCCTGCCATACATTATGAGGGTATTGCAAGTCATCATCGAGTTCCACGATCATAAAGAGGAATGAGACTGAAGGCTGAGTTTCTTCATAAGGTCATGAAGCCCCAAGGTGGCATGCCATGTCCTTCTACTGTTCTTTAATGAACAGCATGATACCTTCCCACAAATTGCTTAAACCCTTAGCATCTGGCTCATTCATGTTCATTGCAAGGACATTGAATAAAAGCAGAAACTGTGCTAAAAAAATGTAACACACCAAAAAGCAGTTAGCATTTTTTGCCAAAAGATATTACAGTGAGTTTCATCTGAATAAAATTATTTGTTGAAACATACAGAGTTTCTGTCTTTCTTGCAATAACCTATAGTGAAAAAAAGATGAACATGAGATCATAAATATCTGGGTTCTGTTGATTACATTTCTTTAAAAAAGATCAGATGCAGCAAAATGCTGTTCCTGTTTTCTTAGTTTAAGCTGTCACTGTTATTATGCTCCAAGGCAAGCATTTCACCCTGGCTGCTATTCTGGCAGAAGGCAATTTGACATCAGATCTCAACTGTAAAAATGTATTACAGTTGAGCGGCTACATAATTTCTTTATTACAGGTGAATAAAGGCATGACAATTTGTTTGTATTAAGGAAATGTGGGACAAATTTACACAGAGATTGCAGGCTCCCATGCATTATAAAGTTAGTAAAATCAATAAAGTAACTAACGGGGCTGGTTTGAGCTTAGTGCCCATGCTATTTTCAGTGGATTCACTTATTTTTGTTGTTTGTTGGCAAATGATTCTATCAGACATTTGAAGCAGAGTATCCCTTCTGGTTTTCTGCTCCATATTTTTTCTTGCTTCCTTCAGAAATCCATTGGTGATGAAGTGGCTCCTGACATATTAAATTAATGCCTTCTCTTCTACTACAGTTCCTCATGAATTTAAAATAGCTATGGTGAGACCGATTTTAAAGATTTCATCATTGGGTGTATGTATGATTCTGCCACCTTCACTGCTGCCATATATGCAGCCATGTATGGGAAAACTGGTGAAGAAAAAGTTACTGCAACTCAGTTGCAACTTTACAGTGTGTAGCATGTATTGTTGGATGACTGTTAGGAAGGTATTCGGGCCATGTTGGGCACCAAATTAATTGTGGTCTTAGACCCATATTTATACTTTTTTAGCACTGCATTTGCGTCATTTTTTAACGTAAAAGCATCGCAAACTTGCAAAATACAAATGTATTTTGTAAGTTTGCATCGCTTTTGCATCCAAAAGCGGCGCAAATGCAGCACTAAAAAAGTATAAATAAGAGCCTTAGTGTTTGATCACTTGTGAATGATGGTTTATGGCAGCGGTGCTTTGCCTTGATCATGAAGGGCTTATATACTGCCTTTGACAGAGTAAACCATGCAGTGCTCGTTCCTGGGCTGGAAAATATGGAATTACAGTGAGGGCATAAAATGTCTCAATTCGTTTGGACTAACTGGAGTGAAGCAGTACATCTAGGAGGCGATATTTCAGCAACCAGATCCATACCATGAGGAGTCCCTTAGGGATCATCACTTTACCCGTTGCAGTTTAACTTATATCTGAAAGCACTTACTGATCTACTACCTGCCTAGAAATGTAAGGTGTGCATGTATGATAACTATATGCAACTCCTTTTTAATCTTCAAGAACATTCCTCTTTGGAACCATCATCACTCCTCTGAGCACTTGAGACTGCTTTGTACTGGATGCAAGGAAAATTCCTAACGATAAGGGCATCGGAATTGGAAATGCAGTATGGGTTTAATGCATCCTTTCAAATTGAATACTTGCTTGTGGTCCGTCACAGTGGGTTCATCACCTAGGCCTGCAAAGAAGCCTGCGGATTTAGGACAATGATAGATTGTGAACTATGCTTAGAGAAGCAAACAGTGAAAGTTTCCAAATCGTGTTATTCTCATCTTCCTATTTTAAGACAGGTCTTTCGGTGTTTATCTACTGCTCACAATGCCCTGGCCATTCATTCATTAAATCCCACTTGTCTGGATTTAGGCAATACAACCCACCGTGGTCTAAATATAAAGAAATGTGTGAAATATGTGTCTGTTCAGCAGTTGACAAAAGCTTCCTATTCCCTATTTACGGCTTCAGGCTACTTGGGCCAGCACCGGAGATTGTATCCTTTTGTTTATAAGACGCTGACACTTAGAATAAACCGGTTAGATCTGCGCTATCAATTGGACCATCTTGAATTCTGACATAAATAAAAACGTTGCTATTTTGCTACAGTCCACTGAGATCAGATCGTTCAATGCTCGGTATTCAGACTGCACCTTGAGACTCTTATGGGTGCTTTATTATTATTATTATTATTATTATTATTATTATTGTTAATATTCTTTATGCTAATATCATTACTACTACCAACAATCATATTTGCAGAGGTAGTGTTATTATTCCTGTGATGAATATTGTCATAACTATCATTATTAATATTATTTACTCCCACGTGTGTTAAATCAATGCCTGCAAGTGGAAGACGACATCTGGGGCCTGAATATGGAAAGTGCCCAGGGCACAATAGGCATGTGCATCTGCTTGGCGTGCCTCCGGGGCACTTTGTTATTACAGGACTGTGGCCCTTTCTGTAATACAGATAACGCTGGGGCACATATAGCAACAGCATTACCATCAGAGAGTGGTTTCTCATTTGCAAATGAGGGGATCTCTTTGTCTCTCTGCCCTCACTGTATTCTAGACATGGGTGCACATGCAAAGAACCTGTTAGGAGGAGCACTGACAGTGCACCACCTAAACGTTGGCACACTGTCAGTGTGCTTTCTGATGGCAGCCTTTTTGAGGGGGGAAGGGGATCCTATGGACCCCGCCAGCCATCCCCTTGCAGGCGGGTGCAGTCACTCACTGCACCCGCCTGCGCGGGGATCTCTAATCCCCCTTAAAAGTGCAGGCAGTTTGCCACCTTCACAGTGAAACACCAAGCGGCTTTGACGCAGATGCTCCGATTTTCACTTGAATGCGCTACCCACAGTGCAGTGCGAGTTCGTTGCTGCCCAAGGGACAGTGCATTCAAGGTAATAGGGCGCACTTCCTCAACTTGCACCCGGCGCACCTGTTTTAAGCTGTGACGTGCTGCAAACAGAGAAAGTGCACCCTATCTGTAATAGGGCCCCAGGTCTATATTCTCATTGCCTTCACATGTGCTTCTGTTCACTCACACGCTGTACATGTTCACATGACGCCTCATACTGTTGACCCTTTTTAAATAGGATCATCACACAGTTTGTACGTGAGCCATATGTGGTCAAAGGTCTGATGTTCCCTACACTGTCTCTCCACGTACCCCGACCTTTTCACTGTTTGTCCACGTGCCCCAAGCTTCTGATACAGTCTGCACTGCGCACCATGTGGGGGTGAATATATACCTTATTACAGACAGTGATGCGTCAAAACGAGCTCTTGAATCGCTGCTCTAAAGGAGGGCTGCAGCAATGCCATTGCAGGCACGTTATTGGGCTTCTGTCTGCCTCGTAACTGCCACAGGTGCCTTGTCCTGCCAATAACGCATCTCTCTCATTCTCTCTCTTATTTGTTTTGCTATCATTCCCCTTCAGCTGCCTTGTTTATTTACGGCCACCACATAAAGTGCTTTCATAAAAAAAGAAGAGGCCATTATCAGGGAATGATCCTTGGCTGCCAGCGCCATCAAAGCTTCTCAAATGGCGGCAATAACTCTCTGTAATGTCCATTTCCTCTGTGCCTCCTTTTCACTCCATTGTATTTCTAATCGTCACCGGGTGAAAAGGAAGAGAAGCCCCCAGGTGGAGAAAGAGTTTCAAAGGAGACCAGAGCGAAGTTGCAGCTGTGATTCTCCACACAAAGTAGGACTCACGCCATAGCCACAGCTATGAGATGCCATTACACCCAGCACCTCCCATCATCTATCTGGGCCAGTCACCCTCTCCATTACAGACCCATCAACAAGGATCACATGATTAAAATAATGTGACACTTGGTTTAATCATGCATGAGAGAGCATGCCAAGCCATTCCAGCTGCTGTCACATTCCTTGTTCATTGAGTGCCAGAAATCTCTCCTCGCAATTAATCCTCAATTACTAATAAATATTACTCCTGTATATTTCTAAGAAGTGTGTGTGTGTGTGTTTTTAAGACTGATAATTCACCATACCGGGTCACAGCTAATTATAATCAATTTTTTGTTATGCCTCCATTCATTGTCAATATGTCCCAATTGGTTCTGCGGGCTACGTTTAGTGGGTCATGCTTTATGAGCATTACATTTCAAAGCAGAGATAGGACATGGATTAAGGTTATGGTCAGAGTAACAGTAGTGACAGATGTTAATGCCATCTCATCCTTTGTTCAAGAGAGATTTAAACAAGTATTAGCATAGCCAATAAATCTTGCCTTTTGCACCTAATAAGTATTAGCCATGTAGCACATTAAACCTTTATTAGAAATAAACTGTTTGTGCATTCCTTCATACACTTGGCATTAGATGGTAATGATAAGAACATCCCCTAGAGAGCACCACAATAAAAATAGCATTTGGAAGAAACAAAGTCGTGACCCGTATAGCTAGCCCCTGGAGGCCATAACCACATGAAAAGAGAAGAGCAGAGAGCATTGCAGTGTAACCGTATATTCAGCCCCTAGGGGTCTTAGTTCAGCCATGCAGGCTGGCTAGAACATTATTACAAACAAGGCCCGTAGAACAAAAACTGCTCCCAGCTGTAAAGCAAAAGCTCCAGCCATGAGAGAGAGCTTAAAAAGACATTGAGTGTTGTGAGAGGTTATGATTTTAGGGTTCCCCCCAACCTAGTGTGGTTACCCAGAAGCTGGACAGAAAGAGCACGGCGTGCTGAACATTTTAGTGGTGGTCCCATTGCCCTAGGACTACCACAATCTGAGTTATTGGCAAACATGTGTTGTTAAAAGGAATGTCCTTCAAAGCATTATGGGTCGAGTTTCCAGAATACTGTAAATATTGTAGTATTGGCTCTCCTGCTGTGCCGCGAAAGCCACATTGAGGGTTTCCCTTGCGTTTTTTTTCTATTTAAAAGGTGCCAGTTTGTATATTTTTCAACTGTTAAACTGGGGAAGGATTTAGGACTGAGATTGCAAATGTAACCAGTGCTCATGTAAAGTGCACTCATCTTCCAGTCATATTTGCACTATATAAATAAATAAAAAAAGAATCCCCCTCTAGCTTGCACCTTTTGTCACAAAGAAACAGTGAGATGCCAGAGGAAGAAACAACATGCCATGAGTGTGAAGCAGAGAGGCAAAAGAAAAAAGTAGTGCACCACAACTAAGGTATATGTCTGACTGTGCAATAATCCATGTAACAGGGTCAGTCTCCAGGGCGGGAACAAAACTGCCTCAAGGTGGGACAATCCTAAAGCATTTACCTAACAAACCAAAGGAATTTTGAAAGGCAGGCCAAGGAATGAATGAAAGTCATGGGCATGTGATGGGCTTGGTGAAAGCCTACAGAATAGAATACAGCATGTTGCGAGTCAGTGCTTATGCATTGCCTACATTAAAAAAAAAAATGTCTATTTGTTCTTTGACCTGAAGTTTAGTTTGTAGCTGCTGTTGCACATGCAACTGTTTTGTATTGATGAAACAGTTATCTTTCACCCCTCTAGATGTTACGCATGACTTTCTAGGGTGCGGTGTGTTCATCCTGACTCTATGTAGCTCCAGCTAAATGAATTCCACAGTGGGGTATACAAACTTCATCACTTCATGAATCACAGAAAATGGTTTTTGGAGCATAAAGATCAGCTGTTCACAACAAAGTAGATTCTGAGTTCAGGTACATATTCTATGGCCAGCGATACTCATCAACTCAGATACTAATTCATTTTTGCCGATTTGTCTCAGAGGCTAACTCAATAAACTTTGAATATATTAACAGCAAGTTACAAAAAGGACATAGAAGGCAATGGAGCAGTGGAAGTTGGAACAAACAAACTAAATATAAAAAAAGGGTGAAAATCTAATCATGTGCTCTGTACCTCTACCCCTAAACTGGTAAGCATGTCCATGGGAAATGCCAGCAAGCACTGGTTGCAGTCTTTGCCTTCAGCAATTGCTTGCATTGTGTCCTTCTTTATGGTCTTTGACTGTGCTCTGCACTCAGTACCCCTTCTCCCGGGGCACCCAGGGAGCATGTAAGCATTCTAAACTGGATCGGGGACAGGGCCTGGTAGTTAGCATCCAGCTTGTCATAGTGCCTCTAAAGTCAGGGCTCACACTGTGTAGGTGTCAGTTGCATCCAACATTTTTTGGGTAAAGATTATGGCAATGATAGTGACCTTGACCAGCCTCTCTGAGCTAGGACTTCTATAGAAGAAAATGGTGGTCTTTAGCTACAACCTTCACTCAGCCCCCCTTCTCTGTACTTCATGGGTACGGTTTGAGCAAATGGCAGTGGATTTGGGGTGGAAGATATGATCCTTAGAAATGCCTTATTTTAGCTCCTTTGGTCCCACAGAGAGTAGGATGCATCTTCATCTGTGCCCAGTGTGCACGGTGTGCAAAATATGGCCTTCGTCATTGGTCTGCATGCATTTCTCATGTCCCGGAGCCTGCCAGGCATAGTTTGGCCTTGAGCAACTGAAACCTTGTGCTCATTCCTTTGGACCTGAGATCTTACAGGGCATAGACTTCACTGCCATTGGGCTCTGGCTAATCTGTTCATAATATCTTCTGGCTGTGTCCAGCAGAATCTGTGTGGAATCAGCGGCTTTTGGTCAAAACCTTTACACAACCGACTCGCAGAGACAGCATTAAGGGCATGTCTTAATTTAGCAATTTTCTCCTGGCATTTTAAACCCTTCTCGGGAATGACTTAATCCCCCGTGATTATATAGTGTACAAAGTGAACAGCCTCCCAATGACCATAGGAACATATTTCCTTATTTAAGTTGACACAAATGTCCCAAGCCCACTTGCCTAGAAAGTGACTGATATTGCAAAATGATAAGCTTTACACAGTCAAACAGATTCGGAGCTCAGATTTGAATACTAACCCCTAAAAATATCCACATACATCATAAACTTTCCTGTTCAAATATCTATCAATTATGGTGACTCACGTATGGCAAAACGTGTAAAAAAATCACAGAACAGATACAAACCATGTAAAAAATCAGAGAGTATGCAGTTGCGCTTGATCGCTTGCCAAGTTTACAGTAGTGTTGATTTGTCCAGCTTTTTGCTTGAGGCCTTGGCTGAAACTTCCTTATCCATACCATACTGAAGCCGAATAATTATGGTATAAGCCCATTACTCCTAAACTTCCAGGGATGGATCAAAACTGAATTGCATTGTTCCAAGGGTTAGTGCTGATCCATTCACCACTGCAAACGATATTAGTAAAACAGAAAAAAGCCTTCCCAGTGGAGTCACTAAGTTATCACTAACAACAGAAGTGCTATTGTCTTCTCTCTAATCCATATGTGATACCGTAAAACAACCAATAAGAACAATTCTTTATTGAGAACAAATACTGATCAGCATTCAATGTTTACGGATTTCCGTAATTCAGTTGAAGAACAAAAGAACAAGAACAAAAGTCTAAAACAACAGAAGTTTGTGATTTACTTACCCATGAATAACAACTTTGCGCCAAAGCACTTACTGCTTATGATGTAAACCATAATATCAGACATGGATAACGACCCTAATAGCAACATTAATGACTGACTAGGGGTGTAAGGCACAGAGTGAATTGCCCCTCACAGGCATAGCACAGAGTGAGTCACTGTGACTATTAGCCATAGCCTGTCTGCTATTAGCAGAGGCTAGAACATACTGCTCATGGCCAGTGACCAAGACAAGTATGGAGCACAAACAGAGCCTAGCCGTGTGGCTGCAATAGTGACTATCCCGGGTTCATTTAACATGCCAGTGACCTACACACTTGACATTTCTCCTGCAGGAGAAGACCAGCTGATGGGTGAAAGCTTGGGGCAGGGGGTGGGTGGTTGGGAGAGAAACTTGCTACTGAAGTTGTATATTACATGTTAAATTATTGGTAGCTGTTGAGCACTAATTTCCTCCCGCACTTGACATGTTCTGGCTGTAGTATCGGATATGGTCAGGAACCCTGCACAGGTGGATAATTTCTGTTTATGTGCAAAGATGTTTTGTATGTAATACTGCTTCACTGAAATACGAATAAAGTAATTTAAAAAAACCAGAGCATAACTTTAGGTCACACCCATAGCTTACTTCATATAGTGGCATATTCTATGCCATCATGCAGCATGCACAAGACATATATCGGGCATGGCACGTAGACTTCATAAGCTGTTGCCCATGATGGGTAAACAACACTGTGTCCCAAATAGGGATGTAACAGGACTATTGTCCTAGCAGACCTCAAGGAAAGATCTTTCTTGTGGAGGAGGAAGCTTCACACACATGTTTGTGTCATGCTTCATCATCTGCTACCTCTCCCCACCCCAACAGGACAGTGCCACCAGGGTGGATTCAACCTCCTGACGGTCCCGGCCAGGAGGGGTTTTTTAGATAAAAACTACCGGACAGAGGGGGGATCCAGATTAACTAAAAATACCTTGAGGACTCCCATTATGTCACCTTTAATAGTGGTGTCCGCCGGTATATCTAAAAAACAAACCACAACGGTAATGATGAGATCAGTGGGTCAGCCCGTCTTAATTAGCCGACATGCTTCTGCCCTCTCAGGTAGCCTAAAGAGGTCTTGGGTATTCTTCAGAGCTGTGGACCCCTATCTGATTTAGATGAACTAATGCTGAATTAAACTATATTATCAATTCTTATCCCTGGAGAATTCTACCTGAGTGAGGATACTGGTACAGTAACCTGTTTGTAATCAGAATGAGAAATGAAAGAATAAACATTTACTAATAAGAACATTCCCTATATGAGTTTCTATTTCACATGGTGCCGTGGTCATGGAAGTGGAAAATCACTGCAAATTACTGCAAAACAACAAGTGTTTTTGTGAAAAATGTATACACACACTATGCACATGCAGCTGCACCAACAGCAACCTGTTACATCTACTAGTGCTAATTAGTAAGTGAAGTTCTGTTATTAACACACTTCATCTCAACGTTCCACTAGCACTTCAAGTAAAAATCACAGAAATGAAACCACCCCTTAACCTGGATTTTAGTGGATACCGGCTCCTGGTCTGGGAAGAGGGTGGTGTCCTTTCTAGTCACACATTGGTATCACAGTGATATGTTTAATTAACATCATACCACAGTCTTTGTTGGAGCTCAATTACCAGGCTATGTTCTACTCTGCAAACAGACATTTCACAATTATTTTTCTAATCCTTGAATTTCCGTCGGTCCACGCAGTATCAGTTGTAACTAGTTGCCCACACAATACCAATTGTCAAAAGATGTTAGTGCCAGATAATCATCTACCCACATTACTGAAATAATTTGTATCAGAAAAAGCCACTAATTGGTTCGGGTCGGTTCTAAAGATAATGAGAAGAAGCACCATGCCACCGGTTGATTCACATCACATATGTGTGCATGTTGTCTAATGTAGGAAGGAGTGCTCCTTCACACTCAAGCTTCTTCATCTTTATCTCACACATTGGGCATGAAATAAAACATCATGCACGAATGCCAAACAAAAATGTGCTCACGCATGCTGCTTCAATAAAACACAATGGGGGTCATTACAACATTGGCGGGCGGCAACTGCCGCCCGCCAAGTTGTAACCGATGTGCGTCCGCTCCCGCGGTGCCCATTATGACATCCCCGCTGGGCGGCAACAGAGTTTCCGCCCGCCGGCCCAGCGGGGATGTGGGCCGCAACATGGGAGCCAGCTCCAAATGGAGCCGGCGGTGTTGCGGCCGTGCAACGGGTGCAGTTGCACCCATCGCGCTTTTCACTGTCTGCTATGCAGATAGTGAAAAGCTGCACGGGGCCCTGTCAGGGGGCCCCTGCACTGCCCATGCCAGAGGCATGGGCAGTGCAGGGGCCCCCAGGGACCCCGCGACTCCCCGTACCGCCAGCCTTTTCCTGTCGGTTCAAACCGCCAGGAAAAGGCTGGCGGTACGGGGACTCGTCATCCCCTGGGCAGCGCTGCTGGTGGATTATCACCGCCGGGGCAAATGTGGCGGGAAACCGTCGGCCCCGGCGGTGCGACTGCGGCGCTACCGCCGCGGTCGTAATCCCCTCTGAAGCACCGCCAGCCTGTTGGCGGTGCTTCAGTCAAAACAGCCCTGGCGGTCTTGGACCGCCAGGGTTGTAATGAGGGCCCATATGTCTGACACAATGAAGAGGCCAGGTCCGGATACACACAGACACGTAACAATGGTATCAGTTGTTATTAGCCCATGACACACCTATGTAAGAGAGGTGTGTGCTTTCTCATAACAACCTCATAAACCAACACCTTAAGTGCCCCCCCAAAAAATATATATACATGCATTTCGTACTCTCTCACTCAGGCTCTCAGGAAGTAGCTTAGAAATATTTTATAACCAGAGAGCACCGCCCCCACCACAGATAGTACTCACGTCGTCAAAAGGGTTACATGATGGAACCACGCATGCCGAACAACACATGCCTTAATGCGGTCGGAACCACAACCATGCTGTTTCCATGCATGCCTTTATCATGTATGCCTTTACAATACATTTTGTTGTAAAAGCATGCCTAGTAAAGGCATGCGTGGAAACGGCATTCGTGGTTCTTTCATGCAAGCCCCCCACCCGCCCTGAGGCCCAAAACTACCCCCACCCCAAAACCTAAACTACCCCGACCACCCCACCAAACCCCCCATTCCTGCCCCTAAAATCTAAAGTACCCTGACACACCCACTAGCCCTGAATCCTAAAAAGAAACCTACCCCAACCCTTCCACTACTGGCCCATAAAACTAAACTACCCCAACACCCCTCCCACCTGCCTTAAGCCCTAAAAGAATACCATCCTGACCCCCACCCTGCCTCTAAAAACTAAATAACCCCGACCCCCCACCCACCCTGAGACCTCAAAAAAGTACCCAGACCACCACCCCTGCCCCTAAAAAGTAAACTACTCCAACACTCCCACTCACCTTGAGCCTTAAAACCTTCCCCCAATAAGTAAACTGGCCTGACCTCCTCACTAACCCTAAGCCCTAAACAAAAACCAGCCAGACTCCCCCATCCCACCCCTAAAATCTAAATTACCATTACCCACACCCACCCTGAGCCCTAAAAAGCTACCCCAACAGCCTACCCCTGCCCCTAAAAACTAAAGTAACCTGACACAACCACCCTTCCTAAACCCTAAATCCACCCCCACTGCTAAAAGCTAACCACAAACCCTGCCACAACTCCCCTTACCTCACCGTGTCCTCTCCTGATCCTTCTACCTCTTCTCTCCTCCCTCCTCCTGCCTTCCTTAAACCTTTCCCCATCCCTTCAAAAATGAACCACCCCTCCTGCCATCCTAAGCCCTAAATAAAAAAATACCCAAACCTCCCACTCCCGTCCCCACCCTGAGCCCTAAAAAAAAAAAAAAAAAAAAAAAAAAAAAAACTGCCCCTTAAAAACAAGTAGTCCGCCCGACCCCTCTCCCACCCCAATCTCTTAATCCAACCCCACCCTTGCCCCACTTACCTCACCTTGTCCTCTGTGTCTTCTCTTGAACAAATCATGGCTTTTCCTATGCCTTAACCACTAATATGTGTAGTTTAGCACATGCATGGTTAAGGCACAGAAAAAAACATGCGTTGTTCCAGCAAGCGTGGTTACGCTTGCATGGGAAATGTCCACGTTGTTAAGGACGCGTGGTTAAGGTCTTTTCCCCCTCAAAAGTCCTACCATGTGCATTCACCAACTCAGACCTGCTCCAAGCCACTGGTATAGCGTGCTGGTGCGGCAAAATGAGTTATAAAGCCTCTGGTGTGCCAAATTCCTGTGGCGCTGGTGTGCCCAAGACAGCATGCAATCATCTCATCAACCAGCATCATGGACAGTGGTGCTGGGAATTGCAGTTCCCTATTCACGGATGTATGGAGATCACAAGAAGGCGATATGCCACTCGATGCTCTTGATTCGTCATCTACCAGTGCCTTAGCTAGTGGTGCTGGGAATTGTAGCTTCCAATTCGCAGATGTGTGGAGATCAAAACGTGATGCCACTGGAGGCCCGTGATCCCGTTATCTCCCAGCGCCGTAGCTAGCGGCTTTGGGACTTTACGTCCTCAGAGTTAGTCCAAGCAAATGGCAACACATAACCATATCCCATCATGGGCAGAGGAATATCTCAGCCTAATAACCCTAATCTTCAACTATCTTTTTTTCATTTGACCGTATTATAAGTTTCTTATGCCCTACAAAATATAACTGGAAACGGTACCCCTTCGTCACAAAGATGCCAACAGTTACCATGAATATAAATCTATTAGTTCCTTCCTCCAGTTGGGGCTTTTTCAGAGAAAAGTTCATATTTTAATACTCCCAATACCTTGAAAGGATGGCTTTTCACAAAAGTAATCAAATTCACATCATAATGTGCATAAGTAATCAATATGCCAGTGTTTGTTGGTTATTAACATACTTAAAGTAAAAAAAGGTTAAAAAAAGGAAACCAATGATCTTTCAGGAATGCCTCAGGAAAGCCTATGCAGACGGGGCTAAAATCCTTTTCACCAAAGGGCAGATACATATATGCTTGTGACATAATGTGTTGGGCAAAGTTATACATGAAGTATCCCAAGTACTGTGATAATCGTACATTTAATTGGTCATCTGCTAATGGTGCCCCATGGTTTCTCATCGTTCAGGTCATATAGATCTATATGAAGCCTCCAACTCCATTGTGTTCTAAGAGTGAGTGGTTGTGTTATTTCTCTATGGGTCTGTGTTAACATTTTAATCACATACCTCTCCATTTCATCTTCACTATGTCCATTCTCGATACAGTGATTAACTATGCGAAAACGTATGCATCTAGTTGTCATTTCAAAGTACACCAAGTTACATGGGCAGTTTTGCTGCTACAGTTTGTTAAGCTCCTAAGTTTCCAGATGTTTGTAAGAACGAGTTCCAGTTCTTATATCTTCTTTGTGAAAGGGCACACACTGCACTTTCCGCATGGGAATTGCTGCACGGGAGGTGGTAAGTTCTAAAGCTTCATCTGGTCAGTCTTCTCAATACTTCTTTCCAGACGTGTGCACACCATTATATCCTTGGTGATCCCTGCTCTTTTGAATCAGTGCATCGGTTTTTCCACCTGACTGAAGAATTCTCCGGTTCTTTTTGATGATTTTCTGCCAATGATTCGACAGAGAACTAAAGGTGGTACCACATATTATCTTTTTTTGTTTCATCTTTCTTAAAAACACGTTAGTAGTTGTTTTCTATTGTTGTAGAGGGCTCTTTTATTAGCCCTTTGTATCAAAGGAAAGGGCTATTTCTTCTCTGCCAATTTTGCATAAAGTTTTGTTGCATGAATTTTGTAATCTCTTACCACTGAATAGTTGCGTCTAAGATACAAAATTTGTCCAACTGGTAGGTTTTCCGTAAAGCTCTTGGATGGAAACTCTCAAACCATAAAAGGTTATTACAGTCAGTTGGTTTCTAAAAAATCTCAGTGTTCAGATATCCATTCTTCACCTTAATGATAAGATCAAGGAATGGTAGTTTGTTACCTTCTATATAGGTTGTGAAGGACAAAAATGGGTTCAGCACATTTAACCAATTCCATATTCAAGGTCCTCATTTTCAGTATCAGTCCAAACCAACAGTATGTCATCTATATAACGTTTTCATAATCTTATCTTGTCCCAAAAGAGGTTCGAAGAGTGCAGGACATACTCTGATTTGAAAGAATGAACATGGAGGCGTGCCAGGCTGGGAGCGAAGGTGCTCCCCATCAATGTCATATGTACCTGGAGGAAATACTTGCCTTCAAACTCATAGCAGTTACGGTAAGTGCCAGATGTGCTAGGTCAAGTACAAGTTCACGGGGAGTAATGGAATCCCATTTAGTTTCATTCAAGATTGTTTCTACTACCTCCAGGGTGGCCTCTTGGGGAATGCTGGTACACATTATTCAACTTCTAGGTTCAAGAGTTCCCTCTCACTATCAAAGGACATCACTTTTAGGAGGTTAAGGACATCTTTGATGTGTTGTAGGAAGGTGAGCATCTTCCTCACCAAAGGTTGAAAAAACATCCTGGAAAATTGTTCCAGAGCAGAACCAATCCCTGAGACTATTCGTCTCCCGGGAGGAGAAAACTTGTTCTTAATGGATTTTAGGGAGAATATAAAAATAAGGCATTTTTGGTTGTTTTGTGTCAGGAACACAGCTTCATATTTGGTAAGCCACCCATTCTCCAATTTCTCAGATACATATCACTCCGTTCATCCTCACTATGTCAATTCTCAGTATAGTGATTTACAAGTCTAGATGAGTCCCGCCTGCATCTAATGGTGCTCCTGTGTTCAGATATGTTAATTCATATGCATCTATTTGTCATTCCAATGTACACCAAATTACATGGTTATTTTATCATATGTACATAGGTACAACATTTTTGATGTTATACTTTGTTAAGCTCTTAAGTGTCTAGGAGGTTGTAAGGCTGAGGTCCAGTTCTTTAGTCTTCTTTATGTTTAGGAAACCTGAAAGGACAGGAACATGTTGTACCATTGTAGATTGATTTTTAGATTTACTTGCAAACACCACTATTAGAGGTGACATACCTGGAGACCCCAAGGTATTTTTAGTTAATCTAGATACCCCCTCTGTCCAATAGTACTCGCTCTTGTCCGGGTCTGTCAAGAGGTCAAGTCCGCCCTGGTGGCACTGTCCTACCACGGTTGGGAGGGGTTGCCGATGATGAAACATGACACAAATAAGTGTGCGAGGCTTCCTCTTCAATAAAAAAGACCTTCCTTCGAGTTATGCTAGGACAATAGTCTTTTTACCGCTCTGTTTGGGACACAGCTTTGCTTACCCACGATGGGCAACAGTCTATAAAGTCTACAAACTACCATCCCTGATGTGATTGAGTGTATGTGATTAGGGAGGATATATGCTGCCCTAACCTTCTCCTCTCTCTTAAGTGTTAAAAATACAGGGCATGACCTATACATACTCTCTGGTATGTAGCACTCTTATGTACTGCATATTTTACATACAGAGGCATATCCTATGCTTGCATGTAGCATGCAAATGGTATTTCTTGAGCTCTGCTACCAGCATTAGAAAAATGCACACAAAACGTTGCTAGAGCAGTTGATGGTATTATTGTTAGCTGAACTGAACAAACCTTTTATTCATAACTGACGTTGATTTAATGGAATTTTGTAAGGTATTTGATGTTGGCACAGCACCAAGACGTCCATTAACAAATGTCTTTTTAGTGAACCTTGACATTTTTACTGATATACGTTGACAACTCTCCACAGTCCCCACAGTGTATACATTGGAACTTCCATTTCTCAAATACTGCCTCACACTCAGCCACGTTTATTTTACCATCATGTATGGAGGATTTGGGTGAAGATAAGACTTTCCAGTGCTCGCCAGTCCAACCTTGCCAAGGGTCTGTTAGAGGTGATTGGATCATGGATATAACTCGTCCATACAGACAGATGGGTGGAGGTCAATGGGAACATGGCAAGAGCCCAGTCAGACTAACCACATATGGACTAAGGAGTTCATATGTATGCAGGAACCTTAGATCTTAGTAATGTGACGCCTACAGGGAGAGGCACAAGGCTCATATACTTGCAGACAGTATGTATAGCGATCTATGTTATTTCCTTGCATTATGGTATTACTGTATCAATGGAAACTCTTCAACCATTAATTTTGAAACCCATTTTCCCAGACTTTTTCTTAACTTGGCGTGTGCATTTTCTGTGATATACTATATTGTATACAACAACAATTGAGAGTGACAGAATGATTAACTATTCGTCCAACAAAACACTCTTAGGCTTTTTGATGTTACGTCATTATAAATTCTGACTCGTACTGGATATGGCATTTATGCATATTACAAAAGATACACTGAAAAGGAACAGCATACAATTAAAATGATAAAAGAAACATTTATGAAAATCACCGAAGGGGGAGGCTGTCAGGGGAGAAACAAATATAAGAACCTAGGCTTCACCAGCATGCGTAATTATAAAATATTGATGGTATTTCTGAACTTAAGCAAGGAGGGCAAAAGTAAATCTTGCTTCAATCACTGCAGGAAGCCTAGCACACCATAGTTGGGTGCGAGACCTTGCTGCAGCGTATATCTCACACTGGAAGACCAAGAAATATGTTTGGATTGACACGTATGTTACCCCTGAAAAACATGCAGGACCGTTATGCAATGTTTTGCATGTCCATTAAGGCAACCTTGCTATAGAGAAATATTTTGTTGATGGAAAGAGCAAATAAAAGTAAATCGAGGCTCTCATGTTGCCTTCTTTTGAAATAGCCTTCTTGCCTCTTTATTGTGAATGTAAACGAACACTCCGTTGTATTATTTACAAATGCTTGATGCTGTGTTGATCTGACAACCAGCTGCTCGTTTTACCTTTTGCCAGACTTGTTATGTTTTCTTGCGCAGGAGACCAGTGTCATGAGTATCCTGAAATGAGGGACAAGCACTTTTAGTAAGTTGCTCACCAGCAGAGCGCTTGATTCTATTGAGTAGTAGAGGCCCACCTACAGTGGCACTTCTTATGATGCAGGTGGCAACCACCCTATGACCACGCATTGGCATTGATAGCAGTTGTGGGCAACTGATTCCAGTAGTGGGATACATATGTTTTACCTGAGTCCCAGTGGGAAGCCAGCTTGCTACCATTTGTCTAGTATGGTATCACTGGGCTCCAATGTACCTTTTATAGTGTATGAAGTGTACATGAGAATGCTTGGATACATGACAGGCGGGGTACCCTTGTTATACAATCTTGATTTTATGAAACTCCTATAGTTGTAGGGTTCTCCATGGGGTTTACTGGTAGTCTATGCTGACTTCTCACCTTTTCCCTGTATGGCCCCTTACACTTCTCCTCAGGTCTCCTTCTCTCTCTAGAATTGTATGCCGTGAATCGTCATTCTAGACAAAGGAACACAACCTCAACTGTGTTGGTCATTGGGCCTGTCAGTACTAGCAGGTTGCTTTACAAGAGAAATATGTGGCCGAAAGATATAGATACAACTGTTCACCTTCTACTGTAGACAATGGCTACCTGCCAAGCTACCACATCCTGTGCTCTCCGCCGCTGGAGGGAGAGGCTCCCATGCACCAGCACCAGATTGATCAGAGAATTTGCCTCACTGCTTGAGAGAGCCAACTCCTATCTCACTGGATGTCACGAAAGTGTGGTATACCTGCAAAAACACACTTGGTGGAGATGGGTTTCCCCTCCAATAACGTCTGGGGTTATATTTGAGTTTAAGAAGTTGGATTTGGGTCAACTGGCACATGACTGGATATAAGCTTATTATTGCCACATACCAAGTGTTCTCTTTTTATTTAGAAGCTCTGCAGGCAGCTGCACAGGAAGGTGATGAAGAACCTGTCATGCCAAGTTGTATGCTCCAGTATGAGAGCCACCTGCAGGCACAAGGACCATATTACCCACCTCTTCCTGCTGGGTCAGCAGCAAAAGGACACCTGTTAATACACCTAAAGAGTGAAATGAGTCAGTCAGATACCTGGGGAGCAGAATCTCATGTTTCTTGAAAGCATGCTATGCATTTCTACCCCGCTACCCTGTGCACGCCTCCTTGTGGGCTATTCTACAATTACCCAAGTCACAATTACATGCAAAATTATTATGAATACTATTGAAGGTATTAAAGTAAGGTGCCACATTATCTTAACGCTAATAACGTTTGTATAGCTTTTTTGTACAAACCAATATGACTTCTTGGATATTATATTCATTGTGAACGTTTCTTGAGCTGTCTCCATCAGACCTTCTACGCCACACCACCCAGCAAGAGTTATCCTTGACTGATATACTTTAGAACCCCTGAACCTCAAACCCTCCAAAGGAGGTTGTTGACAATTCAATGATCCCATGCCTGCCAAGTCTGGATCCATGGCTTCTAAGGAAGACAACAATGCTCGTCACAGAATTGCATTTTAGTCATGGAGGCCCAGAATAACCTGCATGTTCTATTATACTGTCAGTAACATTTCAAAGATAACCACACAGAGATAAGACATTTCATTTTAATATACTGATAATGAATTTGATTTGGCAACACCAACCAGATAACAGCTTTATTGAGGCAGCTCAACAGGAGACAGGTGTCTACTTCATCCTTACAGAAAGTTAAGCATATTCCTCAGTTTAGTGTTCATATGAAAGATACTTCAGGGGTTATCTCCCTGCCATCCTTGATATGCATATCACTGAATAACAGTGTAGTGATGACACCACAAAATGATAGGTGAACATAGTGTGTTACGCATCTGTAGTTGGGTTAAAGTTCATCTAAGAATAGTACCCACAGATTGTCCCTTTTCCTAACCCTAGGCATGAATAACTTAAATACCCTTTCAATGTTATCATCCAGAATATCCCTAGTTGGGACACCCTGTCGTGGATGGCCAGAAATGGGTTTGCAAGGAGTTTCGGCAAAAGACCACTCGAAATGCAGACTTGTCTACAAATTGTGGTTCAAATGACTAGAAATAGAGGCCATGGTCTAAAAACATAGCCAAATACGGTAACATTAAAAACATTATTTGCATACAGAAATGTTTTTGGCTGAATTCTGATTTGTTTTTTTTCTAGCAGCTTAACCAAAAATGTACAGTGGCATATAACACAAGTATTTGGTTAATATTCAATTCTGGTCTTTTTCAAAGGCTGTCAATGGATGGCCAAAAACATAATGTGGAAGAAAATGTAGTGGGGTAGCAGCCCCGTTGCTGTAAGCCAGTCAATGACACATGAAAAGTTCTGCTGCACCAACAGCCCTGGGAGCAGGAATGTCTTCCATACCTTCTCGGAGCTGTGATGCTTCATGCCTCAGCCTACTCCTAATTTTTGGTGAAGTGCCAAAAGTCTGCATTAGAACCCAGATCTGTGAGTTTCACGTCAGCCACGTGGTCAGCAGCACCAACCTTTCTTTTGAAAAATAGATACAGTGATGAGCCATCGATAGCACCCACCTTGCAAACCCAGTACAGTGATAAAGCCTGTGAGACGCTGTTCTTTCTAAGAAATATCAGGGACATGATCACTTCAAATGGTTTCTTAATAATAGAGTTGACCTATACCATGATCTGCTATAATGCGTAGAGACAAACCAACTTTTCAAGCCCCCTTCTCCAACAAAACACTTTTTTCATCAGGGCATCACTTCTCTGCCCACCATACTGTCTATCCCTGATATTGCAACATTACGAGGAACAGATTGTAGCTCCTTAGACCTAAGAAGGATCCTCTTTTCCCTTTTTTCCCAGCATTACTGACTTTTTTAATAATCTCTGGACTATTGTGCAGCTCGCAAAGGACTAAAATACCTGCTTTGACCACAGAACAACTAGCACTGGTTCCACATCATTTAAAGGGCTAAATTACAGTGACTGTCACTAACAAATCAAAAGCTTCAACACCCCTTTATTTCCACCAAAGTGCTCCCATCTAACTCTACCGATATGTTATTTTTTCATACAATCGATTTCTGATTTTGAAACACTACTATGCAGAAACAAAGGGCCTTAGTTATACTTTTTGGTGCAAAACTGCACTAACGCAGTTTTGCACCAAAAGGTTTTGCACCGGCTTGCACCATTTTTAGCACCAGCTGGGCACCATATTTATGGAATGGTGCAAGCCGGTGCAAAGGGTAGGCTAGTGTAAAAAAATAAATGACGTTAGGCAGGTTAGAGTCAAAATAAATGACTCTAACCAGATTAGCATCATTCTTTTACGCTAAGGGGCATACTTATACTCTGTTTGCACTGAATTAGTGTCATTTTTTTTTTTTTACTCTAATTCGGTGCAAAACTAACTCCATATTTATACTTTGGTGCTAGACCCATCTAGCGCCAAATTTATGAAGTTAAAGTCATTTTTTCGAAGTGGAAACCTACCTTGCCTTAATGAGATGCAAGGTAGGCGTTCCCGTGCAAAAAATCACTCTATGGCCTTAACGCCATATTTATACTCCCATACAAAAATGGTGCAAGGGAGGGAGGAGGGGTCAAAAAATGGTGCATAGCTTTCTTTGCCCCATTTTTTAAAGCCTGGGTCAGGGCAGGCGTTAGGGGACCTGTGGGCCTATTTTCATGGTGAATAAGCCCACAGGTGCCCCCCCAAGGCTCCAGGGGCACCCCCAGCCACACCAGAGGGACTGCAGAGGATGGGGGACCCCATCCCAGGTAATTACAGGTAAGATTGCATTTTATTTTTGAAAGTGCCATAGGGGGCCCTGAAATGGGCCCCCACACATGGCACAGGGTGCAATGGCCATGCCCAGGGGACCCTTGTCCTCTGTGCTGGCCATTGGGGTGGTGGGCATGACTCCTGCCTTAAGGAGTCATGTGGCATGGTAGGTGTAGCACCATAAAATGACGCTAATCTGGTTAGAGCAGTGGTCTTCAAACTTTTCAGTGCCGCGCCCCCCCAGTTGAAAAATAAAAATCATTGGGCCCCCCTCAGAATTTTTCACAATTATTTTTAGAAAGATGGCAATGTTTAAATAGGTCTAAACCTATATAAACATTGCAATTAGGTACCGTTACCTTTTTAAAACTGCAATAACATGCTTCTGCTTGAAACAAAGGCATGTTATCTGTATAATATTTCTTTTGCCCAGAGTTTGGCGCCCCCCCTGGGATCACTTGAGGCCCCCCAAAGGGGGCCCGCCCCCCAGTTTGAAGACCTCTGGGTTAGAGTCATTTTTTTTACTCTAACCTGCCTAAAGTCATTTTTTGGTGCTAAACCCCCTTCTTCTATACTGCAGCCCCACCCGACTAAAGTCATTTTTTTTTACTCTAGCCTACCCTTTGCACCGGCTTGCACCATTCCATAAATAGGGTGCCTGGCTGGTGCACAGAAATGGTACAAAACTGAGTTATTGCAGTTTTGCACCAAAAAGTATAAATAAGGGCCAATATTTTGTAAGTTAGCACCATTTTTGCATCAAAAAATGACGTTAATGCGGCGCAAAAAAAGTATAAATCAGGGCCTTGGTGTTAGACGGGTCTAGCACCAAAGTATAAATATGGAGTTAGTTTTGCACTGAATTAGAGTAAAGAAAATGACGCTAATTCGGTGCAAACAGAGTATAAATTTGCCTGTAAATATGGCATTAAGGCCATAGAGTAATTTTTTGCACGGGAACGCCTACCTTTCATCTCATTAAGACAAGGTAGGTCACCACTTCCAAAAAATTACTTTAACTCCATAAATTTGGCACTAGACGGGTCTAGCACCAACGTATAAATATGGAGTTAGTTTTGCACTGAATTAGAGTTAAAATAAATGACGCTAATTAGGTGCAAACTGAGTATAAATATGCCCCACAGTGTCAACCGTAGAACAAACACTAACTGGTGTGTCACATTCAACGGTTAGACAGAGCAAGGTTTTGTCTGACACCAGACAACTAATTAATGCTATCACTTTCTACAGCTCCATGATCTTGCAATGCAATATTTAACACCCAAGGGGGAGGTGTTTCAGGCGGGTGCTGCTTTCATCATTTGTGCCCATCTGCTGTACTCTCTCCACTAATGGAGCACACCTGCCCAGAAAAATAATGAACTTATGTGACATTTCCATACCAGTGGAGCAAAAGCACAACGGAACATGGCACAAAAGACAGTTACGTGTTCCTTGAGGTCAACCTTACCAGATACGGTTTGGTGTTCTCAGTCTGGTAAATTATAGCAGCACAGGGTTGGCGCATGTCAGTATTCTCGAACATGTTCCAGAATGGACACACAATTATCAAGAACTGTCTCTGCCCTCTTTTTAGCGAATCTTGCAGCTGGGGGTTAAAGCAAAAGGGTTTCATAGGTTAAACGGTTTGTTTGTGATTGATGATGCACAAATATTGGCTTGTGTCCCCTGAGAAATGACACATGTCAATACGTATACCAGAGAAAAATGAAGGGACAATATGTAGAGGGACAGACAGGATCTCAGGCGATCACTTTTATTGGCAACTCACAGTCGTCATTGTGAAAAAATGTGTGAAAAATTGAAAAATATAACCACAAGCTTCCACAAAGGGCTTCTCTACAGCCAGGAAAGTACATCTATTGAGGTAAAAAGTAGGTTAAGACACAGCAAAAATATATAAACAACAAAAAGTAAAATATGAAAAAAACAAAAAAACAAAAGCATAGTTAGAAGAGGCGAAAAATTAGAAAATAGACCTCCAAAGTCTCACTCGAACACACTCTCCGCATTTGCAAATGCAAAACTGGAGATCACTCATTCTCTTACATTGCAAAACTGGAGGACACTCAATCTCCTACATCTCACACAAGACAAGGAACAACCCCCCCAACATATCAGAGCCTCATTCTAATTTCTTGAGTTCAGCAAGAAGCAGAAGACTTGGTTCTTCGTATAAGCACCTTGGGGACTACACACCTACACGCCACCCCATTTGCCTGTATACTCTCTTGTGTGATTATGTGCGATGCAAATCAACATACCATACCAAACACAAGAAGCAGCAGCAAGGCAGGCCATGACAGAGTAAGGGGACATGTCACAGAAATTGACTGATTGAAGCGTTGCAGATAGCCACCTCAGTACAGGTATATATGCCCCTCATAGTACATTCATTTTTCAAATAAACAGTGGGTGACTGTGGCTTCTCAGTGCACATGTCGGTTTTATGAAACTACCTCTCCCCCACTTTAGTGAAGAGTCTCAACTACTCCTATTTCTAGGGAATCAGAAAGCACTACTCTTCAACTCTTTGGACTAAACTGCTATGCAATGTCTTCTGCAACAATTTTAAACTTAATTTCTTTGGTTGATTCCCCATTATTGGATTCTCTTTTGATTAAGCCTTGCCTTCACTTTACCCCTGACACTTTTGACGCTGTACTCTTCCTTTGAGTAGCTTCTCTCTGTGCAGCACTTCATAAAGGTTCAATAAGTAAGTGCCTCAATTGAACGCCCACCACAAAGGAAAGAGTAGCAGACAGAGCCACCCTCTTCATAATATACTGACTGTGACACTAGAAAGTATGACTGTGTGGTGGATTCCCCTATGTCATTTATTACATCCCTGGTCCACAATGAAGGGGAAAGGGGGAAGGTCCTCCTACTTCCTAGAAAACGACAGCATTTAAAATCTCTAACTCGTGCTGTCCAACATTGACCACGTGGGCAGTATCTCTGCCAGGTTTTCAGGATAGCCACTGACAAACGTATCCATTTACATTTTTACAAATGTATTTATCCTATTTGGATAACCTGAAAATGTGACATGGATCCATCTGCCGATTGCCAAAGCTCTATACTAATCTAGAACATAGACGTATTGTTTCTTCGATGCACAAAAAAGCAGTGAGAATTGAAAATCTGCACCATAAATTCTTATATTCTTTTATCAGAATCAAACCCAGCACCCATGAGAGGATCCAGATGTTAGAGTTGATGAGAATTGCATTCATCAAGTACATCTCATCCCAGAGTTGTTTATTTCATTGAAAAAGATGCCCTAGGCACTAAAACATGTTTGTAGAAAGTCATTACGTGATGTACTTGCAGATAGTCGCATGACCGAACCACTGCCGCAAAACTCAAATTGAGGAGCTTGTCTTTTTGATCGTGCATAAGAAGCTCCCACTTCCTAAACTGATATCTCCTTGTGTCTCTGCATAATTTATCTGCTAAAGACTAAATTCTCAGAAGTGATTTTGCTAGTTTCATGCAGCGTATGATGTGCTTGTTTTTAAGTCTGAATGAAAAAATTAAACATTAATTAAGGCCTGCGGCTATTACGTGCAAACGCAATTTAATTTTGACTAGAAGGGTGTTGCAGAGTAGGGACTATTTAATATAGTTGTGATAGTCACACAAATTCGGGGAATTTCGCACTTTATAATATATATTAAAATATATGAATTTACCAGATGATGCCTTAATTTAACAATGCTTACTCGTGCATTCAGATGTCCCACTTATCATGGACAGAACATCAGGATGCAGGGACCGAGCTTCATTTTGCGTAAATCTGTTCTGACATTTCTGATAAATTAGTGTTTAAGTTAAACAGTGTTCCAGTTTAGACACTATGAGGTTAAATTTTAAGAGCTATCTTGACAGTGTATTTTTGATTTGCCTAAAACCTTAGCACTGTTAGATCAATTTTGCACAAACGTGACAGATGTGTAGTATAGGTTTACACTTGGTAGTTTTAAATGTGAGCAGATTCATCAAGGATGGACACATTTTATGGTAGGGGTTTAAAAAAGTGTTATTTGGTAATAAACATGAT
This sequence comes from Pleurodeles waltl, assembly GCF_031143425.1. NCBI lineage: Eukaryota > Metazoa > Chordata > Amphibia > Caudata > Salamandridae > Pleurodeles > Pleurodeles waltl. The sequence continues at coordinate 1,153,439,073 of NC_090440.1, read as the reverse complement.
AATTTGATGAACCCTCATGGACTCTGGCAGACATTTACTTTATATAGGCCCTCATTTCAACCTTGGTGGGCGGCAACCGCCGCCCTCCAAGTTGAAACCGCCAGGCGGCCGCCAATGCAGCTGCACTCCCACGGGGCCTATTTGAAGATCCCCGCTGGGCCAGCGGGCGGAAACCTGGTTTCCGGCCTCCAGCCCAGCGGGGATCTCGGCCGCAACACGGGAGCTGGCTCCAAATGGAGCCGGCGGTGTTGCGGCTGTGCGACCTGTGCAGTAGCACCCGTCGCGCTATTCACTGTGTGCTATGCAGACAGTGAAAAGCTGCATGGAGCCGTGCCGGGGGCCCCCGCGACTCCCCTTTCTGCCAGCCTTTTCATGGGGGTTCAATCTGCCATGAAAAGGCTGCCGGGAGGGGGGCTCGTAATCCCCTGGGCAGCGCTGCTGGGGGATTTAAACCACCGGGACTAAAGTGGCGGGAAACCGCCGGTCCCGGCGGTGCGACCGCGGCGCTTCCGCCACGGTCGTAATTCCCCAGGAAGCACCGCCAGCCTGTTGGCGGTGCTTCCGTCAAAACAGCCCCGACGGTCAAACACCACCAGGGTTGTAATAACCCCCTTAGTCTTCTGTAGGTATGTAAAGTTTTGTGCAGATCCATCAGGAGCAAAGTTAAAAGTGGGAGGGGGCAAAAAAATGTAATGAGCAAATAACTTTGGTGCTCTTCAATGAATCTGTATGAAATTTGGCAGACCGTTAGCATGTTAAGCCCTGTGCACACATCTGACATTCAATAGAGCTCTGAGAACGTGGGGTGGAGGGAGGGCAACATTTATATTAGGCTTTCTATTGTATGAAATTGATACTTAAAAGTATGACATATGTTGCTGCAGAACGTTACTGGCGAGTTCAAGTTGAAATGTTGGTGTTAAATGTATTTAATCGGCTAAAAACCTAAGAGATTAGTCTTCTAGCCCCCAAGAGTGGTGTATTAATATGGTACTTGCAGCTCCCAGGTAACTCTTGGCCAGATATGCATGCATCTTTCAAGATACACAAGTGTCAAAAATCTCCTGTATAGGTAAGTTCATAAAAGATGCAGTAACATTTTATATTTTGGGCATCGGTCATTCACGTTTACCCGATGGAGTCCCTTCACACATTTATATCGAACATCATGGTCCATATTAGTAGTAGCTATTTCTTTCTTATTCCTAACTGAGACATGTGCATTTGTGCCCAAACGTCTTGTCTTTTAAGGGTAAGGGAAAGGTCCTAACTACAGCACAGCACATGGTGACATGATTGAGGTCCAGTGTGAAACAGACTTTCATGTGCTGCACCCGTAGCCTGCTTTGAAAGCCTACCCATACATATAAATGTGGCTGAATTAGAAGACGGCACAGAGTATGCAGCCTTTTTTCAAGCTAATAAAGCAACTAAAAAGCATACTATGTGCTGTAATCTAAGGGAGTATTCAAGAAGAATGTTAAACATAAAAATCATAAATTCCAGGTGTTTTAGTCTAATTAGTTCAATGCAATCAAAAGAAGACTAAAACTCCCATAATACATAGGCTATCAAACAAAATGTTCTGAACTGAAAGCACTGCTAAAACCCTAAGAGCTACCAAAGACAAATATGTCTACTCCACGTTTACTTCCTACAGATCCAGTTTTGAGGACCATTAAACGTACTTACACTTGCGATGTTCAAGGACGAAACCAGCACCGCAAAGTTATTCTTCATCATAAAGGGGGTGGCTGAGAAAACAAAACTTCTATTCTTCTAATGCAGAAGAAAGTATGAACAATGGAGAATTTAATTCCAAGAATGAAGGTTCTAGAACAATCAGGAGACTTGTTAAAGATCTTGAAACTGAAATAAATATGCAAACATGTAAGGATGGGCTTACTTTGAGTGGTTGGTGGGAGTAAAAGAGTGATGGCATCACATTTCTACAATTCTTTAAGATCTTGTATGCCCAAATGTTCAGCTATTACTGTCAGTGTAGTAAATGTCGTGATGTCTAAATGTTCAGTTCTTACTGTCAATGAAGTAAATGCCTTGATGTCTAAACTATGTGTCAGTTTATTAACTTCATGGACAGTATTTCAAAAGGGACAGAAAGAAAAGGGTGTTGTTCTTGACAAAAGAGTTGAAACAGCTCATTTGAATAAGTTTCAAAGCTGTGCTAAAAGAAAAACCTTTTTTGCTTGTAGATCCACCCATCACCAGTTAGATTACATAAGACTGTCATCATCATTGCCCTTTAAAGTGACATATAATGTACAAGTTCATGCCATTATGTATCCAGAAAGTCAAAAACAATGTGATACACACCCAAAGTATGAAGATATGAATGTCATATCACGATATGCAGATTGAATTACTTGAACAAGTTACTTTCCTTAAATCTGCATATAAATGCATGTACAGATTCACATATCTTCCTTTCTTTCCTTAGTTATACTACATCGACAAATGTATATAACATGCCATTGCTGTTTTTACAATGTACTTTTTGAAGTACATTTGTAGATTACAGTTTAACAACCTTGGTTCATTACGTGCAACTTCTTTTCAAGTGAGCTTGGTTTGTGGGGTTGTTTTTGGTGTTCATTTTGTGCACCGATCCTCCACATGTTGCTTGTTAATTGTATATTGATATGTGTCTTTAATAGCCTTTAGTCATTTTTATACTATATATGTCAATGCTTGTCTTAGTAATTTCTGCCTTTTGTTTGCTTTCAACCACATTATTTTATATTTTTCTACCTCTGTAATTACTTTGTTGTTTTGTCTTCTCGTCTCAATTCCTAAAAAAACATTAGAGTACATATTAGTAACTGTGTGATGTACCTGTGGTTGCAAACTAATTATGTGTTATGTATTAATCAACTTCTTAATTAATTGCTCTTGGACCTGATGTACTTGACATGATTTTACCCCAAATATTTGCCTTAAATCCTGTTTTTGATGGCCTTAGGACGCTGTGCACATTACCACTGCTAGCTGATAATAGCGTGCTCTCTCCTTTAAACTTGATAACATTGACTTGCACCCAATTGGCACATTTAATTCACTTGTAAGTCCCTAGTACAGTGGTACTTCCTGTACCCAGGGCCAGTAAATTAAATGATACTAGTGGGTCTTCAGCTTATTGTGCCACTCACTTCGGTAGCCCTTTAAACATGCCTCAAGACTGCCATTGCAGCCTAAGTGTGCAGTCCTACGCTGTCATGTCGCCCTGTCACGATGAGCATCTTGCTAGGCTCATATCTCCCTTTTAATATATATAAGTGACCCCTAAAGTAAGCCCTACAAAGCCCAGAGGCCTGAAAAGTTGGACATGTACATTTCAATTTTACATCCTGTCACAAAAAATCTACTGAATGTATTTTTTACTACAGCGAGGCCTACCTCTCCTGCAGGGTTACATTTAATTAGAGATAACCTTTAACTGGGAGCAGGTAAGAATGGGGCCAGGGCAGGGATGCAGGAAATTCCAAACACCACTGAGGGCGGAAACTTCCAGAATCTTCTCCTACTTCAAAGTGTGCACCAATTTAAATAATGGACCCACAGGCCCAACTCTTCAGTACACCTATGGACCTGTGGAAGATTCAGGAGGACTGCTGTGCTCCTCTGCAAGAATAACTCTGATGTCCTGTAGCCTGAGTGAGAATGACTGGAGCTGCATCTTGAACCCAGGACCATCAGAGTGATTCCAAGGCTTTTTGGCTGGCCTCCAGATCAGAGCCTCAGGGACAGGATAGGCTCCAACCACCTTGAACCAAGCATGTAGACTCTACCAGTTGTGAGTCCTGACCCTAAGTGATGCCACCACCTTCTCTGGACCCTTGAAAGTGGACCTGAAGTTCCCCTTCCAGCCCAGTTGTGGTCCTGTAAGCAGAATCACTGCAGCGCAATGCATCACCAGTGCCAGGCCTCGCACTACAGCCCAAAGCCTCTTTGGAACCACCGCCATCAACAGCACCCTTGATGATGACGCAGGACTCTGCATCTCAGCCCTGCAGCTTTTTTTGATCCACTGGTTCGCCACACATCTTCGATGGAGGACTTTGCATTGCAAGCCCTTCATTGCTGAAATCCTCAATAATAACTTAGGACTCTGCATCGCAGCCTCAAACCTCCTTTGAACCGCTGCTACCAAACAAATCCTGAACACAGGATCTTGAAATGCTTCACAAACCAGGATTTGAGGTATGTTGTTCAGTGGGTCCAACTGGACCCTTGTATTTGGTCCCTTGCTCCATAAAGGTTGATCTGAACTTGTGACTTTGTTCTGATCTGGCGCGGCCAGATAATAACAGTTGCCACTTAGTTGTCTAGACACTATTTTTATTTAAAACTTTTAAATTGCATACCTCTTGTTCTACTGATTGGATTTTGTCACTTTTTCCTCAAATAATTTTAAACATTTTACTCTATTTTTTAATTGATGGAAGTTTTCTTGTGTTGTGTTTTACACGTTATTACTGTTTGAAGTAATGCATAACAGAAGTTCAAAGTTTAAGTTTATTGACACGGTTAATTAAAACCATTGCAATTTCAAAATGCATAATAATATAAATACTTTGCCTACTCATTAGATTAATAGAGACCCAAAATAAAACCGTAAAAGCTTATTTGAAACTAAAACATACCATGGTAAAGAGTTGTGCATAGCTAAACTGTTCTCCACTAATTCCAACTTTGGTCTTGAACTTAACTTTAGGACTTTCTAGCTCCCTTACGAACACTATAATAGTAGATGAATGAAGCTGAATGAGAATCCTAAGTAGTACCTAAGGCTGTTTCCTGGCTGGAACTAAACTTTCAGAGCTTTACTAATCATAAAATGATGGCCCTTGCACACTCGGCTTCCAGTTTATTCACTAATTCTTTCTGAGCCTGTACCATGAATTTGGTCCCTCGATAAGAAAACGGGATTGAAAGTCTGCTAAGCCATCTTATAATAGCCGGTCTGCATGAGCGTATGTTCAGTGTCTTAAAAATGTTTTTCAGATATAATGTCCTGTGGCCTAGCAAAGCCGGGCACACACAAAAAATGTGTTCTAATGATTCTTGTCTGTACCCACACAGTCGACAGGAATGTGTCTGATCCTGCTGTCTCCAGGAAGGGACCATATCCTTTGTTTCCATCAACCCAAAGCAGAAAAGCATGAACTGATGTTTCAGCGACTGGTTGAAGGTTGCTGCTAGATATTCCTGTGCCCGTAAAGTTTTGTATGATGTTATTATGGTCCAGGCGTGCTGTCTGCTTGCCAGTTTTTGTTTGTCAGAATTTAAAGATTTCTTCTTAGTGACAGCGTTTGCCTTCTGAAAAAACTCCTTTTTGTCCGGGTTCCGGTCCCAGGCTTCTAGCAAACCTAGTATTTTAATGCAGTTATTTAAGTGATGACCCCAGGTGCTTTTATCATTGTGACGCTGTTGCTCCTCAATTTCCATCCAACATAGGTTGTTTAGAGTACCAGTCTCAGCTGCACGCATCCTCCAGCATAGTTTAATGAAGGCACATCTACTCTGAAATTCATCGTTTTTCAGACCCAATTCTAAACAGACCTGAGCTGGGGATGCTGATCGTGGTATCCGAAAAACTATTTTGTAGGCCTTCATCTGGACTTGATTGAAATAAACTGCCTCCTTCTCCAGCATGATTTCGGCGCATAAGTGATGGTTGGCATTAGCCGCGCTGCCATGACAGAAAGCAGATGAGTGTATGAAGGACAGCTAAGTTTCTGTTTTAGAACTTTAAAACCATAGGTCAATGAGAGGGCTTTTGCTTGAGCAACAGCAAGCTGCGGCTTGAAAGTCAGGAGGCGGTCCATAGTGAATCACAAGTACTTATAGTGGGTGTAACCTCCACTGGGGATCTGTTTATGAACCATGAAGCAGATTTAAACTTCCTGTCAACTAGGCGGACAACCTTAGTTTTACTCAAATTCAATTCTAGGCCTTGCATTGTTATGTATGTATAAAATGCATCGATGTTGTGCTGTAGCCCAACAGGTGTTTGGCTGAGTAAAACTATGTTGCCTGCGTACTGTAGCCATGCGATTCCTTTCTTGGCCAATACTGGCAGGTGGCTATTTATGGGAGCTAGAGCCTCTGCTAGGTCTGTAAGATATAATTTTAACAGCGTGGGAGCCAATACACACCCTTGTTTAAGTCCTTTTGCTGTTAATGTTCTGTTGGTGAGGTGGCTGCCCTCTCCAATTTTTACTTGCGCCAAAGTACCTGTGTACAAGTCCATCATTGCGCCAAGAACGCTGCATGGTAAGCCCCACCCTTTCAGTTTCTCCCATAGGCGGGTTCTTGGTATGGTACGCAATCAAACGCTGCCTTTAGATCAATAAAGCATGAAAGTAGCCTTTTTTTCTTAAGCCTGGCTTTGTTTCCCAGCAGAGCCAGTTTTGCCAGGTTGGTGGAAGCACCCATACAGCTCTGAAACCTGTCTGGCATTGTGGAATTAGTTGTCTGTCATAAATCCATTCTGCTAGTTGTTGCAGTAGGCAGGATGCGTAGAGTTTTGCTTCCACGTCTATCAATGCTATTAGCCTGTAGGTTGAAGGATTTGCGGGGTTACCTGCTTTGTATATAGGGTAAATAATGCAGCCTTTCCATGCATCTGGGAGGCCTGTAGGGACTTGGAGATTGTTAAAAAGCAGCACCAAATAATATTCCCAGAATGAAGGGTCTCCTCTAAACAAGGCGTTTGGAATACCGTTCTGACCAGCTGCCACTTCCATTTTTAGTTTCTATGTCAATGGTCATTAGTGCACGCTTTCCTTCATTTCCGTTTAGAGATAAGTCTGTTTGTGTTGTCACTCTGAAGCCAAAATTAATCTTGCTTAAGTCATTGGCTATCTGTGAGGCCTCCTCTTTCACATGGTGCTCTGGGAGTGAGAACATTGTCTGTACGTGGGATTCCCATGTAGCTGCATCGATACCTGCATTTTTGTGTCGATTTTTTCCCTTAGTTAGTCCGTTTATTAGTTCCCAGAACTTTTTGTTATTTTTCTCTATGTTGGACATAAGCAGCTTGGTCCACAGATCCTCGTGATAACTCTGTTTTGCCATCCAGCAGTTTTTTCTTATATTTGGCTCTTAATTCGGAAAGCCTTGTGTCATCAGATTTCCTCCCCCAGTGTACGTCCTTTAGGACTTTTTTTGATTCTCTAGAGACTTGATTTTTCGTGCCCTTAAGCTCTTTTGCAACCATATTACTGTGCCTATGCATACCTCGCCGCCAAAACTTGGAACACCCTCCCCACCAACCTATGACAGACCCAAGACCTACTCACCTTCAGAAGACTCCTCAAGACCTGGCTCTTCGATCAGTAACAGTACCCCCCCAGCGCCTTGAAACCCTCACGGGTACGTAGAGCGCTTTATAAATCGAATGATTGACTGATTGAAGTTGTATTTTCAATTTAGAATGGGCATGCTACTGCTGAAATCGTTTAATTCTAAATGGATGGCATTGGAATCTCCAGACTGTCCTGTGTGAAATTCCCCTAATGATACTGTTTCTCATGTTTTTTTGGTATGTAAAGTCTATGCTCGCCCACATTCTTTGTGGTTATCATCTATCCGCACACTGTTAGGCACACACAGGCACTGCATGCACTTCAAAACTTAGATACGACTGCCGGCCTTTATATGCCTGGCGATTACCATTTTTGAGTGCAATGTGGATGCTAAGAAGGAAGGTTCTCCTCCTCCACCACAGACAGGGTTGATTTCAATCCTGTTTTTTTTTTCTTGACACCAAAATGCATTTTGTATCTATCGTATGCTTTCCCAAGCTGATGGTTGTGCAGCCATTACATTTGGCTGTTCATATGCACCTACACAGTTGTACATGTTTCTTATTATATTGTTGCTGCTTGTGATTGATTGGTCTTCTCATTATTATGACACTTGCCTTGCACTTTACCTGCCATCAATATGAAATTCCCATAATGTACAAACGTGTTGCTTTAACGTGAATATTTCATGTTCTTAGCTATTTATGTTGTATTATCTTGTTTACATATTTTGTGTACACTCTTATGGCCCTGGTGACCGAAATGAAGTTACTTTGACTTGACGTTTCACATTGCCTCTAAGTTTGGCCTGTTTGCTTTTGTGCCAAGCTGCCAGAGGGTAAAGCACAAGGTTTTGCTTGGGTTTCAGCCTCACAGCAACTGCTGTTGCTGCTTGAGTAGGGTTCTCCTTCCCTCAACCAGCAATCCAATTTCCAACAACTGCAATATGAAAGACTAATGTCTACCTTGTACTAATATTGCTTATAATTTATTTTACACCATGTTGATGGTGATGAGAAAAACCTTAGAATGCTAAAAATGAAAAAAACACCAGTAGTAAAATGTGTTATCCCACTTTGAATCATTAAAACCATCAACTGCAAACCTTCACAACACACATCTCACTGGAACAGAATCCATGAAATTAAAGCACCCTTGTAAAGAAGCAGTTCATTTTCGACAGGATGATAACCATGTTTTCTCTCAGTTACCTCGCAGGGTAGAGGAGGAATAGGATACTGAATTCTGTTTGAAGAGCTCTGTCTTATTTCCAAGAATAAAAGTTATTGAAAATGTCAAATGCAAATTTCCATGAAAAACGACCCGTTACTTGTGAACACCGATTGCAAATATTGAGAGCATTGGTGGGTTTAGTGTAGATGCTGACATCGAACCTGAGAAAATAATGTATTCCTGTTCTTCACCTATACCAAGACACAGCTGAAGCTTTTTGATTCTCTGTAAACGTCTCCATTTCCAGCTTTCAGCAGAACTCTCAAAGGATGTGCCACCTTTTTCCCATGCTGGGGGAGCTGAAGAAAAGAGAAAAGCTAAGTCCTGCAAAAGACAGAATGAAATAGGATGTCCACACAAATGGCATCAGCAACCAAGCTGTACATTCAGTGGCTGAAAATTTCTCAAACTATGGTCTTCGACATAGCCTGTTTGTGTATCTTAGGATAGGTTCCTGCAGAAGTTATGGAAGCAATGTTGCTGGTGAAAGATTTGCTCTAGATTAGATACTAGTATGAGAGTAACTGGAACTTACCTGATAGCTTTATCTGAATGCATACAGTCAAAAGTCAGATCCCTTTTGGCGAAGTTCCCTCTGAAAAGTCACACAGGAACATAAAGGACCGGAACCACAAAAAGCTGGAAAGCACAGGTAGATACCTCCGCTTTGGCCTGAATGCAATTTTCCTACTTTGTTCTGTGCACCAATATTCCTTGGCCTATGTTTGGAAACCTGCGCTAAGTGCAGCTTTCCAGGGAAGGTCATTTGACTGTGCCTGCAGAATTCTATACCCACTGTGCTGAATTCTCCATCGTGGAGAACGCCACACAGAGGAAATAAGAAGATACTCTTTGCAAATGCACACTCCCCACACTTTTCCCTCAAGAGCGTCAAACATAGTGCACCAGAAGTGCTGCCCTCCAGGGCAGTTCCACACAGAATGTAGGAAGTTAGCACAAGGCACAACGCCGAGCACACAGCGTGCATCTTTAATCAAACCCATTCTGTGCATGTTTTCTGGGGAGACATTTGAAATGCACTCATAACAATCTGTAATTGAGCGAGAGCGCACAGGATTGAGCGAAACAGTTCTTTCACTGGTCGTCAGTGAGGGGGGGTTGCCAGATTCGCCAGATCTGCATCCCATGCCCACCAGTTGGCAGGAACATGAACCTGGCAGTCTCCTGCAACCTAGCATAAAATACTGTGACCAGCCTGCACAGAAGAGGGTTTGGAAGAATCTCCTCATAGAGATGAAATGTAGGTGGAGCGGCTGTGAAAGATTTGTGAATTGTCTGGATGGCAGCCTTTAGTCGGTAATATGTGAACATGTCTAAAAGGGTCACATCCGGGCTCCCTGCAGAGCCTGTTGTGGTGTGATGAAGGTGCCATCTAGGTTCACCACACTCATTCAAGTCAGCTGCAGGTAGTGCAGCTTATTGCGGATCCCAGCATCAAGGGTAATAGGAAAGGAGGGATGTCCAATAAGTGGCACCGAAGGTGCAAATAGGCATCTCAGCCATAACATTGGAGCTTGTTCCATGTCCACACTGTGCAAGACACAATGTCTATCCTCGCCCTCATGCACTTGGGGACCAAGTATAGTGCCATCAGGAGGGGGATTAGAGTAGTGTGGTCATGTTCAGGTGCTGTGTGTTCTAGGAAATGTGTAGGTTAAAACCAATAGTGTAAGAACTGTTCCCAGGTGCTATAGTAATGCAAATTGATATCTGGAACCCCATGCCCGACCTGCTTAAAAGAAAGCGTCATTGCCTCCTGTGCAATTTGAGGCTGTCCACCTGCCCACGTGAGGGATACCGGGCGCAAGCGAAGTTGTTGGCGGAAATACAAGAGCTGGGGAAATGGCAGGTAATAAGCAAATGAAGAAATTTAGGGAGGATCTTCATCTTAGTAATACTTTACAGTTAAAGATAGCAGAAACGTCTGCCAGCTCGCCACATGCTCACCTAGCCATGTCATTAAGCATCCATAATTAGCTTTCCACAGATCATCTTGGTCCCTTCTAAGCCAAATCCCCAAGTTTCTCACAGGCTCCGTCGCCCACTGCAGCAGGAACGCCTAGGTGAACTCCGCTGTCACAGCTTTCAATGGGAATAGTATCATTTTGGCAGTTTATAGTGATACCTGATATGTCACCAAACCTTGTAAATTCTCTAACCAGTGGGTCTCAATTAGTTTGCTGGTCTCTCACATACAGGGTGACATTGTCTCCAAACATGGATACAAGAATTCTACGAAGCGGGAACGCCAGGCCCTGAAGCGAATGGTGCTGATGCAATCGAATCACAAGCAGCTCCATGGCTATGGTGAATAGAATGGGTGTCAAGGGGACATCCCGTCAGGACTTGGCACTGGGAAGGGTGGGTAACTGACCCATTAACCCGTAAGCAGGCTACAGGGCTGGGCATACTGGAAGCTAATTAATCTTATTAACTTGGGGCTCTCTACAGGTCATAATAAGAGAGCAAAAAGTTGAGGCAATTCGAGTGAATCAAACACCTTAGTGGCAACCAAAAAAAACACAGGCACACTAAGGTTAGGATCGATAGCATGGAGTAGGGAAAAGAAGGTGCACAGGTTGTGAGTCACTGACCAACTGGGAACAAAGCTCGACTGATTTGGGTGCACAATAATCAGCAAAATCAGGAGTAGCCTCGAGGCTCTCAGCTTTGCAAGTATTTTATTGTCCATGTTAATCATGGATAAGGGTTGGTATAATTCACAGCACAGAGGGTTCTTGTCTGGTTTTAACATTGTCATGATCAACGCCTCCTGCAGGGAGGAAGGAAGAAAGACAGCAGTAAGGGACTCAGCATATATGACAAGGAGATGCGGGACCAGGGTGCAGGCATTCTCTTTATAGAGGGCAGCAGTGAGGCCATACCAGCCAGGAGCCTTGTTTCCAGGCATTGCATTGTTAACGTGGACAGCCTCTTCCAATGAAAAGGGCTCATCTAAGAAGCACCTATGGCCCTCCTCATGCCACAGGAACTGCACTGAATCGAACTAGGAGGCCAGGTCTGGGGGAGGTGCAACCTGCTTGGTTGCATAAAGGGATGGAAAAAAAGGTTGTCATCTCTTTCTGTATTGCCTCCGTACCAACATGATAATTGAGTTAGTCATCCTGCAGTTCAACTATGTAATCGTTTGCCCATGGTTTGTGCAACAAGTTGGCTAATGTCTTACCTGCTTGTCACCCTCACCATTACGCCATGTGTGGGCCTCTTTTCCCAAAAAATGAGTATCCCTATGCGCTGCCTTTTCAAATTCTGCGAGCTTGCCACAGATAGATTCCAATGTGGATGCAGTGTAATTTGCAATGAACTGGATCTCCAACACTCAGATCTCCACCTCTAGACACGTAAGCTTACCGAGCAGCACACACAGCATATTTTGCTATGCCTAGTCCCCTTTTGCAACTTTGAAGGACACCCAGAGAGAAGGCCACAATGTTACTGAGTGTTCATTGTGCTCAAAGTATTCCACAATAGCCGATAACCTCCTCCCTGAACGCCTGGTTGCGCAATGCCGTCTAAATGCGTGTTCACCACAATCTGGGGGGACCATCTCCAACAACACCGGTGGATGCTCAGATGACATCTGCGGCATGTGTGTGACAGCTTGTATTAATATCGCACGTTGCCAGTCAAGAGTCAGTGCATAACCGTGTGGTATGTGTAGCTGTTATGTGTGTACCATAAGCACTATACGATTATTGGGAGCACCAAAGATCAGCGAGGTCATTGTCATCTATTAGTAAGCATAACCGTGCAACTACCTTCAGGTGCAGGCATCAGGAGTAGCTAGACCACCTCAGCCCCAACCCCCGCCCCAAAAGCACCCCTGGCCCCAGTGCACCCGTGTTAGAAACTGGGTCTTTAGTTGGCAGCTGTATGCACCCTATCCAAGTAGGAACCACAATCCCAGTCAGGGTAAGTTAAAATACACAACCTGTGATCACTCTTGGGTAGTTTGGTGCAGAGCAGACAGGCTTAACTTAGAAGGCAATGTGTAAAGTATTTGTGCAACACGTGTACCGTAATCACAATGACACACAAAAAGAGACTCCACACACGTGTATTAAAAAATAGAAGTTATTTATCTGAATAGATCAAGACGAAAAATGACATAAATCTACTAAATATTCACTTTCAAAAGATACCACCTTAAGTGCACTGTGCATGAGGCTTATTTTAGAGTCTTTATGGTATTGTGTGAGAATGCAAGTGTTCCTCTGTGAGGAGCGCAGAATAGCTTGATGTGGGCCATTCAGGAGTGGCCCAGGTGAAGGATACAAGGTAGTATGCCCTCGGTATGCAGAGAGTGCAGTGGAAGCTTAAAGGTTGCCTGGGCCTATGAGTCCAGAAAGATACCACCGCTGCCACGGGTTGAAACTAAGTGATCTGAGTCAGGTTGACGCGAGAGCAAGAAGCAGGGTTGCGCTCGAGCATGACTCACCGGTTGGGAAATGCCCGCACATATTGCATGTCTCCATCACTTGGCAACAAGGGCAGCGGCCCGCACTGAAGCAGCTCTGATTTCCTGTTGAGATGGGAGGCGGGTTGCCGCAAGGTCGCTATGAAATCCTGATGGGGCACGCCACAACGAAGCCACACTGAAACCTTGGTTCAATGAGCAGCAAGCTGTAATGGAGCTGCTCTGAAATCTTGAGCAAAAGGGAGCAGCACTCTACAGCGAAGCTGAGCTGAAATCTTGGTTAAATGAGCAGCTGACTGCAAAGAAGCCACGCTGAAATCTTGGGTAGATTTGTGGCAAACTGCAACAAAGCTGTGCTGAAGCATTGATAAAGTGAGCGGCCAACTGCAATGAAGCTGTGCTTGAGATCTTTGATGTCCTGGAGACCTGGTGTAGAACCAGGGGCAAGTTAGCAAGCCCTTAGAGTCACTCTGGGGGTGATGGTTGAATCTTGGGTTGTAGGGAAGAGATCGGCAGTGCCAGCCCAGGTGTTTTAAATAAAAATATTAATGAGTGTTCTTGTACTATCAGTAACGGATTTGTGTAGAACATGTAATAACCTAGAAAAATAACGCACACATTCGAAAATTTGATCACCATGAGTGGCCGTCAATGTTCATGGTGTACTTATTAATGGTTTATTAATAAGAAATGTTGAGCACATGTTAGATTAATGTAGTAGTATGTCATATTAAGGGTTATGCATTATGTGTTAGCTTTATTAATTGTAGGCCTTAACTTAGCGGAGGTCTTGGCCTAATTGCCCGGCCTCATGTTGAGCTGTATTTCATAACGTTTAATAAAATGGCTGTTCAGAGAATTAAAATGTGATTTTCCATTGTACCGTCTAAATGTGCTCGTAGGAAAAAGTCCTTCACATGAGAACTGATTGCTAGAAGATGCTGTTCTTGCTAAATGTAACATTATGAGTTTAATATGTGTAAGACTGACTTTCTCAGGAGAAGAACAATGAAGACACTGACTGGAGAATATTGTTACCTGACGTACCGGATGATGAGGACATTGCAAGAGAAGCCAATCAGTGACATGTGAATGGAGTAGTGGTAGAATTAATAGATTTGATGTTCTAGTTTTATTGGACAAGGTGTGAACATGCGATCCCTTAACCAATAGGGACTTGGGAATATGTTTTAGGAAATTTAACTTAACAGGACTGCACTGAGAAGAAACCAGCATTGCGCTTTTCCCTTTTGCCACAGTCATTACTTTCTTGTGTGTCTTGATGAGGGACGTGCTTAACTTTACTGCTTAAAGACTTTGCCTTTTCTGAATCCTGATGCCTTGCTGACAGAACTAATGTCCTGATGATGAAGACTATCTTAGCTTGCCGATCTAATTAAGGAGAGGTATTCTTTTACCCATGTGTTTGTAATGCCTATTTGCTTTTCCTTTCTTGGGACCAACCGCACTGTTTTGATAGAGCCATAGCTAGATGTTTTCCAAATTTGTGTTAACTAAATTGTTTTGCCTGAAGCCCAACATGCTGATTCTAATCTGGTGTTAGTTAAGGATTTTCACTAATGAAGTCTGTGATAGGAAATAACGTTTGATGTATTTCTTTGCTGAATCTAAATGTATGTGATATCATTTGTGAAATTGTTCTTATTATTAATTTGAACTGTAACCTAAGAATGTGTAATAGTTCGAGCTTTGATTGACTGTGTTTCTTTCGCAGGTTTGGACAGCCAGTGTTGTTTCTGTATGTTTATCATTCGATTTTGAGATTATTTTACGTGACTTTAGCATTGTTAATATAGGGAAATACTTATTTCTAACTTTTACTAAAGGTGTGGTTATTCCTGACTGAAAGGTCATGGTGTGTGACAATTACTGACTCCAATTGATTACTAATGTCATTGATTATCATTGATTATTAATGTTACTGATTAATTACTGATTATTGATCTGCATGTGCTGGAGTTATGGTGGGAACATCTTAATTGGGAGTCAAAAGTTTCATCAACCTATTTGCGTCCACTTGTAAGTTTTCTTGTTAATGTCAGACTCGCTAACAGCAGGCAGCAGGGCAGCTCAGCAAGGCAGGGCAGCAATTCCTTGAAACTGCCAGACAGAGCAAAGTGGCAATCCTCCAGCACGGCAGTCTCTACTTCAGCAGAGTTTCCTTGAGTCCAAACTGTACTGATTTTAGTAGGCTAGAGGTCCAGTACTTATATTAAAAATGCTGTTGATGTGGGGGATGACTTCAAAAGGTTTCTGTGAAGTGCACATGTCCCCCTTTCAGTTCAGCCCCAGCTCCAAACTATCAATAGGGGTTAATCAGCACCTTTGTGAGGGTTCTGGCCACTACCCTTTGGGATGTAAGTCCCAACCTCCTCCCCAGGAAGACCCATCAGTATGTAGATGAATGCAGACTTAAAAGTACATGTCTTGCCTTTCACTTACATGACAACCTGCCCTATGGGCTACCTGGGGCCTACCTAAAGGGTGATGTCTATGCAAATAAAGGGGAGTTTAACGCTTGGCAAGAGGTTTTGAATGCCAAGTTGGGGTGGCAGTAAGACTGCACACACAGGCACCACGGTGGCAGGCCTTAGGCATGTTTTCAAGCTACCTGAGTGGGTGGCCCAACCAGTGCTGTAGAGTCACTAGTAGTGTTTAACTTACAGGCCCTGGGTATATGGGATACCACTTTACAAGGGGCACATATGTAAATTAAATATGCCAGTTGTGGATATACTAATGCTTTCATGTTTTAGGGGAGAAGGACATGCACTTTAGCACTGGTAGGCAGTGGTAAAGTGCTCAGTGTACTAAGGCCAACAAAAAGATACAGCAACAAAACAGAATGTAAAGGCAAAAGGTCTGAGGTAAGACCACCCTAAGGATGCCAGGTCTATCAACGCACCAGTCTCCAGACCTATGCAAAGAATTGGGGGTCTTCTAAGTTTGGACCATACATGGAGAGGAGCCTGATCGGGTGGCCCTGCAGAGTACCAGAAATCAGGACATATTGACCCTGTGTCTCACTTAGGACTCTGCATGTGCACCATGGTTAGCCCTTACAAATTAGTATAGCCACTCCATGGGCATAGTTGTAATAATATGCTGCATGACGTTCGCCTACCCACTCCATCTGCAGACGCACCTGAATGCACCCAAGGAGATGCAGCTCTTGCAACATACAAATATCTGTGTTGTGTCTCTGCAGGTATGCAGGAACATGTTGCACCTATCAATCAGGCCCCATACATTCCAGGTTACACATTTAATTGACTGCATTTGTATCAATACATTGGTGTGAGAGCTCTTGACGTTCCTCTATAAATCACTAAGCATGAGAGCTTACGTCAGTACGCTCAGAGGCAATAAATGGAAATAACAAGGAAACATTTTGCAGCCACAAGGCTGCCAACATACACAACATCTCAACATTCCACCCCCCACCCACTTTGACCCCCCAATAGGGCTAAATACCACCAACCTGCCCACATTTGACACCCAACAAGCAACTAGAGTAAACAGCCAGGGACTCTTCCTGAGGGGTCCAACCAGTAATCAGGCAGCCTCCCAGCCAGCACATACCCAGGTGGCCAGAGGAGAACAAAGTCAGGGGAGCCAAGGGTTGCCCAAGTGAGACAGCAGGGGCAGTCTTGTATCCATTACTGCTGCCAGCCCCGCTGTGTTAGCACAATGTCATTGCCCAAAGCCCCAAGATGGTCAGAAAAAGGGCATTACCATCCGTTGATTACCAACCTCCCACTAGTCTCTACTGTTAGGAGTCATGTCCCAGCCAGGTTGCTTCCCCTGTCAGTGCAACTCAAGAATGATCTTGTAAATCATGGTGCAGTGAGGAGTCCCCACCGGGACTGCAACAACCATCAGATCACAAAGTCACAAGCGGTTTTTGCAGGGTGCATATCTCCATGGTCATTGTCGCTCAAATGTCTTGAGTCTGCATCCTGTGTCACCAATGGTAACCCCTCCGTAGTCGCTGGAATATTATTGATGAATTTGGCAACCGACTTTGGATCCGTAAAGTAGTGAATCTTTCCCAAGTGGTGTATGTGTAGCTTGTATGCACAGCTAGGCTGTGTAAATTAACAAGTATTTGGTATCCATTCATTGGATCGAGCACTTGACTACCAGAAAATCCCTTCTAGTGGCCTCAACACCAATCGTAAAATTGAGGAAGGATGGAGATCTCATAACCTTGATGATGGTGTGGCTGTTGGTCTCTTGCCAGTTGCAAAGCCCTACCCCTGTCTCTATAATTCAACAGCTGGGGTATTATTGGGCTGTTCAGCGCATTCGGAGGAGGGTGCTGTCCAAGCGATCTATGAGCTTGTTCCACAATGAGCATGGTAGAAAGTGCACCACCCAACAGCGCATGTAGCATTGCCTCGTCATAGTTCTCCATGTGGCCCATCCCTGTTGATTCGGTACTCCCAGGATACATAAATTATTCCTCCTTAAGTGGGCCTCCAGGTCCTCGTTCTTGTCACAGATCAGCTCTAGCTCCTTTTCCATCTGGAATAGCTTTTCCCCAGCCACAGAGTGCCCATCTTCAATGTTCGGTGTACAAGACTCAAGTTATTTGTCGAGCTTATCAAGGCAGTCAAATCTGTCAGTCAAATCTGCCTGTCAAGAGATCTACTTTAGTATCAATAGTGGTCAGACTCTGCAGGAACATAGTGCGGATGTCTAGGTCCAGAGTTGAGCCCCTTCCGTCGCCCTGACTCAGCTTGTGTTCATCAGGAGATGAATCTGTCATTCTCATCTGCATGCGGCTTTCAAAGGAGAGTTTGGATTGTCTCATGTCAGTTTTCCCCATTGTGCACCAGGCGTAGTGCACCGAACCGCAGCATCTGGAAACAGGTGAGTGCAGAAACAAGCTTTTCAGCCAATCACCGCTGCAATCAGTTCCTGCCTCTCTCCCAGGGAAGTGCAGCAGGTGGGCATGAGGGGACCAGAATCCCCTCAGCAGGGTAATTGTGTAGATCAGGCATCCTCCCCAGTTACAACCCGGCAAGCACTGCTGGTGGCTTCACTGTGAACTACCACAGCTTGCAGGAAGGGAGCCTCCTCAACACTGTCCAGGCCCCACCACATCCTGGTTCTCCCATTCCGGGGGGCACAAGCAGACCAGAGCTCACCAATGGGCTATAACGATTTAGCAAGAGAATTTATCAGGAACACTATGTCAGATCAAGTAGCATGGAAAGCACTGCCAGTTCCACTCATATAGCACCGGGCCCCATTGTCCAATCAAGGCTGCACATTAGTAGTTTCTCTGTGTACGCAAAGTATGCAAACCTGGAGGTGCCATGCAGTAGTGAAGATTTCCCCTTAGTCAGCACCAGGGCAGACCACCACATCCAAGATCGGGTGGAGTCTTGTCTCCTCAAGTCAATTAGCCCATGCTGCCAGCAGAGCAACCACTCAGTAACCATGTGGACTGCCATGTACCAGGCAGCCCTCCTGTCCATGTGAGTCAGTTAGGGAAGCAATCTACGCTCTGCAGTGGGCGTCCCAGCCCCCGGGGAACTCTTCATACAAAAGCTGCCATGGAACTCAACTCAGGGTAGTCCACTGTCTCCACCGCAGCCTTGTCTAGCTGCATCAGTAAAGCCCTTTCATGTGGCACCCCTCCCTTTGCCCCCCCGCTTCAGACCCTCAGGAACCAGGTCGCACACCAGCTCAAGAGTACTCACCCAGTAGAACCCTGATCGGCATCTCATCCTCTCCCCCGGGCACTGAGTCACAGCCCACAGCAGCGATTCACCTAATTCAAGTCACACTCCCACACCACAGCATCAGAAGCCTGCAGGAGGGATTGCTGCCAATGAGGCAGGCCCGAGAAAAGCCAAAACCAGCACCATCTAAAAGCTGTACTCCACCTACCTTCCAGGCATAATTTACAGCACATTCAATTCAACAGATATTCAGTTGTGCAGGCACCACCAGGCAAGTCCTGATGTCCCTAAAAATTCAGGATAAGTGGCGAATAAACGCCTCCGGCCGACAGAGCCTCACTGAGTGGTGGCCTCTCTCTCAGTCAGGCACTCTAGCGCTTCAAAGGGAGCAAATTTTAAAAATATTTTGGTCATTCTGCTACTTCAGAGAAGATAATACGCTACAACACTATTCCATTCAAGCTAAATGGTAATGATCTGGTAAGCCATTACACACTTCAGCGATTTCCCAGTTAAAGACCTGTGCAGGAATTTGAACTTGAACATCCCTTCCTTCTCCTAACCAAAAACATATCCAAGTAACATCCATTGAAATACACAGAATCTCCTGGATCATGAAGAGCACACAACAATCTTTTGTTGGCAATTACTTTTGACATATACTAACAATTTGCAGCTTTCATTAACTCACTTTCGTAAGTTTTCGATATTGCTACAGCATTGTAAATATTATTTTATTAATACCACAATTATTTGAAAGTCTGAGAAATGTGCACCATAGATTTGCTCACCGTACAAATCTACGTATTTCTCAATATGTGTCGGAGTTGTTCCTAACCCCTACTGTCTAGGAATCATTCGGCACATCTGCTGTGCTGTGACAAACAACACCATAGTTCAGGCAGACAAGGTCAAGACTCTAGCCTCCATCTGGTAATGTATCCTATTCCAGTACAGTATTTATGTTATGCTCTGCTCCTCATTTATACACAGATTGCTAATAATAATTCTTGGGCCCTCTCCTACACAGCTGCGGCCTGATCCTCTCCTTGCCAATGCCTCCACGCCGATCAGGGTTTTTGTGGTTGAGTGCATCATTTTTTGATTCGTAACAGGTTGGTTATCAAACCAAACTGTAAACTGATCTTCGGCATAACTATTTGCAATACAAATTCTTCTGGCATCCAGGCAGACATGTTGCTGTCTTCAGAAGAATCCCTTATGCTGGGAAACTAAGGTGATTTAATCCCAGAAAAACATGTATTTCTCTTTATGACAACTGCCAAGAACAAATTCTAGGAAACAGGTTTTTAAGTGATCTACAATAAGAACAGACAATCCCCTCTCTCTAACGAGGGTTTGCGGCGGCCAAGGACAGGCTGTCTCTGATACTAGCAAAGCAGTTTGGAGCAGGCTCCTGTCTTCTCTCCTCTAAAGCGGTTTCTGTGTCTGGCCATCTGGCCTGGTGTGTGCAGCTTCAGCACTCATCACGGTCCAGATGGCAACATTCTTTGATAGTTCTTCAAAATGATGCTGCGGAGAGCACTGTTGCCTTCTTTCGAAAGCCACTGCCATTTGGGAGTCTGCCATGCGTGTTCCTTTTCAGTAACGGAAGATATAAAATTGGTGCTCTCCATTTTGTTTAAATTTACGGTTGGTGCCCGACTTCATCATTAAGCATTTAAAATGGCTGCTTCTTTGAAATCCTCTTTAAATGCTTTGGAAGTGGCAAATATACTGGAGTTGAAAGTCAAATACTCAAAAACTGAGCAGTGGAATTGCATGAGAGCAAAATTAAAGAATTGTTTATGTACTTTAGCCTTGCCTTTTGGTAACGTTGTTCAAGCCAATTTAGCAAAAATAAAAGCAATGTTATGCTCTGCGAGGCTTGTATGATGGTAAGGGTGAGACAGGTGCCCTGATTGCGACTGTACATTTTTCTATGTAAGGAGGATGGACAGAGATACCTCATATCCCATTGTGGCTGGTGTTTCTTCTCCAGGGCTCCAGAAAGACGTCAGACTTCCCGTAGGTTTGGAGCAACGTGTTACAAACTATACCTATTCCTAGGACACCCAGGGTTATTCATGTGCTTCGTATCCATAAAGAGAATTTGCCTGTAAATGGTCATGATCTCATTGTCCTTCTTTTTTCTTTCTTTCAGCAGATGTTTTACTGTGCTCGAACCTGATGGCTTCTGTTCCATTCCTAGAGATTGACTTAAGAATGTATGGAGGTATTTTTGGATTTCCCCTTGGTGATATTACAACATATTTGTTTTACTGCACCTACATTTTGATCAGCTTTCTAGGACTGGTGTCAGCCAAGACATTTTCATTTTACGAAAATGATATTTAAAATATACCAATTTTAAGGGGCTTTCAGACAGTTCATCTCACACATTGGTCTGCTGTGGTGTCATTCTCATTTTGTTTCCTCCCAGTACAGCATACAGCATGAGCATTGGGTCAGCGCTGGACTTGGCCCTTAGCAAGGACCCCATTTCTAACAGTCAGTCCTCATAAGCCAGGGGCTAGCCTCACTTTGAGTGATTGTATTTTGCTCTTTCACAGAAGCATATCCACCCCAAGGTACTTTAATTCAGTGTCAGTTTTAGTTTTTACTTTATTATTACTTTAGTGTCATCTTTGTGATAGCAACATACTTCCTCCTCGTGAGCACAAGGCACATTCCAGCTTTAATAGTTCTTGTCTCCTGCTAAAGGTTTGGTAAATTCCGTTTGGAGTGGCTTTGTTTATCTGACTGCAGCTGTTTAATGGCATAACAGACTCTGTCCATTTTAAACTGTTCTGTATAAGGGTATGCTCTTTTCACAATGCATGTAACTAAGTGCATTTGTAACTGCACTCCTGTATGTCATTTGGTATGTATTTTAATTGAGGACATCAGTTATACTTGTAAACCAATTTAGTCTGAGTGTTCTGCTTGTATGGCTTTTAGCTTCTTTCAGGGCTCTTGTATGTGGTGCTTATATAGGCATACAGACATTTAACTATTATAATACTAATTGAAGCTGAGCTGTTTACTCCAATCTATCTATCTATCTATCTATCTATCTATCTATCTATCTATCTATCTATCTATCTATCTATCTATCTATCTATCTATCGTTGCAAATCTATCTATCTATCTATCTATCTATCTATCTATCTATCTATCTATCTATCTATCTATCTATCTATCATATATCTGTGACACCATCTGTATGTATGCAATCTCTTCTATTTAGCTACCTATGCAACAAGCTCTATCTATACATCTATCTTTGCAACACTATCTATGCATATATCTATGGAACATTTTCTATTAGTGCAGCTCTCTTCATCTGCCTTTGCTAGCCTCTGTGTATGCATCTTCTCAACCCTTCCTATTTGTCCTTCCTGGTGTTAACCAAGATCCTTAGATTTTACTAAAATTATGTGTAAAACATAGTGCTTTTAGAGGATTTCAGTCAAACGTAATCAAATTGTTTGTTGTTCACACTTTTCTTCCACCCACACCAGCATGCATAATGGGGCAATTGATCAAACCACTTAAGCCATCGGCTGATTTCCATGTAAGTTACTGTATGCTTCCCTTCCACAAGGAGTACACCAGCACACAAAGTACTCCCCCTTCTGTGCCAGAGACTACTATAGTAAAGTAAGTAAGTAAGTGTGTGTGTGTGTGTGTGTGTGTGAGCGTGCGTGTGTGTGTGAGAGTGTGTGTGCGTGTGTGGTTTTTTTGTTCAGAACACGACAACCTCCCAAACAATAATGTTTTGCAAAAACCATGACA
The DNA here is from genome assembly GCF_031143425.1 of Pleurodeles waltl. Taxonomy (NCBI): domain Eukaryota; kingdom Metazoa; phylum Chordata; class Amphibia; order Caudata; family Salamandridae; genus Pleurodeles; species Pleurodeles waltl. The sequence continues at coordinate 1,153,416,541 of NC_090440.1, read as the reverse complement.
GAACAAAACAAGAATTGCCAAATTCAAAAGGCTGGTGGTGCCCTAGCCACACATGTTGGCTTTGCCAATGCTAGTTGTATTTGCTCTTGGCTACATAAACATTTTTGTTTTTTGTGTACCAATTATTTTATTTTATTGATAAAAATTAAGAATTAAACAATAACAGCAAAAACAGTGACATGCAAGTCCAGCTTATTTCCAAATTGGGTTACAGGTGTTAATTGTGATACATGCAATAATATTTATATACAATATTTAAGAAATATGGAAAAAAGAAGAATAGGGTGAGAAAGAATAAAATTGTAGAAGAAAGAAAGTAAGGAAAGGAAAGGATGAAGGACAGAGAGAGAAGGAAGGAAAAGATGGAACTACAAACCAGGGAAGGAAACCGGTAAGGCAAAGTCCAAGTATAATAATACAGTTAAGGGGGAGAATCGAGAAGAGTATTAATTATAGAAGCATGCTTAATAAATAAATGATTCAGGGAAGGGCAACCATTTTTACTGCCTGGGTACGACTCTAGAGACAGACTCAGGTGAGACCACTTTGAGAAGTCCAATTGAATTTGCTCCATTAATAGGTTCAAGTTAACCGCCAACACATGCTCCAAGCCCCCATTTACCAGATTGCCTAGAGTCAGAGTTCTCCCAGTGAATTGGGTAACTGGCAAAGGCACGTACTTGGTGTTCAATGACATGCAGTAAGGCCTCGCTCTTTCCCAGTTCACCTTGTAGCCTGATATTGCTGCAAAAGCATCAGTGTCCTCCAACACAGGAATGAAGGTGTGGGTAAGGGTGATAAAGTGAGCAAAATGTAATCTACACATAGATACAATGTAAAGCACCTCCAGGTGTAGGAATGCCTATGGTCTGGTCTGATTGGATCATGGATGCTGCTAAGGGCTCCATAGTAGAGGGAGAGTCTGCAACCTTGACATGTTCCTCAGAGTGTATGGGAAATTTGCGTTTTTATGACTATGTTTTAGTTTGCCCTTGTTGAAATACAAAGATTTTGTCCTTAACATTAAACCTTAGAAAATTGTCTAGTGAAGGAATTCATGACTTTAGTGGGGAAACTTGTTGTGTTATTCTTGCTCAGTGTTGACCCCTTAAGCTACCTTAATCCAACCACCTCTCAGTCAGGTAGTAACTGTTTATGTATTACTATTGTCGGTTATTTTAGGAGTAGAGCCTCTATGTATTATTTTACAGAATATACTGAGCATTTGTTTCAGCTTCTTCCTTTCCCTGTTGCTAACCAATCCATATGCTGCAGCTGTTTGTGGGAAGTCATTGTTTCTGATGTGGTGTGCAGTCACTCGCAGCGCAATTACAAATATGAGTGGGGAATTTATTAACTAATATAGAAATGGAATTTGAAGAAAACGATAAAAGTATAAGGGGGAGTATAGGAAAATCAAGGTTTGATCCCTTACAGGTTTGGCACAAATCAAATATATTACACTTGATGGAAAAATATCGAAGACATTTTTATAACACTTCAATAAGCAAACAACCTTCAAGGCGAATCATAATTAAAATTAGGCCCTGAAACTTAGGCCACTTCAACAAGTGGGGAAAGAGCGCACTATGATTATTCATGTTGGCGTCGGTTTGCTGAAAGTGTTGACTTTAGGTGAAGGACGGGAATGATGTCAATTACGTTGGTAGTCGCGCAGTAATTTTCGGGGTGAAGTTCTTTCCAGTGCCCATGCTCACGCTCCCGACTCAGGGAGACACAAACACACTAGGTTTACAAAATAAAGTTCCTTCCCCGATGCCCAGGTGAAGGTTGCTCGCAGGGAGAAATCCAGACCGAGTATCTCAGCTTCGTGTGTTTTTCAGTTTAGCTGCTTGAAACAAGCAGGAAAAGGTTGGTGAACTGAAGTGACCCAAAGATATATCCCTGGAGCAATCATGCTGTAGAGAAATATGACTGTAGATTAGTTTAACTCTGGTAGACTCTGGCAATCTTTATACATTCATAATTAAGACAATGAAATGTCACTCGCACCGAGAGACATCATGCACTTTACCAGTCTTACACCCCTTTGATCATACTAAATCACCCAGCATCCATGTTTCTTGCTCAACCACATATGAAGAAGCTCTGAGTTTTAAAGAAGGAAGTACACGAAGACCAAGCTCACCCCACAAACAGCTAAAATAAAAATCCCCCTGGATACTGAAAGTCATCTATATTTTCCGCTTGTCTATATATGTGTGCATATTCATACACTTTTTGTGATTTCAGCTAGTCATAGCGTTAATACATTGCATTAGGTATAAATTAATACAAAACTGATTTCATGCATTTGTTTAGCACTATATTGAATGTATTTAATTTTGAAAGGGTTATCTTGCTTCTAAGTTCACTTGACACCACAACATTGTAAGAATGCTTATGTTCAAAAGCACTTGTTTCTTAACTACGGATCAGTCTGCGGGTAATTTGACTTAGATGTTGGGCTGAAGAAATCTTTGACATCCTTACATGGCGTTTTGTTCTCTGAGAATAAGGAAAAATATTTGCACTTCTGTCTTGCTGTTTCATATTACTTGTTGGAAATTTGCCACATGCTTCCTTACGCAGGTATACATGTAACTGCAGGATTTTAGTCACAGGTGGGTGATGAAGTTATGGAAAAATCTTTGAAAAAGGCATGAAGTATGATACATTTATCAGTATTTTTTAAATTTGGGAGAACACGTCGACAAATGTAGAATTTGTGGGAGAAATGCCATGCAAATTTCTAATGTGTAAAGTTCTTTTGTAAAAAGTAGCATTTGCAGAACGATTTTGTGTAGGAGGATTTCCTCAAACTTTTTTTATTAACACTTTTCTAGAATTATAACTAGAAACATTCCTTAATTTGTGGGTACAAAACTATAAACACTCTCCAAATTCATGAGAAGGATAATATTTTCGCCATCTTATGATCCTGCACAAATTCATAAGGTGCCTTCTCTCACTCCCTACGCTGAAAAACATGGCATTTTCTTCAGGATTTTGATTCATTTTTGGCCTTACAACTTGGATAGAGAATGATTGCCATGCTGTCCCCCTGCTCTAGCCACCTATGAAGAAATGCAATTAGCTCTCCACATTCTTGGTTGTAATTTTAGGAAGGAGGTGTCTCAACACGACTCAGGTCCTTGTAATCATTTGGATCAATAGGGGATTTACAATGGGCAAGGATAATCCAACATGGGTTCTTCTTTTTAAATGTCAGACTGTATGAACCAGCAACACTGAGACTGCATGTAAACCAGCTGGCAATACAGAAGGTCCGCCATTAAGCCTTTTAATGTGATATGTCCTACTACAGTCTGAACCTGAAGTTAAAATTCATATCCTCAACAGAATCAAAGCACACAATCTATGTTAACAACCAGACCTTGATGATACACAGACATAAGAACTGGAAGTCTAATCTATGGGTGCTTTTGGAAAGCTCCTTCAGTTGTTCCTTGTCATGTCCAAATATTTTCACAATCAAAAAGCAAACAATTACGTCTGCTGTGATGTGCGGTATTTCTAAATGTACAATTTAACACCTAGATTAAAATGATTGTTCATATGGCGCTTTATGGCATTAAATGGAGGTCAACAATTTTGACCCATAAAAATATTGCATCACCTCCACTGACTACCATGTCATTATTGGGTAGATATACGTTTGGTTTTCTCAAGGCCATGTGCAGGTACTGTTACCATGCTATGTAGTGGTCATGTCAATGAAGAGATAGCAATTTCTTCTTTATGTGATATATTGTATTCAGCAGTGGTAGCTGCAATCTTGGAAAGTGGTGGTGCATAATATTTTCCCCTAATGTATGTGAGGACGGCAGACAAGCCTGACCTCTTTTAGTTTTAGAAGCGCATAGAAGAGTTCATCCTCCAAGAACATTTTGAAAACCATGGGGTCAAATGACCTGTTTAAAGCACAGTTTTCATATAAATCTGCTAAAAAGTCATTGCAGCTGAAAACATAATTCTTGATATATTCAAGTAATTTTCTGGTGTGCCAGTGAAACCTGATTCTCCCCAAGAGTGGACCTCTGTTTTTTTAAAAACGTTCTCTAGGTATCCCCCACATGTCAAGAATTACCTGCCTCATTATGGCAGTAATTACAAACAATACAGCAGTGACATATATTTGCCACTGAAGTAGCCAATATGCCATGGGTGCCTCATATTACATAAATTATCCACAGTATTTTAGTCACGCATATTCTCACCCCTTCCCCGCCCATGCCAATACTTACCTCCAATATGCCAGGGCCACAATGCTGTGATCGGCGGCTGCATAAGCTAAGAATGAACTTTAGTATACCAGCGTGAGCAGCTGACTACCAAGTAAAACATCACACACAGTCAAACTCTCACTCATTCATTCAAAGGCTTCCTCTCCCTCACTAATTCTCCATCCCACTCACTCACTCTTACTCACTGCTTCTCAATCACTCATGCTCACTAAATCCTACTCATTTTTTACTCACTCTGTCTTTCACTCACCCCTACTCATTCACAAACACTCTCATTCTCATTCATTCTCACTTGCACACACACTCAGACAAACACAAAGCGACAGACAAATTTGCTTTGTACTTAATGTGCTGCTTCTTCCTCCTCTGTGTTGCAAACAAGGAAGCAGACAGGCACCAGGGGCAGGATTCATGAGAGGAAAGCCTGCCTCAAGCCCCATCAAACCTTCTGATGGGATAGTCATGTTGGGAAAAGGGATTAGGATCCAGCCCCCTTCTGCCCCGGGTGAATTCTCATTGGATACAAGGATGCACTGATTAGCAATCTGAAAGCCCCATTTCGCAGCTAGGCTGCACCTCAAGAGACATGTGCATCATATTTAATAAATAATATGGAATGTGCCTGTGGATGTAAGTGAAGTAAGCCCTCAAACATGCACAAATCAGAAATCTACTTCCAGAATGACGTTCTTACACAGCACTCTGGAGATGGATTGTGGTTCGGTCCTGGAGTCCCTTCATTCTCCTATCATTGGCTATGGGGCCTGGAGATCCCAGGAGAGTTGGTATGTGCCCTGCCGGTGTTCATGTGACATTGTGTTTCCCTCAATACAATTAAATATACGCACAGCAGGGTTATGCAAATGTCAGGACCATAATGTGACAGCTCATGAGTGGCAGGGCAGCGCCCTGATATCCCAGTGTTGACAAGCTTACCTGGGACTCATATAATGGCTAGAAACCTTCTAGGAGACATCATTAGTTTAAAAATAAAGGGTGACACATATTAAAAGATGGGGAGAAACAAGAAAATGTTTCAGAATAATCTGCACATTTACGAAAGATTGCACATTTTCCAGATGCCTGAAGATTTGAGAAACTGTTGAAGTTACACAGGATTATATTATACTCTTTGTACCGATAGAATTACCCACTTAGCAAAAACTCACTGGCAGATATAAAGAATGCAAGACCATTTGACAGAAGAATAGCTGTAGGGACGGGGTAATGCGGCTGCCAGCTATAGACATAGGTTAGCAACAATACCAACGGTGCCGGACGGACCTAGTTTTAATTCATAGGAGTTGGGTAAAAGAACTGTAGGCTTGACTGAACAGTGGGCACATGTTCATTGATTCCCCGTATGCTACCCACCCAAATGGCGTCCTTCAGCCAGCCCCTCAGTGTCCTTTCCTTTCCCTTGTAGTGTGTAAATCCCTTTAAGGCCTTCATTAGCTTGAATTCATATGGTGAGCAGGGGCGCATTATGAGGGCACCGGCGAAACAAGCATTGGCAACGCGAATAGGTCTCAAGTGAATGTATTGTATGGCTGTACATTAGGTCGAGTTTTCACTCTCGGACCTACGTTATTAACTATTGTTGCCGAAACACACAGTAGGTGCTCCGATGAAAATGTAACTGAACAAATGTCTCTCTCCAGACCAAAGATTGCGCGAGAAGTGAACCGTGGCAGACGAAGATATACCAAGTTCCACACAATGAGGACATCTGCAGAGACAAGTACTCTTTGAAATGTGAGCACCTTTAACCTGCTTTATTCATCACAGGCCACACCGAACAACTGCTATAGCGGGATTGTACTAATGACCATGACACCAAAAATTTCGTGGGATAAGAATATTGAGCACCGAATATCGAGGGACAAAATTTAGAAAGGTAAGTGCATATAAGATAATATAACTTTACTATTCCTAACTCCACATCTACCCACTCATAAGGTATATGTACAGTTTAGGTGCACGTATGTGCAGTTAGGTATTGAAAATCTAGACTTGCCTCCCTGACAATATTTTATTTTTAATAGTCTGTCTTCAATATTATGTCCCATTGATATTGTGTTTTTAGTGTTCATGGGGCACACCCGGAAACAGCATTTTGTCCAGGTTCAAAAAGTTATTAGCTTTTTTAAGATGGTCCTCTTTTTTCTTCTTTAAATAGCACATACCCTAATCTATGCATTTTCTGGTGAGCACTCACACAAGAGAACATTGCTCAGTTGCTGCTCACCGGCATATTATGCCACTTGCTTTATGTCTAATATTGTCCCTTTGCACCCACTGTATGTGTGCAAATTAAGCTAAAGAAAAAACTAGATTGACAAAAATATTCATTGCTTTAGCATTATCACCGTACTAAGGGTCGCTCATTTGTATTCTAAAGCAAAGATATACAGCAAATATTTCGGTATATGATTCTGGACAAATGTGTCAATTCAAATAGTTTCAGTACAACCCATTATGAACAGGTCACTGATTCATAATGGTGAGGGGCTGGATCACAGGAAGAATACGATGCCAGATGCTAAACCCGCTTAGACACATCCTGTAAAGTACAATTTATATCAGACAAAAGCTATAAGACTTGGAAATGGAGTAACAGCAGCTAAGGTATTTGGGCATAAAATGACAGTATGTTAAAAGAAAAAGTCAGCAGACTTACGATTCTGAGACCCTCATTAGGAGAGGCCCAGTAATTGGTAAGATGTGTATCACACTTGATAAGATCCGACTCAGGTGAGATAAATACCACCTAATTATGGGATTTTGTGGAACAACCAATAGTGGCCCCTCCACTATGGCGGAGGAGCATTGCCTTGCTGCTCAAAGCAGAGAAATGAAGGGATAATGAAAGTATCTTATAATCCCTTTAGTTTTCAACTTTCGTAGGACGGGGCGGGGCCAGCATCCTCCATTTCAACAAATCTAGGAGGAGTGGTGGTACGCTTCTAAGTGCAATGTCAGTTAGGCCGGACAAACTGACATGCGCACTTAGAACTCTCCACCCGGCTGTGTTGCACAGCCAGGTGGAGACCAAGCGCAGTGCCCCATTCCTGCCTTGAACAAAGTGTCCCACTCCATCCCTGAGTAGCATGGGAGAAGTGTTGGAATTGGTAGGGAGGGAGGAAGAAAACAAGAGGCAGCCTGAGTGGCGCAACACAGGGGCGAGGTACGTTTTTTTTATTGTACCCCCCACGTTCCCGCTATGCGCACTGCCCCAGCTCCCCCTGCTCTGAACACTGCCCCCCAACCCTTTCCTGGCAGTGGCCACTACTAAGAATAGCATGCACACTTATAAAGCACTTATACAGCATCAAAATCCATATGTTCCAGTAAAGAATAATATCAGCAAGTTTTACCTCATGTTTGCGATATTTGAGGTACCAGCAGTTATCACACATATTGCAAGTAACCGGGGCACTCGTAATAAGGACATAAGTATGTTGTGATTTTCATAAAATGGGCCAGAGCTATTACGGGTGCAGCAGGTGCAGTGGTACTGCTGCCTTAAGGATTGAGGGGCCCACTGAGCTCTGATAATACCTGTATTTACCAACCAAACAGCAGTTGGGGCATTTTTCTTGATTGCAATTGGGCTCATGGTATTGTTACTGTACAGGTCATAATACCATTGTGACAAAAGCACGCAAGAGGGTGAGACATTTATTTCAGAGCCGAAGTTTTGTTAATCTCCTAATGTTTGCAAACACTAACATGTTTAGAGTGTATACCATGAGAACTTTGAATGTTGAATGTTTGAAATTTTCTGCCCTCACTGGGAGATACTGTCACAAGATCTGGCATGAAACACCCTCTTTAAAGAAAATACCAGGTACAGAATGGAAGTTTTTTATGTATATTTCATCTCCTTATGAGCTTTTTGAGGCCATGTAAGGTAGCAACTAGTCTAACAGGCGCCACCTCAGTGAATTCTTATAGAAGCAACCCAAGAATAAAAGAACAGGCACTATTCAATGATACCATATAATAATGAAGTACCTTAAGAATACACTGAATATAAGTGAGTGATATATTTTAGTTTATATTTTCGAAGCTTATTGCTGAAAAACGAAGATCGTGGCTCTTTGTGCAGGCATCAGGTCTCAACTCTACATTTTCCAGTCCATAAGTTTCTGTCAGAATGAGCAAAGATCAGAATGACAGAAAATGATCATGTCAAAGTCAGGCAGCTAGGTGCTTTACATCTATTAATGCTCAAGAACAACACAGTCAGTATTTGCCAAGCTGAAGATCTCACACTCTGGAAGACAATTACATATGTCCAGCCAAGCCCTTGGGGGATTATCCACCTGATGACGAGGGACACCCTCACTGATGAGGCCACCCCTGGGAAGTTCAGGTTTAAGCACAAACGTGCTCAGGGTGGACTGTCAATCAGTGAATCATCACACTGCCCTTTCTCAACTTCTCACAGTGTGATGTGTGATTAGGATGTCTCACTGATTCCATGCTAGCATGGGATGATATAGGAAAGATCCTTCTCTCATAGGCTGATACATAACAAGTTAAGTCATTGGGAAGAAACAATGGGATCTTCCAGTTTCTGCAACCTGAGGCTACCTGTAGCTGCCAATGCTGTTGAAAACTGTCAGCACCCTCCTGTGCTTCCAACTACCCACTGGTGCTGCTTTTGTGGAGCCCTTATCACCACTCCGGTCCACCAGATAAGTGTTCATTCAATAATTAGGTGCATGTGTGTATGTATGAATGCTTGTGTATTTCTGCATGTGAGAGGGTGGGTGTAAGTGTGTGTGTGAATGTGCATATAAATAGATTGCTAAATGGTACGTATGTGTACTTCTGAGTGACTGGCTATCAATATGTGTGCTTATGTGTATTTGTGGATGGGTTGAAACCAGTATGCACATGAATGATTGGGGGTGAACATATGTGGATATTCATGTGTTGTTAGAATCTCTTACTACCCCACAACTTTAAAAATTAATCAGCCACTAATAATGGTTAATTATAGCAAATGGAAAAGAAACCTCATTTCTAAGTGGCTGCTTGAAAAAAATGTGTGAGACGGCAAACTGTAGACCTTTAAAAGTCTTTAAGCATGTTCAATGCACAAGAAACACTTATCTATCAAAGAACACTTATCTACAGAACCAGACTCATCCTCGGCCTTCCCAGACAAACCCACATCACACCACACCTCAGGCAACTCCATTGGCTCCCCATACAGATGAGATGTCAATTCAAGCTGCTGACCCACGCACACAAGGCTCTACACAACCAAGGACCCGCGTACATTAACCACCGCCTGAACTTCCACCAACCATTGAGAAGACTACACTCTGCCTCCCTTTCACTTGCCTAAACTCCTCGCATCTACCAAAGCAGAAGTGAAGGACGTTAATTGTCTCACATTGCAGAGTAAACCTAGTACAGCTTTCCCACACACCTCTGGACCATCACCTCACTTCCGGAACTCCGAATGGCCCTCAAGACCTGGCTGTTTGAATAAGCTTGCAGGACCTGCAAGAGCCAGGATACCCTATCGGGTGATAAGGTGCGCTTTATAAATCCTGATTGATTGATCAGTGTATGTATTGTGTGTCATATGTACAATGTGGGTTCCTCAGTGTCAGTACTCTTTCAAGCACAATCCATTGGCTATATGGATAGGGTATTCCTGTCTGTTAGCATGAATGTGCGTATAGCTCACTCTCAGCTTGTATCTACAATTACTTTGATTTGTAGCATGAAAATCTTGGTACCATACAGTTACCCATACTGCCAAAAGCACTATAAGCATATCAATGTAAGGAATGTTTTCTATGCCAAGAGAACTAACAAAACATATTCCTCTGTGTCTCTCTTAGAGCATGGTTTCCATCGAAATGTTTTGTGTTGACGTTTTGAGCTCTAAATCAAACCTCCTTTCACACAGGCTACTGTATAGGGGTGCTGACTGTTGCCTAGCCCTGAAGGAAGCCACCTAGAATCCCAGTGTATTTAAGCCTAAAACCATACTGTGTGTGTCTGTGGCATCTGACAACACATGCATCAAGCACTTTGAGCTAGATTGTCACAGGGGACACACAACTCAAAGACCAGCTCCAGACATACAGCTCTGTGGCTGTGATGGAAGGGACGATTGGGGGGGAGGTTGAGGTACACAATGCATAGCTCCAATATTCCACAGCCATAAGCACACATAAATACAACTGAATGAATGCATGCACATGTACTAATGACTATATGCCAATAAATAACACCACACCACACCACTTTGCTGCATAAGTAAGTAGCTAGTATAATGGGTTAACTTAAGGTGGCCAGTGATGATAGGACCTATGCTGGCCACCTGCCAGATTATTCAAAGAACACAGGGATTACTCTCTGTCAGTTGCTATACATTTTGGAGTGCGCCATACTTCTGGACCCCATGTTTCAGTACTCAAAACACACATGGAATGCAGACCAATACCAGGCAAGCCCCCAGCTGCCCAGTCTTGCAGCCTCCCCTGGGCACTGCCGCTTTCACCCCAGGATCCTGCAAGGACTCTTGGGGAACTGGAATGGAGCACTCCAGTGAAAAATCCCAATGTGCTCCTTCAAATGGTTGCTTTATGCACCAAAATCCTTTGAATTCCCTTTTAGCTCTGCCAAGCCATAGAAGCAGACACTGTCAGCTCTGAGTCACCCACATTACCATGGCGCTTTGATTTGACCACTTATTTATAACGTGCTTTTTCAAGGGCTTCCTGCAAGGCCTAAACAGAATATACATGTACCCACCTTTGATAATTAGACCCGTCATCTACAAATATCTCTATGTGCTTAATGAGGCTGTGCCTTATGAAACTAAAGTCCCCTGCAGTGCACTATTAACTTCTGCAAGAGAGATTAATGTTGGTTTATGACATGGCCCCATGACAAACTGCATAGAATGATCTTTGACTACGTTAAATCACATGAAGCCTGTTGGAAGATCATAAAAGTGCAGGAGGCAAGGAGGTGGCTGGTATATATGCTCCCTACAACTCAGACGTCAACTCTGGAAGTGTCCTCATGGCCCTTATTTTGGACTTGTACTCATCCTTGCTGCTCTCCTGACTCACTGCCACACAAGGTCATAGGGGGAGAAGTGAATGCTCTGGCAGGGGAGTGCAGCGCTAAGCGCCAGACAGCCAAAGTGTTGCACTAAGCAAGACGTAGGTCACCACAATTTGATTATGAAATTACTCAAGAATTAATCCACTAGAACTACAATTTTTATGACAGTTTACATTTGTGATTGTCAAATCTGGAGACCAGTGTGCAATGCATGAAGCCCCATGTAAAATGTACAAAGCTCTGTCTTAAGGATTCCTTCTTTGGCTTGCCTGACTCTTGCCAACAGCCTGTGAGCTAACCATTGTCTTCCAGATAGTGAAGCTAGGGAGACAATTTTGCCAGCAGAATCCAGCAATATTAATAGTGCTTATCTCCATTTAAATAATTTATTATTGCTTTTTTTTACAATTCATTTTTTGTTAAGTGTCTGGTTGTCTATCTCTTGCTGGGATGTTGTAATTGCATGTCTCTATGCTTGATCACCACTATATCCCACAGTATAATTAAGACCCCTGAGCGATGAATACACTTGAAATAGAGTAGGGATTAGAATAATTTAGCCGCTTATTATGCCACCTGATGTTTTAAATAGTAATTATAATTTTAAGATTCCATATCAGATTTCTAGGACCAAAGCTTTAGAAAACTCACAAAACAGGACTATAATTTATTGAAATATGATTGCATGATATTCACATGTCAACAACCAGAACATGCCCTAGACCTGTCTCCATTGTGATAAACCAATGCACAAAGGGAATTCTTGGCAAATTGCAGCTTGCTGTTAGCTACTACAACCAACATAATATAACTATTAGAGCAGAAACGGATAGGAAAGAACTTTCTAAGGATTTTGACATCAAAAATTACATAACTATATGGTAAGAGTACATTCCACAGTTTAAGGATCTGGGATATGTTTAAGGCCCTGGAATATGATTTCTAGATGCACAGGGCTACAAGAAGGCAGGCCTGTGCAGACAGTAGGTTGTAATTAGAACAGAGCCCTAGGCCAATGTCTGCTTTACTATACATTTCAAGATAATGTGATCCATTCATCTGCACTGTCTTTGAGAGTACATGTAATTCAAATTTACATCCATACAGATAAACGGAGCTCATTAACAAAATCAACAAACAGGATTGATAATATAGCAAGAATAGTTTCCTGGTTTAATTTGATGTACAGTGGTAACAATAGCAAATCCCCATTGTAAGAAATTGAGTTGTTGGGTGTGGGTCCAGTATTTATACCTGGTGCCAGCTTTGGAGTGGGAGAAACTTTTCGACTTCCTCCAACATCTGGTTCTGGAATTTCCTTTCTTCTCCTGCCTAGGCCCCAAGATATCTGGGGTGACAAAAAGTTAGTGTGAAATTCTATGTGAGTGAAAGAGGCAGCCACCAATTGAAGTGAAAGTGTTGTAGGTGACAACATCCTTCCAATGATCCTGTCACAACGCCCCCCACTGCCAAAACCCACCCTCTTTGTAACACTGACCGGGAGGAACACACAAAGGCTAATTGCCAACTACATCCAGTCAAGTGAACCAGGACACAGGCTGCAGGCACCAAATAGTCACGAACAATAAAATGTCAACTTTATAAAAGTGTAATTTTCAGGGTTGTGACTTAAAATCCAACTTTACCATTAGAGAAATTTCTAAATTACGATTTGTCTGAATGTAAACATGACATTACTATCTGCTTTCAAACAAAGGTTATTATTTATTAAATGTAGTACGATATCCCAGTGTTATCCTATTGGAGATGTAGGCCTTGCAGTAGTGAAAAATTTATTTAAGAGTTTTCCCTACTAGGACATTTAAAACTTAAATGCACATGTCCAACTTTTCAAATACCACTGACCCTGCCTTAAGTGCTGTTTAGGTCCTACCCTAGGGCGACATATTAAAAGGAAGGTTTAGGCCTGGCCAAAGATTAATTTTTCCAGGTCCAAATGGCAGTTTAAATGTGCACACAGGCTGCAATGGCAGGCTTGAGAAATCTATTAAAATGCTACTTCAGTGTGTGGCACAACACATGCTGCAGGCCCACAAGGGGCATTTAATATATAGGCCCTGGGTAAATGTTGTACTACTTTACTAGGGACCTATAAGTAAATTAAATATGTCAACCAGGTGTAAGCCAATTTTACCAATTTTGGCATAGAGTGCAGTGGTGTAGAGTGGAGGGGTATAGAGTGCAGTGGTGTGGACTGCAGATGTACCAAATAGAGCAGAGAGTGTAGTAGAGTGGTGAACATTTGAGTGCAGTAGCATATATTAAAGTGGCAAAGAGTGTAGTGGCACAGAGTAGAGTGGAGGTGCAGAGTAGAGTGATGCAGAGAGGTATATTGTACAGTGATGCAAATTAGAACAGAATGGGGTAGAGTGCAGAAACCTAAAATGCAATGGTGTACAGTGGGGTATAATGCAGAGGTGCAGAGTGTTGGAGGTGGCACATTCTGGTTGGTTGAAGGCTGGGCCTTAGGCAGGCAGAACTCACCACTCCCGTCTAGGGTGGGTGATTACACTCACTGTATAACTGCACTCACTCTTGGGTAGCTTGGAGTAGTTTGCGTACAGTGCAGTGGGATAGAGTGGATTGGTTTTGAGTAAAGTAGTGTTTAGTGCATTAGAGAAGAGTGCAGTGATTTTGAATAGAGTGATGTGGAGAGCAGTGGTGAAGAGCAGAGTGGTGCAAAGTAGAGCATTGTGGAGTACAGTGGTGCAGCACAGAGCACACTGGTGAAGAGTTTGGTGAACAGAGGGCAGTATTGCAGATTAGACTGTTGTAAAGTGAGCGGTGAATGGTAGAGTGGGGTAGAGTGCATTGGAGTGGAATGAAGTGTCATTGAGGGATGCAGAGTAGAGAGGCATAGAGAGCAGTGGCATAGAGTACAGTGGTGCAGAGTAGAATAGAGTGGCATATATGCAGTGATGCAGAGTACAATAGCACATAATGCAGTGGCATAACATGTGCAGAGTAAAGTATAGCAACGTAGAGGACAGTGGTTCAGAGTAGATTTGCATTGAGTGCTTTGGTTTTGTGTAAAGTGGTGTAGAGTGGAGTGGTGCATGGTAGGGTACAGTGGCATTGAGTAGAGTGGCATAGAGTGCAGAGTCGATTAGAGTGGCATAGAGTGCATTGGAATAAAATGCACTGGTGGATAGTGGCGTGGGACAGAGTAAAGTCCATTGGTGTAGAGTGCAGTGGCATAGGGGTCAGCATTATAGAGTAGAGTGGCATAGTGTAGAGTAGCGCAGAGTTGAGTGGTGTAGAATGCAGTGGTCAAGAGTGCAGTGGTTCTAGTACTGTAATGTGGGGTCGAGTGCATTGGCATAGAGTACAGTTGAGTGGAGTAGAGATGGAAGTGGCATGGAGTGGTGTAGAATAGAGTGCAGTGAAGCAGTGCGGAGTGTAGTGGTGTAGTATGGAGTGGTGCAAAGTAGAGTGGAGTGGCATGTAGTGAAATATGCATTGTATGGTAGCACACTGCCAATGCTGACAACACATCTTCAATTGAAATGACCATTACATTTGCACAGACATACGGTTTTACTGATAAAAGTTCACAGTGCAAAGACAATAGTGTGTGGAAATGTAATCACCAAGTGTATTGATTCGTTTGATCACATTAAAATACTTGCTTCAACTTTACTTCAGAATTACCAAAAAATATGCTTCACTTGTGCTTTTCTAATTCTGGTATATTCTGACAAATATACACAGTTCATTCACATCCATGTACATTTTGTTGTGGGGTTGTTGTGTGTTAGAGAATAAAATATCACACATCCTTCCTGACGCATTCTACCAGTAGCCAACAGGATTGTCACACAAATCCTCTCACTCTGAAGTCAGAGAAAGAGAAGTCAACACCAACCCCACTGGAAGACAGAGCCTGACATTTGGCCTCTGCCTTTAAATGTATAGCAAATGTAACAAGATAAGAACAAGATTTAAAGGCTGTTTACAGAAATCCACTACCAGTGGAAGAATACAATAAATAGGGTTTGGGCAAAGGGAGGGATGAACTCAAACTGGGCAGCCTAAAACAAACAAAGCCAGCAAACAGAGAACAAGTAAATGTGAGTTACAAAGCCCAAAGCTAATGGGCAGAATGGATCCCTAGGGAAGCCTTCCCAGTGTCCTCAAGAGGTCTTTAGAAAATGACCTAAAAACTGGATCGGAGAGCAAGCACAATTAAAATAAAGGGAGAAACTCAAAACTCCTGAAAGAAGGCCTCAGGATTAATGCAAATCTAATAGAAAAGAGAGCTACAACATTCACTAATTTGAAAGTAATTATCAGAAAGAAATCTGGAAGTGGTTCATTAATTTAACGCCAATGGAACAAATGGTATGGATAAAAGGGCCTTCAGCAAGAATGACTGACCCTTCAAAACAATCCCACCAGTTAGCCCTAGGACAGCTTTAATGGACAGAGCAAATCGTCTTGTTACAGAGGTTGTAGTGTTGCTTTGTGCATGTTGTGTGGGCTACTGGAATAGACTGTTTTTTTCCACATTTTTTTCATGTGCTGTTCCTGAAATATCGATTGTAGCTTACTGGACCCTCGATGGAAGACAGTTATTTTCACTCTGTGCTTTATCTCTTGCTAATTGAAGCTTATAGCCAGGAGTTCATGTTCTGGTTGTCAATACTTGTTATTAAAGTTAGTACTTTTTCTGTGTTGCACGTTTCCTGTTTCTGATTATGGTCTGCTGTGGAGAGCACTGTGCAGAGTGTGTGTGTCTTTTCGTGTGTGTATCTTGCACCAATACTACACGCCCTGTCTGTGCAAAGAAATCTAGCAGTGTTGTGTGTGCCAGAGAGGTTGTTTAAATTGACAAGCCCATTTAATTCCCCTATGTGCGCTATGGACTATGGCTGAAAGCATTTTCTAAAGAGCTCTATGACACGGCAGGACTGACCACGCCACAGCCTTTTTTTATTGTTGGCAGATGGGAAGTGTGTATAGTATTGCAATACCTGACTTGAACGGAGATTATTCGCCCATTTGGATAAATATTTAAAGTATTAAAATATAGGACCATGACATATATATTATATAGTAACAAAAAAGCACAAATGTGAGAACTTTAAGTGTGTAGCTATACCCAATATTAAAATATGACGCCAACTGGTAGGGTAGGCCAACGGCAATTAGCCCTAGGAAACAAGGGGGGGCAATGTTATCTTCTGTGCAGAATGCTAGCCAATGAAGTTTATTAGTGAATGGCAGTTCAGCATTAGGGACCGCAGAAGGGGAATTCCACGTAAGCTTTGCAGTAGAACAGGCAGTGTTTACAGGCAGAACCGGGGCAATGGACCCCTACTCTCATGTCACGGAGAACTTGATGCTGTACGCACACTGGCAGTGTGTGGCACTGAGGGAAATTGATCCAAATGTCTACATGCATGGCAGATTTTTGCAGGGAAACCGAGTATTGAACTGGCCTGGTTTTTGACACATCTCTGCACGGTGGTTGGGCTTTCCTGCAAGACTGGGTTACTTCCTTCAGCTTGTGGGTCAGTGCTTCATATGTTTATCCTAAACATGGCTGACTGGCCAGTCTCTCTCCTCTTGGAAGACACTTGGCTGCCGCGGCATGGTCCCCATCCTGCTTATACAGTTCTATTTCAGAGTCATGCAGACAGGCAGATGCTGGTTCTCACAGTGTGCAGGAAGGTGGACTGTCACCTGTTCAACTGGGACTGAGATAGGCACCTGACCAATCCATGACAATTCTTTAAGATCCTTAGGGGCATATTTACAAGGCGCTTGCACCACACTACCGTCATTATTTTTACGCAAATGTGACGTTAAGTAGGCCATTTCCTCAGAACATATTTACAAAGTGGCGCAATGCATGCATTGCAACCACTTTGTAACCCCTTGCGCCACATTCTGCCTGCGTCAGGCACAATGTATTCAAGGGGGGCGATCCTACACAAGGAGGCCCAGAAAAATGACACTGTGACATTTACATTTCACAATGGCATTTTTTCCGGCATTTTTAGTGCCTGGCCAAGGCAGGCGTTAAAATGACACACCCATAGTAACCTAAGGGCCTCCCTGCGCTTTGCTGTACTAGCGTAGACATTTTTGATGCTAGTTCAACAAAGTCCCACAATAGTGTCAAAAATGTTGACACTATTGTGCTAACGACCGCCATGGTGCGCCGTATTTTAAATATGGTGCAACCATGCTGCTGTTAGGTGTTGGTAGGGGGACGCAGGAAAAGTGGAATATCGGGACCAATTTGCCACTTTCTTGTAAATCTGTCCCTTAGTGCTGTGAAAAAGTACTGACTCAACCCTCAAGCCCTTCAAGAGACCTATAGCTTTAAACAAAGTCACAGCTCAGTCAGCTGGTTAAAGCCTCTCAGCAACTCTCAGCCAGATTTATTGTACTTTCCAATTTTGGATGGGAACATCTGACTGAAATCCCCGGAAGGAAGATGTGTGAATTTCGTAGACAGTAAATGGGCTGAGGAAGGCACCAATTGCCATTATTATTTTGTAGAAGGCAAACCAGAGAGAGGGTAGGAGTCCATATATGGCAAGTGAAGTTCTAAGACAACAGCACAGCAAGGGTTCTTTGGGCTCCCACACCCATGACTGGGTGTTAAAAAAAGTCACAAATGGCCTAAAGTGGGAAAATATGGGTTACTGTCAGGGGCATAGCTTGGTCAGTAAGATCGGGGAGGGGCTTCAGATTCCTCACCAATCACGCTGGCATACCTTGTCAGCATATATTATCTGAGAACCAGGGCATGAGGGGTGCTTAAAGGGAAGTGGAAAGAGAGAGCAGTGTGGATCGTTAGTGGTACTTAAAACAAAATATTTTGTAAAATAACCAAAATTATTTAAGAACTTCAAAACAGAGAGGAGAATGTGTGTGTGTTTTAGCCTGTGTGTGCATGTACAAATCCTAGGTAACATCTGAATGACACCTCAATGTACCCGACTGAAAGCACCTGTACCCAACTATTCACTACAGAATACATTTGTTAGGGGGGTGTACCACCACAAACACCCCCTGAAGCTACACCCATGGATACTGAATGCCTCTCACACCATTATGCACCAGGTGCATAATGATGCGTTAATGATGGCTAAACCCTGCTCTCTGGAGTGTATTTGATACATCTACATGTGGAAAAAACCATAGCAAAGGGGCAACAACAGGTCAGTTTAGTGTGATTCAAGCTTGTGAATTAAATATTTCTACTGTGTGCAAATGATATACAAATAATCTTTGGGGTGGATGGTGACTTTAATATAAGAGTTACTAAATTACAAAATTTCTTGGTCAATGATTAAAGATAGATGTCTCAAAATGAGTTATAGCTGATTTGGAGCAACGCAGAAATACTTCGTCCATCAGGCCCCTGTATACCGAATCAAAAATATCTATGGGACAGAATATCAAGGACAGAATATTAAAAATAAAATATTGACAGGTAAGTAAACCTAGAATTTCTATAACAAACTACACATATATTTACCTACACAGTACGTTTATCTTCAAGGTACGTAGACGTGGAGTTAAGAATAGTAAATCTATACTTTCCTATATACAGTTACCTTTTCATATTTTGTTCCTCTGTATTCTATCCTTGATATTAGCATTGTTGTTGTCGATATTCATTAGTACAATCTGTCCATCTTGCTTTTTGGTACTCTTCTTTTGGCCGCAGATCTACACCAGGTCAATGTTATGAGAATCTAGGAATCTAATTGAATTAAGGCTTGATAGTGATGGAATAGATTAACACAATAGTCTGCACATGTATTTTCCCACTGGGGCCCTAATTACGCAATTAGGTACTACAAACCACACTGATATATAATGATACCATGGGGTACGTTGTTTAACGGGTGTGAAATATAGCTTCTATTACAAGCTTGTGTGGAATAGCATGCAGAGTTTGGTATTCAGCACACCAAAATCTGCATTGTGCAATTAATGCCATATACATTTCCCTGTTAAATTTCAGCATGTTTCACCTGCTGAAATTTGTGTAGATGTGTTAAATACCTTTCACCTCGTAATTCTGATCTGTGTGTAAAAATGGGTTTACACACTGGTCAGAATCAACTGAATCACTCATAATCAGGCCCGAAGGGTCCTGAAATTGTTTATACATATTTTCCTTGTCTATCAAAGATTAAAGATTGTTTCTGCCTTTCTCTCCACCAGGTTTCATTACTTTAATACAATATGTGTAAGACTTTCATCAAAAGCAGTCCATGATTTATAGTCAGTCAAAAATGCAGCAGCCAGGCTGGTCTTAAACATCCCGAAATTCAAATCTATACCTGAAGTTGTAGTCTGGGGTATTGGTAGTTCAGACAAATATAAACGTAACTATTTAAGATTTTATGCAACCAAATACCAACATTGTATTCT
The DNA here is from genome assembly GCF_031143425.1 of Pleurodeles waltl. Taxonomy (NCBI): domain Eukaryota; kingdom Metazoa; phylum Chordata; class Amphibia; order Caudata; family Salamandridae; genus Pleurodeles; species Pleurodeles waltl. Next base: position 1,153,396,748 of record NC_090440.1, on the reverse strand, counting down.
CCATGGTGAAAGCTGGGCCGGCTACTGTCTTCTTGGAATTTAAGTAGCACCACCAAGAGATATGGTTCCAATTTTTTATCCAAGTATTCTTGTTAGACTTTTCATCCTTGGTGTGGTCTCCCTTAACTTTTTGCCTCTGTTTCCCAGGTTGTAGATGTGTGCTGGACTTTGATTTTGCTGTTTTTGTTACTCCTGGTACTTTACCACTGCTAACCAGTGTGCTAAAGTGCAAGTGCTCCTTTACAAAATGTGTATGTAATAGGTTTATCCATGATTGGCATATTTGATTTATCAGTAATTCCCTAGTACAGTGCATCGGAGATACCCAGGGCCTGTAAATCAAATGCTACTAGTGGGCCTGCAGCACTGGTTGTGCCACCCACGTAAGTAGCTCTGTAATCATGTCTCAGACCTGACACTTCAGTGTCTCTGTGTGCAGTTTTAACTGTAAATTTGGCTTAAACCTTCCCTTTTCTTACATGTAAAGCACCCCTAAGGTAGGCCCTAGGTGGCCCCAAGGGCAGGGTGCAGTGTATGATTAAGGTAGGACATAGAGTAATGTGTTTTATATGTCCTAACAGTGAAATATTGCTAAATTCGTTTTTCACTGTTGTAAGGCCTGCCCCTCTCATAGGTTAACATGGGGGCTACCTTTAAATCAGATTAAACTGCAGATTCCCTTTGGGAGTAGATGGACGAGCGAAGTTTACGGTCTCTGAGCTCACAATTTAAATTTACATCTTTTAGTAAAGTTGATTTTAAGAGTGTGTTTTTGAAAATGCCACTTTTAGAGGAAGAAATCTACGTACAGAACACTGTGTGGGGAAAAGATCGACACGACTCCGATCTGCAGCTTAAACATTCATGCACCGCAGGCTTTGCAGCTGAAAATCGATGCTTGCCTGCAAAACGACCCGAAGGTCGATGCACAGAGCTGGAGAAATGACGCGCAGCATCGCTGACGGAGGCTGGTGAGATCGCAACCCGCGCTGTGTGGTTTTCGGATCATCGTGCGGCTTGATTTCCGATGCAAGTAACGCTGGGTGTGTAAAAACAACGCAAGGCCTGCCTGGAATTGAGAGTGCTGACCGGATCGACACATCGCTCTTCTGCGGAGAGAAGAAACGACACACGATGACCCGACTAAAGGTGAAACGATGCAAGGTCTTGCTTGTGAGTGGTATCGACGCATCGTAAGCCCTTTTTGAAGCTCACTCGTCGGTGCTGGGTTATTTTTGATGCACCCAAGGTACAGTTTCACTCTAACAGTGTTAGTGTGTGTTTAAAATTACATGAAGACTCTTTTTGCATTTTTAGTGATAACTTGATGTGTGTATTGTGGATTTTTGTTGTTTTGGTCTGATTTTGTTAAAATAAATATTCTCTATTTTTCTAAACCTGTGTGTGTCATTTTGTAGTGTTTTCAATAAGTTACTGTGTGTGTTGGTAAAAATACTTTACACCTAGCACTCTGAAGTTAAGCCTGCTGCTTGTGCCAAGCTACCAAAGAGCTAAGCAAGGTTTATCTGAGGGTGATTCTCTATTACCCTGACTACAGTGAGGGTCCTTGCTTGGACAGGGGCTAACCTGATTGCCAATCAAAGACCCCATTTCTAACAATAATCTAATCCTGCCACCGTCACTGGTCCTGTTCTGAAATTTTGCATGGGTGCAAAAAAACAAAATTCCTGTGACTATGTAATAGGGAATTCGACATTCTGGATTTGTCTGTGTGCAAACATGCCACAAACTGGTTTCATTTGTTTGCAGCATTCCCTTGATAAGATGCACACAAAATACTTTCAACCTCTTTTTAAAATGTGACTATGTTTTAAGAAAAATCGACATGCTCCATTGTTTTACTAAATATGAGGGACTTTCTGCGGTGCAAATTGAACCAGGTCTCACAATGGCAGTAATTAAAAACTAAGGGGCTTATTTATAAGGCCCTTGGGCCACTGGTGCGTCACTTTTTATATGGAAAAAAAGTAACGCACCGGCGGTGCAAAGGGCTCATAAATAAGCCCCTTACTTTGAAACGCGCCCTCATTGGCACTGTATGCTACATGCAAAAACGCTGATCGGTTTCTCAACAATGACTGAAAACCCTTCGGGTAATTAATGTAAGTGATTCAGTCCCTGTTTACATTACATGTTTTACTTTATTTTGCAAAAACAGTCTCATGAAATTTTCATGAATTTTTGAATATTGGTTTGTTCACGGAGTATGACTTATCTGGCTACATTTTTATATCACATGTAAACTGCTTTGTAAGCAAAAAAGAAGGGCCCCATTTACAAGGCCCGTGGCACAGGGTGGTGCAGCAAATGCCTTGGTGCGCTGCCCTATGGCACTGGAAGGAGGCGAAATGCGCCGTATTTCTGTCCTCTCCCCCTGCGCTGCCGCACAAATTAATGCCATGCACCAATGCAGGCAATCTTGCACAATGGTGCAAGGGTGCCTGCCTTGTGGGGGTGATTGTTTTTGTGCAGGAAAGAACACCTTCCTGCACAAAAACAATCACAAGAGACGTTTGCTTTTTCTATGTGTGCTGCAGGATGCAGCATTCTGCAGCACACAGGAAAAGGGGAAAAATTGGGGAGAAGTAAAGATATTTCTCTCCATTGCATCACTCTTACGCCACCCCTGGGGTGGTGTAGGTATCTGACGCATTCCCAGTCTATAAGCCTGGGACTGCATCAGATTCCTTCAGGTTCATGGGTGTTGCATGGGAACACCTATGCAATACCCATTGGGCCAGATTTACAGGGGCCTAGCGCCTCCTTGCACCACATTAGCATACTTTTTTTTCTTAAATGATGAATGAGTGACACAACATTTATATCCGAAATTCCACATTATAGAGGAAGCAAACTAGTGCACAAGGGATGTCTGCTGTAATTTCCACCAGTGTGAAGTTTCTGTATTGTGGCGCAAGGTCATTACCGTGCAGCCAGCTTAGTGAGGGAAGCTACTCCAAGAAAAGATATGTCCCACCCGAGCAGGATCCTAGGGCGTTCGTTTTGCGCCCGAAGTTGTCATCACATCATATCTCTAGGGATCAACACCCCAAAGGTAAAATCACGAGAAACTGTACACTAGACAAGGGGGACGGTAAAACAAATAAATGCAAGGAAGATGAGGCTATCTCGGCGAATAGGGCATTCTGCCTTACTAACTGGCCTAATCAGTTGTCAAAGCAATGTTTTGGCACATTGACTTTTACGCATCTATAATGTCGCAAAGATCAATGCTTTGCACCTGGCTCGGTTCCATGCACATTGCTCCTTTACTTCAATCAATTGGCGCAGAATGTAAAACAAGCCGCGGATGAGCATGGAGGCAGAATGATGAAAGAGCGGCCCAGGAAGAGGCGCGTGCCTCTTGGCTGGCACGTCTAGTGTCACGGCCGTCTCCCGAGTGCATGATCCGCGAGACCTCCAGATGAGAGGAGCGTACATAAACTCGCCAGAAGCTGCCCATCAAATATTAAAGCCATCAGACATGGTGTGCCAGCGCGAGGGCTTCCAAAGCCTCCCCCGAGGTAACCGGGCCTCCATCTTGCCTGACTAGCTCGACTACCGAAAGGCCTGCCGGGGTCTCCAACCCCTTAGCACCACTCTCTGAGCCTGAAAGAGGTGGGTATCTGGGATCCAGCAGCATTCGTTTCTATTTTTCCCAGCTATAGATTAATTGCTAGGATTAGCGGGTATTAGGAGGCCTTGGATACCGCAGTATCTCAAAGAACACCTGAGCTGACGGCTTCAAGAAATGTTATTAATTATGTTTTTAGACCTCCTGAAGTGGCTCTTTTTTTGTACAAAAAGATGAGCTCATGTAACTGAGAGCGCTGAATCTTCCCATCAAAGAGGCACCTTGAGCTGTGTAATGAGCATATTACTCCGTATTAGGAAGCGGGTGTATTTGTGTGCAAGGGATCTATGTCTACAGAAGCTGTCATTCCAGTGCATAGTGTGTAGGTTGCGTGTGTGCGAACGCGTATGCGTGTGTGTAAACAAAGCTTTATCATCTTCTGAGGGCAGTGTAATAAAGCCTTTTCTCTCGAGGTTTTACAACTTTTCATTAAACGTGAGAATGAAGCGCCAGTGTGGTTCCATGTCACAAAGATGACGTGCGCACGTGTACACAAACATACAATCACAATGACTTTGGACACTCGGTCATATATTCAGTGAGATCTTTTTTTAGGGTCGAGCCTGCGAGGCCATGCGCTAGTGCATGCACCTCACTAGCACACTAGCAAGACTGTGGCTTTCTAAAAAGAGCTTGGAGCCCACCCATTCTTTACCATTTGTTGGCTTGTGTTGCACTCTTCCTTACAGCCTCGCAATTGTGACTGCAGGCCAAGCATCATTTCCGTTCCTGTATGTGGAGCAGGGACCAAGCACTGATTAATCCAGCTTAATCAGTGCGGTTCCGCTGATCCTGACTGGACTGAGGTACTTCTTTTTAACTTCTAGGGCACTGCAAACAGAAGTCATGTGGTTGGCAAAAACGTGCCCAGCAGGGCAAACAAAATTGAAAAACTTTATTCTCTATATTTAACTATTTTCTTTTATTTTGCCAAGTTTTCCTTTCTCACTTTGTACTCATGTTTTGTTTTTGTTTGTGGGCACACAGAAGATGACAATTAACTTGTTCTAAATACTGCAAAGCAACATTGTTTCTTTTTTATGTATAATTCCTGAAATTATGATTTAACACATAATTGTGCAGTACTCCCCAATCCAATTTGCCCACTCCAGTCCAAACCAATCCACATCACCTCACCCCACTCAATCCAGTTGACCCCAGGCCAATCCAATCTACCTCACTCAGACCAAATCACTAACCCAAATCCACTTGAATCCACCACACTCCAAGACTCCCAACCCAGCCAACTCCACCTCATCTGCTCCACTCTAATCTGCCCCACTCCAATCCCAAACAATCTTCCCCACTTCAACAAAAACAATGTGTCCCACTCCAATAAAAAGAATCTTCCCCACTCCACTCCAAAACAATCTGCCCTTCTCCAATCCCAAACAATCTGCCCAATCCGAATCCAAAAGAATATGCCCCAATCTAAAACAATCGGCCATACTCCAATCTGTCCCACTCCAATCTAACACAATCTGCCCCACTCCAATCCAAAACAATCTTCCCCAATCCTATCTGACACCCCCAATCTGCCCCACTCCATTCCAAATAGTCTTGCCCACTCCAATCTGACCCACTGCAGAACAAAACAGTCTTCCCCACTCCAATCTGCCCCACTTCAATCCAAAACAATCTTCCTCACTTCAATCTCCCCCACTCCAATCAAAGGAATCTGCCCCATTCCAATCTGCCCTACTCCAATCCAGAACAATCTGCCCCACTCTAATCAAACCCATTCCAATCCTGAACCATCCAAAACAATTTGCCCCACTCCAATCTAAATCCACATTCTCCACTCCAATCTAAATCAATCTGCCCCACTGCAATCTAAACAATATGCCCCACTCCAATCTGACCCACTCCAATCCAAAACAATCTGCCCCATTCCATGCCAAAACAACTTGTCTAAATCCATCCTATCACACTCCAATCAGCCCCACTCCAATCAAAAACAATCTTGCCTACCCCAATCCACCCTACTGCAGTCCAAAACAATCTTCCCCACTTCAATCCAAAACAGGCTTCCCCACTCGAATTAAAGCAGTCTATCCCACTCCTATCTGTCTCACTCCAATCCAGAACAATCTGTCTCACTCCAATCTACCCCACTCCAATCCGAACAATCTTTCCCACGCCAATCCAAAACAATTTGACACACTAAAATCTAAATCAATCTTCCCACTCTAATCCCAAACAATCTGCCCCACCCCATCCAAAACAATGGGCCTCCAATCAAAAACAATCTGCCCTGCCCCAATCTGTCTCATTCCAATCTAAAAAAATCTGTCCCTCCCCCATCAAAAGCAATCTTGCCCTCTCCAATCACCCCCACTGCAGTCCAAAACAATCTTCCCAACTCCAGTCTGCCCCACCTCAATCCAAATCAATCTTTCCCACTCCAGTCTCCCCGACTCCAATCAAAGCAATCTGCCCCACTCCAACTCAGTACAATCTGCCACACTTCTATCCACTCCACTCCAATCTCAAATAATCTGTCCCATGCCAATCCAAAACACTTTGCCCCATTCCAATCTAAATCAATCTGTCCCACTCCAATTTAAATCAATCTGCCCCACTCCAACCGAAACAATATGCCCCACTACAATCTGTCCCACTACAATCCAAAACAATTTCCCCTATTCCAATACAAAACAATCTGTCTCGTTCCAATCCAAAAAAATCTGCCCCACTCCAATCCAAAGCAATCTGCCCACTCCAATCTACATCACTCTAATCCAAAAGATTCTGTCCCACTCCATTCCAAAACAATCTGCCCCTCTACAATCTGCCTCACCCAACCCAAAACATTCTGCCCCACTCCAATCCAAAACAATCAACCCACTTCAATCTGCCCCACTTCAATCCAAAACAATGTACCCTATTCCAATCTGCCCCACTCCAAACCAAAGAAATCTGCCCAACTCTAATCTGCCCCACTGCATTCTGCCCCACTCAACAATGCTCTGCTCCAATATTCCCCATTCCCTTATGCCCCACTCCTGTCCAAAATTGTATGCCGTACTCTAATATGCCCTACACCAATCCCAAAAAATCTGCCCCACTCAAGTCTGCCCCACTCCAATTCAACTCCAAACAATCTGCCCCACTCCTATAAAAATAATATGCTCCCTCCAATAAGAAAACAATCTGCCCAATGAAAAACAATCTATCCCACTCCAATAAAAAGCAATATGCCCCAATCTGATAAAAAATAATCTGCCCAACTCCAGTCCAAAGCAATCTGTCCCAGTAAATCCCAAACAATCTGCCCTACTCAAATCTGCCCCATACTAATCCAAAACAATCTGCCTCACTCCAATCTAAAACCATCTGCCCTACTTCAATTTGCCCCACTCCAGTCTAAAATAATCTGCCCCATTCCAATCTAACATAGTCCTCCCCACTTTAATCTGACCCATTCTAATCCAAAACACTTTGCCCACTCCAATATGCACCACTCCAATCCAAAACAATCTACCTCACTCCAATCTGCCCTACTGCAATCCAATACAATCTGAACACTTCAAACCAAATCAATCTGCCCCACTCTAATCTGTCCCATTTCAATCCCGAAGAATCTCCCCCACACCAATCCAAAACAATTTGCCCCATTAAATCAGTCTGTCCCATTCCAATCTAAATTAATCTGCCCCAACTCAATCTAAAACAATAATTCCCACTCTAGTCTGCCCTACTCCAATCCAAAAACAATCTGCCTCTTTTCAATCCAAAACAATCTACCCCACTCCAATCCAAAACAATCTGCTCCACTCGAATCTGCACCACTTCAATCGCGGACAATCTTCCCCACTCCATTCTAAAGCCATCTGCCACACCAGTCCAAACAATCTTCTCACTACAATCTGTCTCACTACAGTCCAAAACAAACTGCCCCTCTACAATCTGCCTTACTCTAATTCAAAACAATCTGCCCCACTGCAATTTGAGCCACTTCAATTTGTTCCACTCCAACCTGCCCAACTCCGATCACAATCTGTCCTATCCGAATGCAAACAATCTGCCCCACTACAATCGAAAACAATCTGCCCCACTCCAGTCCCTATCAATCTGCCCCACTCCAATCTACAACAATCTGCCCCACTCCAATCCAAAACAATCTGCTCCACTCCAATCTGCACCACTTCAATCCAAGACAATATTCCCCACTCCAATCCAAAACCATCTGCCACACCCCAACCTGTCCCACTCCAAACCAAAACAATCTGCCCCACTCCAACCTGTCCTACTTCAATCTGCCGCACTCCAATCTGCCCCACTCCAATATGCGCTACTCCAGTATGCCCCACCCCAATCCAAAACAATCTGCCCTACTCTGATATGTCTAACACCAATCCCAAAAGATCTGCTCTGCTCCAGTCTGCCCCAATCCAATCTGCCCACTCCAATTCAAAGCAATTTGTCCCACTCCTATATGCCCCATTCCAATCCAAAACAATCAGACCCACTTCAATCTGCCCAATCCAATCTAAAAAATCTGCCCCACTCCAATCTGAAACAATCTGCCCCACTCCAGTCCAAACCAAACGCCCCACTACAATCTGTCCCACAACAATCCTAAAAATCTGCCCCACTAGAATCTGCCTTACGCTAATCCAAAACAATCTGTCCAACTCCAATCTGCCCCACTCCAATCTGTTCCACTCCAAACTGCCCAACTCCAGTCACAATCCCGCCCACGCCAATCCAAAACAATCTGCCCCACTCCAATTGAAAACAATCTGCCCTCCAATCCAAAACAATCTGCCAAAGCCCAATCCAAAACAATCTGTCTCCAATCTAAAACAATCTGCCCTACTCCAATCTGTCCTATTTCAATCTAAAATAATCTGCCCCACTCCAATCCAAAACAATCTTCCCCAATCCAGTCTGCCACACTCCAATCAGCTCTACTCCATTCTACCCTCTCCAATTCAAAACAATGGGGGTCATTCTGACCCTGGCGGCCGGTGGCCGCCAGGGCCACCGACCACGGGAGCACCGCCAACAGGCTGGCGGTGCTCCCGAGGGCATTCTGACCGCGGCGGTTCAGCCGCGGTCAGAAAGGGTAAACCGGCGGTCTCCCGCCGGTTTACCACTGCCCGTTGGAATCCTCCAAGGCGGCGCAGCTTGCTGCGCCGCCGAGGGGATTCCGACCCCCCCTACCGCCATCCAGTTCCCGGCAGTCCACCCGCCGGGAACCGGATGGCGGTAGGGGGGGTCGCGGGGCCCCTGGGCACTGTAGGGGCCCCCGTAAGAGGGCCCCTACAAGTATTTCACTGTCTGCTTGGCAGACAGTGAAATACGCGACGGGTGCAACAGCACCCGTCGCACCTTCCCACTCCGCCGGCTCGATTACGAGCCGGCATCCTCGTGGGAAGGGAGTTTTTCCCTGGGCTGGCGGGCGGTCTTTTGGCGACCGCCCGCCAGCCCAGGGAAAAACTTAGAATACCCTCCGCGGTCTTTCGACCGCGGAGTGGTATTTCGGAGGGGGGAACTCTGGCGGGCGGCCTCCGCCGCCCGTCAGGGTCAGAATGACCCCCAATGTGCCTCACTCCAATATGCCCCACTACAATTCAAAACAAGCTGACCCACTTAAATCTGCCCAAGCCCGTCCAAAACAATCTGTCTGACTTCAGTCTAAAAAATCTGCCCCACTCCAATCTGAAACAATCTGCCCCACTCCAGTTCAAATAATCTGCCCCACTACAATCTGTCCCACTACAATCCAAACCAATCTGCCCCACTCCAAACTGCCCCACTCCAATCTGCTCCACTCCAATCTGCCCAACTCCAATCACAATCTGTCCCACGCCAATCCAAAACAATCTGCCCCACTCCAATCAAAAACAATCTGCCCCACTCCAATCCATATCAATCTGCCCACTCCAATCCAAAACAATCTGCCCCACTCCAAACCAAAACAATCTCACTCCACTCCAAACTGCCCCACTCCAAACCAAAACAATCTGCTGTACTCCAATCTGCCCCACTCCAATCCAAAACAATCAGCCCCACTTCAAGCTGCCCCAACACCATCCAAATCACCTCACCCCAACAGAATCCATTGCACTCCATCCCATTTCACCTCACTGCAATTCATCACAATCCATCCCATTCCAATCCACCTCACACCAAACAAATACAACCTAGTCCAATCTAACACACTCTGACCAAATCCTCTCACCCCAATCCCCCCACTTTAATCCAATTGGCCACAATCCACCCCACATCAATCCAACCCAGTCCAAACTAGTCTAACCCAATCTATCTATTCAAATCCATTCCACCCATCTCCAATCGAATCTACCCCACTCCAATCAAATCCACCGCAAACCAACCCACCCCACTCCAATCCAATTCACCTTAATCCAGTCCACTGCAGACAAACCCATCCCACCTTAATCCACCTACTCCTTTCCAATACACCCCACTCCAAACCACTTTATTCCACCCCTTTCCAGTCCAATCCACCCCACTCAAATCCAGTCTACCCCACACCAATCCCATTCACCCACCTCCAATCCATTCCATTCCAAAAATCTACCCCATTCCAAAAGGTCCACCCTACTCCAATTCAATCTACCCCACACCAATCCAATCAACTCCACACCAATCTAATTCACCCCACTTCAATCCACCCCACGCCACTCCAGTCCAATCCATCAGATTCCACCCAATTCAAATCCAGGCCACTCCACCCTATTACAATTCACCCACTCCAGTCCACTCCACTCCACTTCAATTCACCCCACTCCAGTCCAATCCACTCCAATCTACATCACTCAGTCCAATCCACCTCACTCCAATCCACCCCAATGCAATCCAATGCACTCCAATCCACCCACCCCAATCCAGTCTAATGCACTCCATTCCATCCCACTCCAATCTAATCAACCCCAACCAAATGCACCCAACTTCACCCCACCCAAACCTACTCTAGTCTACTCCACCTCATTTCAGTCCACCCCACTCCAGTCAAATCCACTCCATCTATTCCACCACAATCCAGTCCATCCCATTCAAATCTACCTTACTCCACTCCAATTTACCCCACTCCACTCCAATCCACCCCACTTCACTCTGGTCCACTCCTCTCTAATCTACTCCAGTTCACCCACTCTACCCCAGTCCAGACCACCCCACTCCAATCCAATCCATCCAGCCCACCACACTCCAATCCACTCCAATCTAATCCAATCCAACCCAATCCAATCCAGTCCAATCACCCCACTGTAGTCCAATCCACAATACTCTAATCCAGTGAATCCAATCCAATCACTCCAATTCACCAACTCCAGTCCAATCCAATCCGCCCCACTCCAGTTCAATCCAATTCATCCCACTCTAGTCCAATCCAATCCCCCAGACAACCTCAATCCACTTCAACCCACTCTATCCCATTCCACCACACTCCACTCTACACCATTCCACTCTATGACATTGCACTCTACAACACTCTGCCACTGAACTAATGAACTAAACTCCCACTTACTCAACTCTACGACACACTAATTCCCCTTCTCCACTCAACCACACTCTACTCCAACAAAGCCACTCCACAACTCCACTCCCCCACTCCACTCTATGACACACCACACCACTCATTTTTAGCCATGCTGAACAGCAGCCTCACTGCTGCAGGGCAAAAACACATTGCAAGGCAATAGCTCTTGTATAGGTGACACCTATTGGCTTTGCCAATGCTTGTTCCAGATGCAAGCCTGTCTCTCATCTTCCATCTGAAATTCTACTGACGTTGTTGACAGTGCCATGTCTTTCATCTTATCCCTGGGTATAGACTTATTAAGATGGCATCTAAATCACACTATCGCCAATGGATAAGCTCACTGGTGATAACCCTGCAAGTCACTACCAACAGAAAAAAAGTGTTCAAACATATAATAAGTTTTGGCAAAGCCATAGGCCTGGCTTATAACTGAAAGTGTCTAGATGTTACCATTTATGCAGTCACTTGTCAGTCTATACATTCCTGCACACATACTTGCACTCACACATCTTTTCACCCATCCTCCTCTTCATTCAAGCATTCACCTACTTGACCACCATCATCACAAATATGCAAGCCAAATGGAGAGTCACTTTCAGTTATCTGCCATGCCTATTCGCTTTACTTCCAGTTTGTGCGGTAAGTGAGAGTGCTGTTGCACTGTGACACTGGTCCTATCTCGGAGTGAGTGCTTTTGGTAGTACTGAGTGGTGTGAACGTGCTTCTGGCAGTATGTAGCTACAGCTTTAATGGATTTGGTACTGTGTTCGTAGTATGAGACTGCTTGCATGTGAGAACTGAAAGAATGGTGCTGGTAACGTGTGACTCGTACTCTGTGACAGGTGTGGAAAGAAGGTTGGTAGTCTAATATTGTTGTCCTGTGGGGAGTACGTGGTTGTTGTCAGTGTGATGACTAGCCTGTGAGGGATGTGAGGCTACTTCTAGTAGAAGGTGGCTGCTACTCTAATGGGTGACAGAGTTCTGTTGATAATGTGAGATTGCTCATACATAAGGAATGCAATCTTGCTTCTGGTATAGTGTGAGTCAATCTCTGTGAGGAATGTGAGAGAATTTTAGTATGTCTAGTAGCTGACATTGTTCCAAATGCACCGACCATGAAGCTACTCCAGCTCCCTTTCATGCGTGCACATACAATATGCATGTACAGCAATTTGCCCATTATGGACTGGATTCCTCTGCAACACAGAGAGATTGATGTGAGCAGCTGACATACCATGAGGCAGAATCACTACATTGCAGATGGGTTCAAGAACACATCTATGAAATCGCCAAAAAGGACAAAACTCGTGCAATAGATAAAACTGCACAGCGCAGCGCGTACGTCACTTACCTCTCGCAGAAGATCAACCGCAGGTAGAAAATGCATAGGAAAATCACTGCTGGGGAACAGGCAGCGAACATACCATTGCAACTCGACCAATGCTTTGTGTAGTGCAAAGAAGTCCACATTCCGGCCAATACCACATTTCACATGTAATTACATTTGGATACAACAGCCATCTTCAGGACTCTACAGCACATCATTCTGTGGTGTACTGGCTCTGCTGAGACTGGCACATATGGATTGACATGCTATAACTGTTTTTTTCAGTGGACACTGGCACTGACATTCTTGGAGCTTGCAGCGCCACAGAATGGTATGTGCGGTAGATGAATAGTGGCTAGTCCCTTCTGGGGCACTAATGAATAACAATGCAACCTTCACTGAAGCTGAGAATATAGAAACTGCTTTGGGGTAGAGAGATCCAGCCTCAGTCAGGAGATACTGGGCACCAGTAGTGAGAATGGGGCCTTTTGTGTCAGGTGTCCTGGAGCAACCTATTACTGAAACCAGACTGAGCATACTCCTTTAGCACTTGAGCCTCAGAGTGCCAAGTCACAGCAACACAATGCTTACACAGGAAGGTGGAATGGCACAATACTGTGCACATCACACAATAACCCTTGGGAAGTCAAACCCCATCCAGTACTTATATGTTTATGTACATACCACTAAATGCTAAGCATACAATTTCAAATATACACAACGAAAACCAGGCCTCTTTATACCATCAAGAGCTTGAAATTTATGTAAAAAGGTATCATCATCAAACAGTGTAAATTATCTTCCTTCGGTGCTTGTCACAAAGTTCACAATGTAAAACATCTTCCTATACGAAATTAATTATAGACGTTTGTACTACATTGGAGGTACAGGAATGGAGAGGTGTGGGCAACACAAAGATTAGGGTTCAGAAATCATAGCTGTAGTACACAGAGGTCAAACGCAACTGCAGAAGGAAAAGTAAGGAACTAAAGTGAGAGCAGTGTTAGAAAGGAAAGCAGGGAAAGTGGAGAAGGCAATACACAGCAATAAGGTAGCAAGAGAAGACATTGTAGGATCACCGATATGAACGGAAATTGAGGTGTGTAGGAAAGCAGGGAATAAAAGGGGCAAGATGAAAAGCAGTAACAGGATAGGAGTCGCTCCCGAAAACAGAGATGTAGTGTGTCAAAAGTCTATGAAGAATATGTCACTGAACAACTGAAACAAGGCAGCAATGGCAGTGAAGTAGCAATCAAAGGAAACTTAATACAATATTCTTTCCGGTTATACAAATATTTCATCAATAACAAAAATCTGGTATGAGTGTGTGTAATTTACAAATAAAATAAGTGATAAATTACAAAAAAATAAATTAGCCTCATCCTACTCTTAGAAGCACATTAGAACATGCAACTGTGTAATACAGAGCTTAATCACTAAGGCAATATGTCACAGTGGGTACAAAACAATGGGTTTGAATGCTACCAGTGGTTTAAGCTAATTGCAGGCCATCATCTATTGGTGCTTTATTCATTGTCATGTCCATACTGTGTTTCTTCAAACACCACGGTCAGCAAGGACATAATAACCATGTTAATAGATAATCAACAGAAGTAATTCTTCTAATTATGTTTTAGAAAGGGTCACAGTAATTGGGCTTTTAGAAATTTGGCAATAAAAAAAAAAATGTTTATAAGAATTTTTCATATTGACATAGTGGACCTTTAAGTATAGATTCACACCCTGAAAACATGCATGGTGTTCAATGACACAGTCCTGCAATGGTTCTCCTCCAGCCTCACTAACTACAATCAGCGCATTACAGGTGGGTACCTCAAGACCCTGAAAACGTCTCACCTCCTGCAAAGTGTCCTTTGAGTGTTGTATTTTCCCTCATCATCCTCTACTAATGCACAGAACGTCTGGGATCCATAATCACCAACAGCAGCAGTGGTGGACATGGCTATTCATATGGAATTTCCCAGAAACTTTTGCTTTTTCCTCCCATTTTTTGCTGACCCTCGTTGTGTGGCCTTATTCTGGACACTTTCCCACTGTACTGCACTGGGAAAGTGTGCATGCCCTTCTTACACATGACATGAAGGGGCACTTATGTGGTTGATTCAGGTTCTATATCCAGAAGGACCCTGTAAAAAGGGACACCAAATTTCTGGGACGTGCTCTGGCTACTAGTGGGACATTGCACTGAGTGTGCCACCCACCTGAATAGCCTGTCAAGTATGTATCAAGCCTAACAGTGCAGGCCTGTTGAGGCGCAGTTGAGCTTGTGCTCCGGTTGGCACGTCTAACTCCATTGCCAAGCCTGAGTGGGCCCTTTTCTACCCCTAGAGCACTCCCTGAAGGGCGTAGCTGGTGGTAGAAGAAAGGCTGAGTAGGTACACATAGGAGTCCCATGCCCCGGAGTGAAGAACCCCCATTTGGGTTTTCCTTACCTAGGGAATCAGCTCTTCCCATAGGTTTTGTTGCTTCTCTATCCAGTGTCTTTAGGGTCCTGGGCACTTACCTACTGTAAATACAGTGGGAGTGCGTGCGCCTTTCCAACCTATGTTAGGAGGTTGCACAGACAAGTATGTGCGTACATGCCACCTGGTGGTTCAAATATGGGCTGAGCCTGTCCTAACAGGCCTGTGGAAGCACACTTGCACCTGTGGTGTTCTTAAACATGAGTCCAGCCTGTCATAGCAGGCCTGTGTGCACACACTGGCACCTATGATGTTCTTCAACATGTGTCTAGCCTGCCAATGCAGGCTTGTATGTGCACAAGGGCAATGAAGAATACCCATGTGTGTTTTCACTATCTATGAGAGCTGCTCTGCCCATAGGTTAACATGGGGAAAGTTTACAATTACTCCTACCTGCAATAATGGATTGCTGCAGAGTAGCCTCATAATGTTTACTGTAATTGGATTCATCCATCCTGATAAACCTCTTTTTGTTGTAAAAGTGGCTTTGTCAATAATAACCTAGAAATGCTACTTGTATACAATGGGCATTTCTATGCCCTAAAACACATTTGTGTGCCTTTTAAATGCAACTCTAATCCACACTGGAGGCTAGGGGAGCACATTTCTGCATTTCCCAGCAACAGCTATAAACCTTGGATATTCATCTGTAATAACAGATCTCTGCCATTTGAAGGCCTGGCTTAATAGATTGGAGAGAGATGTTTTGATACTAGGCCTCTCAGAGTCAGATCAAAGCCCCACTAAAGATCAAGATCCGCATTCCACTGTGGTTCCATCTGTGGTTCAAAGGGAACCCCTCTGAATTTCCCCCAACTTAAATGGCACACTACAGTATAACTACTGGTGCCACACTGCAGCAAACTAGAGAGGCACTTGTGGGGACGTAGAACTGGGAATACTGGACTGCATGGTGCACAATGCCAGAGGAATCTGTTGTGCATGAGGAGACATTACTGCCCTTGGAAGGGACTGCACACTCTTCCTGAATAGTACCTGTCCCAGGCTGACTGCCTGCTTCTGTGTGGCACCCTGAAGTGTGCTCTCCAAGAGCTTGTTGGCCAGCGCCCTATTCTCTGGTGGAGGTCTCAGGGACATCAAAGACCTCCCACCAGAGACCTACACCTTCTACCTACGACGCCTGGAGAGCTGTGCCCTGTGAAGTGCCTACATCATCTGCTGGATCCCATCTGGTAGCAATGGTGTGAGTGTGGAACCAAGTATTGTGCCTGGAGACCGGATTTCTTGGTGCAGAGCCCTAAAGGAACTGACCACATTCAAAGACTGTGGCCCTGCATCGTGGGGCATCAACACACATAAGCAGCACGTTGGTGGTGAGAGGATTGACCAGTTACAGGACCCCAGGTGGCCCGCTTCGTGGATCGTGCCACATTTCGCTTGTGCAACACACCAACTACATGATCATTGCATGCGGTGTCCGATTCACAGGTTGCGACTCTCTGAAGTGAGGGTGTGCCCATAGCAGTGCCGCATCCTTCCTCATGTAGCACCACTGAACTTGCGCCTGTGTGTGTGTCCAGAATTGTCTGGTGTGACTCAAGGCATCACACTAGACATTGTACTTCATTTCCAGTTCTGCGTGGAGGCGTTAATTTTTGTTTCGGAGTTCCTGGAATGAGTAGGTGCAACTTTGTTCAACGTATGTCCTACTGGGAACATCCTCCTTCCGAGAGGCTCCCCTGCTTTATCTCTCACTCATCACTTGCTCCTTTTGCTGCTTCTAGTGTGGCAGACCAACTGTCATCCCCTGACAACTCCTTGTTACCAGGTTGTATTGACTGAACATACCTGGATGGTGAGAGTAAGTGAGTGGGCTACAGAACCCTTCTAGCAGCCATCAGAAGCAGGTTCCAAGACACCGTGAACCCCTCCCCCTGTGCCTCACAGAACTAGGCCAGTACCTGGTGGCAGCGTGGAGTGGCCTTTGATTAAACCTTCAGAAGGGTGGGCAAATGTCAATTTGTTGACTGCTGCCTGAAACCACCTGATATCCATCTTCTCACCTTTTTCCCCAGGACTCCTCTGGATCGGCCTAGTGTCTGTGGAGGAGAAAGGTTTCCTTCAACTCCAGTCTGTGAGGGCAGGGGTAGTCAAGGTTGGCAGAAGGGTGGAGGAGGGTTTGGGCCATGCGATCTGCAAATACAATACCTATTGACCTGCCAGATGTCAATGCCCCACATAAGGATGCTGTGTGTGTGCATGTGTGTGCGAGTGCGTGCCATATGAACCTGCTTCATGTCCATAGCACCGGGTATTGGTGCTGAGTGAGTCCCTGAGAGTGACTGCACGTGATTAACAAAACTTCAGGGTGGTGTTGCCCCACATGTTGATTCTTGCCAAAAGTGCATTACCTTTGAAATTGATTATACCCATGCAGCCTCTGGCCCACAAGGCTATTTAAAAGTGTTATAATTACTTATGTGCACATATTACCAATATTTCTGTGAACCCGGGTGCACCCTATAACTGTGTGGGGTTGAATTAGAATAATTGTTTGGGTGGGTCCTGTGCAGACAACATTTTCCACTGCATGAGGGTGCTGGGGTTAAAGTAAGATCTTTCTCAAGGTGTAGATATTACTGATGTCATTTTTACTTGGGTGGGCATAGTGCTGCTAGTGATATTCCTAAATGTGATTTATGCCCAGAGATACATGATGGTCATCTGGTGTTAACTAATGTGTGTTGAATGCAAACTTTATTTACATTCACCTCATTTGAAGTCTCTTTTCTGATGCTCAGTGCATTTGTGGTGTGAAAGGGCTGTGTCAATGCTTTACACATTGCCCCAGTGGTATGCCTGACTGTTCAGTGTCCAGATATCTAAAGGTGAGCACAGGTTATATAGTGAGTTTAATCACCCTCCCCTGATGGGAGTAGTAGGTTCTGCCTGGCTAGGGCCTTGCCTCAGCCACCCAGAGCGAGCCACCTCCAACAAGCAGGAAGATTCATCAGTAATGCAATGATAATCAAATGGCCTTAAAATCTCCTTTGCTGACTACATTCATCAGTTCCAAATGTGCCTCCATTGAATCCAGAATTGGATGTCAATCACCTCCCTAAAACGTAGCCTTACATAAACTAAATTCTTCTTGTTCATTCAACAAAAGCACCAAGCCACCACACATACAAGTGAGGCTGCTCAACAACAACCTTGAGATTTTCACACCCCAGCTGACAGCCAAGTCAAAATTACTTGGATTTTTGACCGACATGAATATTTTCCTCAAAGAGTGCATTGGTGAGGAAAACAAGACAGCGTGGTACTAGCTCTCCATCCTCTGAAAATATAAAACATTTCTTAGAGGATTTGACTTCAGGATAGCTGCATAAACCCTGGCCGTCTCCCACAATGAGGGAGGCAACACACCTTCATACCTGACCAACAGCTATTCACCTTAGGTGGACAGAACCACATATTGAGACAGGTTATTGCCAGAGCAGAAATAAAAGAAGACCAGGAAGGAGCACCTCTCCATCTCCACACCCAGGTTCTGAAACACAATCCATTCAGAATCAGAACTGTTCCAACACTTCTGCAATCCACAAAAAAATGGAAGACACATTTTTTCAAACAGCACTACTAATCCACACAGTTGGGACGTGTCTGTTACTTGTCTATTGTTAACAATTTTGAATCATATCTTGGAACTTTCACATTGTATCAGACTGTTACTTCCTAGGAAATCACAGCTATATTATTACAAGCATAAACCTAATGCATACCTTCATATGATCAAGATGGTGCATTAAAACATGGTCTCCTCATCCAGAAAAACATAACAAAATGTACATAATAAGACATTCCACAAACCATAGACTAGCAGGTGATTGTGTTTGGAACCTTTAAAGAAACCAAGGCTCTGTTCTGTTAAAGGACATCTTACTTGAAGCAGACAGAGAGGGAATGTGTACAGTATGTTCATAAGGCATCCCAGACCCTTGATCAATCATGGATTGGAACCAAACAAGAAGAATGTTATACTGGATATTGTCTGACAACCAGGAGCAGAGATAATCCTTGGTGCAAAAAGGGGCATAATTGGAGAAATGCTTCCTCAGACTGCCTTTCAGTTAGGCATATTTTCTATTCACCACACAGGCCATGTGGCATTGAGCAGCTGCATGATAAATACTGTGTTTTCCTTAGGATGGTGACTGAAAAGTCCTTTGGAGTAGTTTATGAGTCTGAGATCCCACCAATCAATTTTAGAGGTTTGTACTTATATGCCACATGTGGATCATTTCATTGAATGCTCTTTTTAGTATTTCAATAATTGAAGGTCAGGTGGAAGCATCCGTTTTGAGGCAAGAAGTGTGAGATTTCATCGCTGCTTGTGCCAGACTCCCTAATAGCCCAGTCGTTGAGTACTGTGATGCCTATCCATTCTGATAAAGAGGTATGAAAGAAGTTGCCATTGGCTGACTCAATTCATAAAGTGACGTGGGTCACAAAACCCAGTAGACAAGCCTCTAAATAATGTCCAGCACTGAACTTTGTTGATTGGGTGATGAGAATGAACGTAGATCAGTTACATTCTCTGTCTCTTCGGGTGGGAGAGCCCATATTTATACTTTTTTAGCGCCGCATTTGTACCGCTTTTTGACACAAAAGCGGCACAAACTTGCAAAATACAATTTTGTACAATTGTACATTTGTATTTTTTAAGTTTGCACTGCTTTTGTGTCAAAAAGGGGCACAAATGCGGTGCTAAAAAGTATAAATATGGGCCTTAATCCCAATAATCATCCTATGTCTACCCCCTAATGTTAAAGATAATGGTGAAAAAGGGCCTCCTTGCAGTGATGCTTCTAGTGCAGGTGTCTCCAACCAGTCGAACACACGAGCTACCAGTAGCTCTCAGGCACCTTCAGAGTAACTCACAGCCTTGATTTCATTTTTAAATAGCTTAGGCCACATTTTTGTTTTAAAGTTAAGGGATGGCTTGTTTATTTTACATCATTATCTTCAGGCTGAAGATAGCAGCCTGGTTATGAACAGTGCTGGAGTAAGTTTTATGACCTAGAGCACAGAGGTGAAGAACTGAAGCTCTGGTGTATTTAAATCTAATGAAGTCCTTGTCAACTCAATATTGGAGTGTGACAACAATATGGATGTTTCTGAATGCTTTTAAATGGGAGAACATCAGTGTTTAAGTTAAATGTTCATTTTAATGCTCTTCCATTGCAAAATGTCACCTTTATGAATAGAAGGCTTCTTGATCTCAGTGGTCAGTAGACCTTGTGTCATATTAATATCTGAAAAATACAGTCAGTTTTTTAAACATGAGAAATTTAGAATGAAGAAAAATGTTTCTATTAAATATTGACTTAACGGTTTTCTTCACTTTCAATTAAGCCAATTACACCTTAATGTTTTATGAAACATGTTTTTTCACTTTAAATTTCTCCCTTTCAAAAAACAAAGATGGGTGAATATTCAAATGAGTTTTATGGAATCCATTAGAACATAAAATTCACTTTTCAGTTCAATGTTCTCCAATTTCAAAGAGTCACATTTACACACAAAGTGCATCTTTGCCACAGTGGCTGGTAGACACAGTGTCATATTTATAACTGAAAAACAGAAGGTTTTTTAAACAGGAGAACTTAAAGTGCAGAAAAAAATGTCCACATTTTGAACATTTTTGCAGAACATTTCTCTGCACTTTAAATTTCTTCCATTTAAAAAAATGGTTGTACGTTTGTGTTATAAATGTAATGGTGTCACATATGGGAAAAGGTGTGTCCTGAGCCACATAGACATACAGCACAGGCTCTCATTCACCTGTACACATATGCCATACAGACACCCACTTGTTCATACATCCCCAAAGACCATACACTCACCAACATAAATGGCAGTCCTGTCATAGAACCCCTGGTCAAAGATTTTGTTTGAACCATGGCATCTGGCCCTGTGGACATTAGGCTTAAAGGCAGCGAATCTGGGGGTGGATGTGTCTTGTAACACTGCGCAAGTGACTTGGCCATTAGTAGCTCACAATGATTTTCACTGATAAGAAGCTTTCACTACAGAAAAGGTTGTAGACCCCTAGTGTAAATACTGCTTATACATTCCCTCTACACATCCTCTTCATCTACCACCACAGACCACTAGTTGCACAACATCCCACTGCAGTTTAGTATAACTGTTGCCCTCTGCTGTACCGTATCATCCGAGAATTAAAGTGTGTCATGGCATACTAAGTGAGCACTGAGGGGCAGATTTATCGAAAGTGGCACTGCACCAAGTGCAGCTCCACTTTCCCTGTGCCCCCTAGCGCCCCCTTACCGCCACCATGTGTGCGCCGTATTTAAAATGCGGCGCACCATGTCACAGGGTAGGGGGAAATAGCGTCATTTCCATGACGCTATTGATGTACTCTGCAGGAGTAGTGCCAAAATGTTGGCTCTACTCTTGCACAGTACTTAGGGCCTCATTCTAAAGAATGTAAGGCCCCTTTTAACGCCTGCTCACGAGCAGGCGTTAGAAGTGCTGTAAAAAATGCTGTAAGGAAATCTGATAGATTTCCTTACATCATTTTTCCGGCTTCTCTAAGGGGGGATGCCCCCGTTTGCATACATTATACCTGACGCAGGAATAATGTAGCACAAAGGATTACAGAGTGGCGCAATGCATGCATTGCACCACCCTGTAAATAAGGCTCAGGAATTTCGGGCTTGTTGGGCCACATTAATGTAAAAACAATGACGTTAATGTGGTGCAAGGTGGCGTTAGGGCACTATAAATATGCCCCTGAATGTGTGCTAATTCAGGGCACAATTTCTGCCACAGTTTTGGGCTGACTGGTGTCTTGAACTGCTGAAGAGCGGGAGTAGCAGTTTTTTTCTCCCTTTTTGTACATTAGAGAGTGATGTATGGCTTCTCTTCAACTTTTAAGGAAAGAGCTACTTTTCTCTGAAAGTGGCATTTGTTGTAAAGTTTAAAGTAATTATCAAACACAACAAAAACATAATGAAAAGTAAAATAACAACATAAACATACCAGAGAATGACATAAAATAGTAACTCCAAACGCACCACCACAACCAAAGTACAACACAACAAAAGACAATTGAATAATGCACCACAAAAACACAACAGTACAAAAAATAATGACACATTACTACCAGAATAAAATGGAAAACAACAAATGTGCACAAAAAACTTTATCACACATTACCACCTACACAAATCTACTTTCATGAAACAGTGGAAAAAGTTGTTAGTACCAACCATTACCTTACTTACATGAAGAACATTTAACAAAGCTAGTCAACAATGTTTTGTGATCCGGTTCATGGCTGCATGCCACGTATTTTCATAGTAGTCTGGAACAAACGCGGCTGCATGTCTCCACCTGTCGCCACCTTTTTGTGTGCAGTTTTAATTGCTGGAACCTTCTTTCCAAGGCAGCCTGATTAATGTCCTTTGATGGAGCGACCTTTGCACTCTTGAACTGCACTCTCCATCAGTTTCTTAATCCGCTTGTCTGAGTTGCTGAAAATTCAATTTGGATGCAGGGTCTGGTTGGTAATGTCGGATTATTCTCTGACATTTCGTCGTGGCTACCTCTCTTTAGAAGGCAGTAAAGGTCTGAAAGTGGAGGCAATCCCTCGGGCCATCAGAGGAAGGAGTGGGCACCTCTTTGGCAGACACTGACGTCCATTTCCTCGAGCTCTTCATGATAACAGAGAGAGACTGATGAATAAGCAAGGCCAGTGGAATTATGTGTTTCTGCAGCTGCTGCGCTTTCTGAATAATCTGTAATCTGCTGCATAACTTGCAGATTTTAACAAACATGTTTTTGTTTCTGGCTCAAAGGACTCGAAAGGTCCTACACATGGCTGTGTTGCCAAGCAGAGGAAGCCCCTTCACAAAGGTTAACTGATCACATTCCAGTCGCTTATTGCTGTATTTGGGTATTATAAAGGTTCGAATGAGGTGAAACATTTGCCAGATAGTGTTAACGTGTGTAAAAATGTCAAAATAATAAAGTTACACTATCACAAAATGTGCCGCATTACACCACATAATTTGCCTTTCTTGCGGCATAATTTGGTCAACCCTGCTGATTTGGTCTTACCTACTACCAAAATATAATTGTCCCTGCCTATCCTATAAGGAAGCTATGACATTTCCTACCAACCCAGTGGTAGGTCTGAAATGGCTTGATGGGTCAGACTGTTCCTGAAAGGTGGCTGACTCTTTCCCAGCCCACTGAAGAAACGGGGCTCCAGCCCAGGTTCTCCTCTCAGTGAAGCTTTTGTTTACTTACTTTCTGTTTCTTTGAGACAGCACAGGCTGTCCAGCCTGAGAGCTAGAGGGGATTTAAAGAAAAATAAATGTACTCTGTTTAGATTCAGCAATCACTCTAACCTTTTAAAGGGCATAGAAACAGCCCAGATGCAAAGGCCTTTGCCTTTTTCAGCATGTGCCACTTATGTAAAGTGAAGATAGGTGTTCTGCGCTCCCTCTGTGATTGCATCGTCTTTGTGGGGCTGATGCTCGGCTGGTGCGATCACAGCCTAGGGTCACCTGAGTCAGTGTCCCAGTTCCTCAACGAGCTGGGACTAAAGTGCAGTTCACAAAAAAAAAAAAAACACTCTCCATATGCACAGGCCCAAATGGTGAAATACCAGTCCACTGCACCACATGCAACGGGTTTGTGCAGTCCACTAGTCTTTTGGCTTCTCTGTTGCTGAAAGAGACTGTTTGCCTCCGTGCTGGACCCACATGTAGGTTGGCCAGAGAAGAAGATTGACAATTATCAAACGATAGTCTCTGCGGCATGAATAAGCCTAAAATGGATACCAGGGGGACTGACATTATGCTTAACCCCAGGCCCTCAAATCCATAAGATATCCTTAGGGGGCGGAGTCTGGCTGCCGTCTGAAATGGCGCCTCAACGTAGAGCTCCGAGGGGAGAGGGATTTCCCAAACAGCTGTCAAAAAGCCTCCTTGGAGTCAGAATGAAAGGAAATATACATGCGATAACAGCAACATAACTCTGAAGTTATTTTCAAAGTAAGAAATGCCAGTTAAAACAGAGTTCTTAATTGAAGCCCTGAAGCCAGGCTACAAATCACCTGAACACGGCCCCTCAGCTGAGCAAAGAACAACACTTTCTGTCAGGACACAGAGTCAGCTGCTGAAGAGATAAGGGGCTTTCTTCCTGTTTAGGGAATTAAATAACTGTTGATCTTTGGTTGAACTCTCCACACAGCACAGGGAAGCCTCTGACAAGTCTCAACTCTGAGGTATTTTCTCTTCGCTTAACTGTTCAGACTTCATTACCTGAATGTGTGAGCACAGGATTTTCTTGTCAGACAAGTGTGTGGAGCATTCGGAAAGTGAGTGTTGTACACCATTTCTGCAGCTGAGAGAGTCTGTGAAAGTTACTCATTCTGTCAGGAAATACAGACAGTTTCTTAACATATAAGTGGAACTCCCTTTCTTGAAAGGCTGCTGTAGGGGGAACATATGGACTTTCACTTCTGAGGTATTTCTCTTCATTTGACAGTTTAGAGTCTGCTACGCAATTAAGTAAATGCTGGAATTCCTGTCAGCAGAGGGCGTAAAGCAAATTTGGACAGGCAGGCAAAACATGTGAGCTAATTCTGATGCACTGATTCTCAGGGACACCTGTCTGAAAGCATTCAGTCATTATTTTTTAAAATAATAGAAGTCTGTGGCAAAGACTAATTCTGTCAGGAAACACAGCCAGCTGCTGGTGAGATAAGTGAAAAGGCTGCTTTAAGAGAAACCTCTGACAACTCTCCACTCTGAGGTATTTCTCGTCACTTAACTGATCAGGATCCATTACGTGATTATGTAAGCGCAGGAATTTCTTGTCTACAGGTGTGTGGCGTAAATACAGTTTGGCAAGTGAGGGTTGTACACCATTCCTACAGCTGAGAGAGTTTGTGAAAATTACTCATTCTATCAGGAAACACATACAGTTTCTGAAGAGATATGTGAAATTCCTTTCCTTGGATGTCGAAAGGCAGCTGTATGAGAAGCATATAAACGTTCACTTCTGAGATATTTTTCTAAATTTGACAATTCAGACTCTACTACGAAATTACATAAACGCCGGAATTCCTATCAGCAGAGGGGGTAAAGTGAATTTGGGTAGGCAGGCGAAAACTTCACAACTTTTCTGATGCACTGTTTCTCAGCGACACCTGCTTGAAAACATATAGCCATAATTTTAAAATCCCAGATGCCTGTCACCATTTACAGTGTTAATATCTACCTACTTTGTGAGTCAATTAGATATCATATTTGATTACTAAGCTGTACTTATTTATTGTCTTCTCTAACATTAAAATATAACAGTATGGCCAGTGGAAAATCTAATAGAAAGCCTTTGTTTACACAAATAGTAGGGAACACTGTACCTCCAGGCACGTCTACTACTGTCCCACAAGACATTGCTTCTATGGACCTTATTTTAAAAGAGATCTCTGCCGTGGGACAAAGATTGGGATCTATGGATGTAAAAATTTCAGATCTCGCAACAGAAATGAAGACAATACGGATGGATCTAAACTCTTTTCATACCAAAGTGGAAATTTTAGATGAAAGAACCACTTTTTTGGAAGAGAAATTAGATAATGCAGAGTATTGGGGTCCGGATATCTGGCACCTAAAACAAAAAGTTATAGATTTGGAAGACAGGGCCCGAAGAAATAACATTCGTTTTTATGGAATTCCAGAAAAAATGGAAGTCAATAATGATGTGAAGAACTTGCTAGTAACGTTAATACCGCGGCTACTGAACATATCTTTTGAGCATCCCCTTGAGTTGCAGAGAGCTCACAGAATTCGATTAAGAACTTCAACTTCAACTCTTGAATCTAGACCTAGATCGATTATAGCATGCCTCTTACGTCATGAACAGGTCCGCCAAATATTAACAGCTGCTCGTAAACATGGTCCGTATGACTTGGAAGGCCATAAAGTATTTATTGCTGCAGACTTCTCCACTGAAACCAATGCCAAACGAAAAGCGTTCCTGCAACTTAGGCCAAGACTTCGCAAATGGGATATCAAATATGGTCTTTTAGAACCTGCCACAATGTGGATCACAATGGATGGGAACTCAAGGTATTACACAGAGCCTGAGGATCTGGTACGCTTCCTGGACAGTTTGGATGACCAACATATGGATTCAACGCCACTGGTCAAAACATCTATGAATAGTCCGCTTCAATTACAGAAAGATCCACAAAGCCATTGCACCGGTAGATTACATGTCCGTACCTTTAAGAAACAGTTTGACAGAGATAAAGCAGTCCACTGCGTAAAGTCACTCACACAGGAAAATCCCAGAGACAAATCGAGATCACCTCTAAAGTCACCCACGTCTTTTAATAAAGTAACTGATGCTCAACCTTCCACTATCACTTCTTCCAGCTAGATGAGTATATTTATACATGCTATGTATTAATATAATGTTATTAGTGTTTTACTACAGTTATTAATTCTGATGGATATGATTTATTTCCTATCCTCATATATTGCTGTTCAATAACCATTTACATTTCCTACTGTGTTTGTATTTGCAGATTTTCTCTTGGATAGATTTTATAACTCCATGGAGTGGTTTTTCTTATAATTTATTTACCATGAGTGGTTTTCCTTTCCTCCCCTCCAGAGTCTGGGTTTCGAATTGAGGCTTAGACCCACCGACGAAAGATACATATTATTTGATCTGCAGTGTTCTTTTACATTCTAGTATTTAGAACGGTGTACGTACATCATTTAGAGTTTAGTGTTAACAATATTTTATGATTATAGTTCCACATATTGGTTTCAGGTTTACTATACTCCAGATAGTTTTTTTTTTTTTTTTTTTGTTTCCCTCCAGTAAGCTCTCATTATCACATTACCATATAATTTATCTACTTCCTTTTCCCTTTTTTAGCATTTTGACTCTGTTTCACACAGTACAAAAATACTCTAACATTTTTAGTCATCATCATGACAAGTCCTATGCAAATTGTCTCTCTCAATGTCAATGGCTTTACTAATTACATTGAAAGGAAGAAAATTCTTTCCTATTTAGCCTCCAAACATACTGACATTGCTCTCATCCAGGAGACTCATCTATCAGATATAGAATCAGAAAAATTAAAACGAGATTGGGTAGGCCAGATTCTTTACAGCTGCAAATCCCCTTCTCACATATCAGGAGATGCTACATCCCACACTACTACTAGAAAAAGTGGTGTAGCCATTCTAATACGGAAAACACTGCAATGCCAAATACTTCAGTCATGGTCAGATGAGGATGGTAGATTTGTTTTAGCGAAGCTTAAAGTTGGTAACAATATATTAGGGGTGGGTTCCATTTATGCCCCTGTTGGGACTAAAGCCCCCTTTTTCCTTCATCTAAATAGAATTCTAACAGAAATGGGAATTTCCAGAATAGTTTTGGGAGGCGATTGGAATCTTGCGCCAGATGTGATCTTAGACAGAACAGGTCCCCTGGACACAACTCATGGTAGAGATAGGGCCATACTCGGAGACATCAGAGAAGATCATGGTTTGATCGATATCTGGCGTTTACTACATCCATCAGATAAGGGGTTTACATATCACTCAACAGTACATGATTCCCATTCTAGAATAGATTACTTCCTTATTTCACATTCTATTACACCACAAGTACTAGATTGTGATATTTTAGAAATTGCACTGTCAGATCACGCTCCTATCAGTCTCCAGCTTGATTGGGGTCTGAAACGCCCTTCTAGGAAACCATGGCGAATAAACATATCGCGCTACAAACTACCGGCAGAAAAGTCACAATTACAATCACATTTGACTACTTATATGAAAGATAACAAAGGATCAGTTTCTTCTCCACAAATCTTATGGGCAGCCGCAAAAGCCACTATTAGGGGACAAATTATGAGGGATTCTGCCATAACAAATAAACGCAGAATAGAACAACAGGCCATTTTGGAAAATGATATCAAAACACTGACACATACTCATTTTAGTAATCCAACTGAAGCTTCCAGATGCAGATTGGAAAAAGCTAAGATGGAACTTAATACACTATATACTACCAAAGCAGAATATATGCTATATAGACTTAAGGCTCGCAATTATGAACAAGGAGAAAAAGCAGGCCGTTTACTAGTGGCACGATTAAAACAGCGAGAAGCTATGACAGCTATTCCAGCTATATATAACCCTGAGGGTAAACTAATAACTGAGACTCAAGCAATAGCTAATACGTTTGCAGATTATTATACCAAGTTATATAGTTCAGAAGTTGATGATGACCTCCTCAAAGAACAGGAATTCTTTGATAAAATGACACTCCCCTGTCTCAATGAACAGGACCGGCTCATGCTGACTGGCGAAATAACAAAGGATGAAATTGCGCAAGCAATCTCCAGTCTCCCATACAATAAAGCACCGGGAGAAGATGGTTTTCCTGGGGAATTTTACCGTTGGGTAAGACCAGAAGCAATAGATGTCCTTTATGAGGTTTATAAAGAAGCAGAGGAAACTGGTAGTCTCTCCTCACTCTCAAATAAAGCTATCAGAACTGTCCTTCCCAAACCTGAGAAAGATCCATTATACTGCAGTAACTATCGTCCGATATCTCTTCTGAATACAGATTCAAAGCTATTAGCCAGCATTCTTGCCAAAAGACTCAAACAAGTTATCTCTAAACTCATACATAATTCTCAAGTTGGATTCATGCCAGGCAGAAACTCTCGTAGCCATCTCCGCACTTTGGCTCACATACTTTGGTTTTCCAAGGATGCTGGAGAAGACAGAGTAGCATTATCATTAGATGCCGAGAAGGCCTTTAACCGCATTGAATGGAGCTATATGTTCCGTACATTGCATAGGTTGGGATTAGGTGATGATTTTATCTCTAAGGTTAAATGGTTATACAAGACACCATTTGCACAAGTGAATTGTGGGGGTTTCCTTTCAAAAACCTTTTTAGTGCATAGAGGTACCCGCCAGGGTTGCCCTTTATCGCCCCTCTTTTTCTTCTTGCACTTGAACCACTGGTTGCAGCAATAAGACAGTGTTCACAAATAGCAGGCATTCCTACACCACCAGGCATCTCAAAACTACTTCTATACACGGATGACATATTACTCACACTTACAGATCTACCTACTTCACTCTCGGCACTCATGTCTACTATTTCTCCCTTCTCAAACATTTCTGGATACAAAGTCAATTGGAATAAGAGTGAAGCTCTCCCATTGTCCCGGGGCACAACCAAAGCAGCTTTCTTAGGATACAATTTTCAATGGAAAGCGGATCGCCTGAAGTATCTAGGTATTTATATCAACACTGGTTTAGAACGTATGATTCAGGATAACTTAGATCCACTCATTGCTAAAACGAAGTCAGAATATGAAAAATGGTCCCATCTTAACCTGTCCTTTTGGGGTAGAGTCCAGGCAGTGAAAATTATTATAGTGCCTCGTTTCACATATGTTTTAGGTATGTTACCTTTGACAGTTAAAATATCAATACTGCGAGACATTGACAAAGGTATTAACACCTTTATTTGGGGATCTCTGAGACCTAGACTCAAAATCTCCAAACTGATTGCTCACAGGCGATCTGGTGGCCTTAGTTTACCATGCATTGAACATTACTATACAGCCCTCCATTTATCGCAATTGGTTTATCTTTGGCCAATACAGGATGACCCCCCACTATGGGTTCTCATTGAAAAGCAATCTTTACAGGTATCTTCAGGTTTGCAAATGTTTTATACTCATAAATCACCTGCTTTACAAAGCTCTAACCCTATTATTCAGTCTATGCTTAAGATTTGGATACACTCCCACAAACTCCTTAAGAGTAATCCAAGGCTACATAATAAGGCTCCCATATGGCATAACGCTGATATTAGAATAGGGAAACAGACAATTTCCTGGGATACATGGGAGAGAGCAGGTATTCTAATGCTGGATCATTTATTCACTTTAGAAGGCAAGCTTAAAACCTTTACGATGCTTCAGATAGAATTTCAACTCCCTAGCTCTCAAAAGGGGAAATACTTACAAATGAAACAAGCTCTACTTAGTAGACTAGGACCATTTCCGTGGATACCTGAGGATTCCCCAGTCATACAATACTTAAAAACTTGGGGGAAATTGAAAGGAGCGGTCTCTGGATTTTATAATCTCATTGTGCATAAACTACATTCATCACCATTACTAGCACAACTCCACGTCAAATGGAAAGGATTACTTAATGTAGCGTATTCCAATGAGGACTGGACGGATGTTGTTATGAACATGGATAAAGGAATCAGAGAGGCAAGAATGAAATTTACTCTTTTCAAAATTCTTCATAATTGGTACTGGTCACCACAAAAACTCAAGGCAGCAGGTTTACTACACCATTCTACCTGTTGGAGGTGTCCTCATGAGGACTGTGATATCCTACACATTTTATTTCAATGTCCAGTTTTGACGGAATACTGGTCTTCTATAACTTCCTCTATACACAGAGCTATACATGTGCCCATTCCTTTAACAGAAAACTTAGTTATATTACATGATGTTACTGATCTCCCAAATCTAACAAACCATACAAGACGATTGATTGCTATTGCACTCACTGTAGCAAACATTTGTATATTACGACATTGGAGAACACCACAACGTCCTACACATGGTGAATGGCTTATTGAAATGTATAACATGGCATCATATGAAAAGCTGATTTACAGATTGCAAGATAATGTTGGGATTTTCATCCAAATTTGGAAACCCTTTCTAGCTAATACATATTCTATTAATATTCACACGTAAACGTTTTCTCATTCTTCGTCTCCTATCTTTATTAAGACTTTTTTATTATTGTTTTGAGTCATGCTGTTATTAAGACAATTGACATCTCGCCCATTAACACTGTTATTTTAAGTAGGACTTACTGTTCACCAATTCAACACTGTTGAATTGGCAGGAATATCTCCATTTGAAATGTTATATATGTGGTTTTGCATGATATTACTATCTCAACTGTCTTCTAACAACCTATAATATATGGATTAATACATTTAAAAAAAAAAAAAAGATATCCTTAGCCCGCTGGCATTTTAGCGTTCATCACCTGTCAGGAGACGCCACAGTTTTGTGTAGCGCTCAGTTCTCTTGGCTTCTATATAGGTGGGCTAGTTACAAACGAATATGCCATAATGTACCACACCCAACCATACTATCCCCTGTAGGGGTGCTATGGCACGGATGTGTGAGGATGCTGGCACGAGACATCAGTGTGCCTCCAAAGTCTGTAGTGCATCGCTGACAGCTGCAGGATTGCTGCTACTACATCATAGTGGGGTGCTAGGTGGCGCCCTAGTATTGCAACAGAAGAAGATGATGCAAACCATGAAGGAGTTCCACTTGCGTGGCTCTGACGATTTAATTCCTGAAATAGCAGAGGGTGTGGCAGGTGATGTCTGAGATGTCCTGGCAGAAGGCTCAGCGGAGAAAGATCTATCTCAAAATCAGAGTCCAAAAACGCCTGAATTCAAAGCCATGACAGCAAACCATTTGAGGCGAAAAAATCAATTTATCATTTATTGACACTAACAAAGAACCAAAAAAGTAATGAAAATGTCGGACACCAATACCCCAATACCCAATAAACAATCTCTGCCCGTTTTACTAATATTGAAAACAATAAATGTGAACATTTTTTTGTATGTTTAGGTTATTACTGGATAACAAAAAAAAAATGTTACTATCATAGGTTGTTTTCTTATTGTCCTCTTTACTCTTAATTTAATGTCTACATCCCAGTTTTGGCATGTTCACTCTTCAGCCACGACCGCCCTAACAATGGACTCGGGCTTGCAGGCGACCCTGTTCGGTTCACGGTAGAAGAACAGGAAGGCTGGCGCCTCAGCCAGGGTTGTGGTGCACAGACGGAGAGGTGTGTTGGACTCCGCATTGGACTAGGAACATTTGCCCACCAGAGCCTTTGGGCTCAGCAGTGCCCTGTGGTCATGGCAACAGCACACGGTATGAAGTAAGTAAAATACTGTGCTAACAGCATAGAGTAAATAATGTGTCCGTATTTGTGAGATTGGTTGATAAACAGAGGCAAAGGAAGCTTGAGCTGTTAGTTTTTCTATAGGCAGTTGTCTGACAATTTTGAAAGGACACCCCAAAGAAAACAAATATATACAAGTGAACAGTGACATCCCCTGCTAAAGTAATTGCACATATCATTCGTAACTTTCGATTTTCTAAATCTAGCATTCATTTTTTTCCATCAAAGGGGGCTTAAGGCTGATTGAGGTCATGGCACGTGCAGAGTTGAGGGAGTAAGGGGGAATCTTCTCACTGAAGGAGAATACACAGAAGGTCCTAGAGGGGGTGGTATTCACAGCAATTTTGCCCTCATTCATAATTCATGCCCCCAGAAGTGAAATGAGATCCGTATACATTTTAAAGCCACTTACAGGCTGGAGCAGAGCCTTGTCCAACCGCAGGCGAGGCCCGGGGACTTATCCATTTCCAAAGGATGCAAAACTTAACGAACTCCTAAATTTTCACTTCTAGACTCCCCCACTGCATAAGCTCATGCATTCCATCTTCAGGAGAACGGTCAAGCCTTACAGCTCTATGGCCCATTTCATTGTGCGATCTCTAATTGCAACCTTTTGCGAGACGCAATTAGAGACTAGCAAAATGAAATGTAAAAATGTCTCCGACACATTTAGCGATTCCCAAAGGGGTTGCAAAGACCTACCTCATCAATATTCATGAGGTTGGTCAATATTCACATTGGGAATGGCCGCACTCACAGGGATGGTGGCCTGCTGGGGACAGCAGACCACCATGTATGTTACTGCTTTTAAAAAAAGCTTTTTTTTTTTTTTTTTTTAAATGCAGTCAGGAAAACGGGTTCCATTTCAAACAAAACAATGACAAGTTTTCTTTTTCTTTTTTTCACTGTGGTGCAAGGATGTCTGTATTGGCGCTAGGCAGTTCAATTTAGCGTCAGTGCAGGGGTAAATGCAGGGGTGCGCCGTATTCTAGTAAATACAGCGCATCCCTGCATTTCTAAAGTGACGCAGCACAGCGCTGACAATTTTGGCGCAGTACCACGCTGCACCACTTTTTAGTAAATCTGGTCCTAAATTGTTTCTAAGCTCGTTACGGTGCAGATATCTGCAGCAAGAATGGTTGTGATAATGCTTAGGTGTCCTTCGCTCATCCTGCTGAAACCCCATTGACTGTACAGTAGCAATAGAATTTCCTCTCAGGCTGCAATCATGAAGAAAAAGAGTTTGTGGAGTTTGAGAAGAAACTTCAAGCCCTTGCCACGCAAAAAAACTCTCAGTCTTGTGCCTAGATTCCCTCCAACATCCAGATGCATTGATTGCACAATCAAAACCGTTTCCCAAGTGTCACAAATATTCATAAATCTGTTTGTTTATCTCTGTAAAGGCTGGGCCATACTTTAAGTGCTAAATAAAAATTACAACTGATGCAAAATGAGTCTCATGCTGTGATAACGTGCTATTAGGTGCAATGGCACTATTTACTTATGTGCATGTACTTTTTAAAGGTTTAATGTCAGAATCCTTTTCTTTTACATATATCATGGTGGGTTTGATTTTTTATAATACCTTGTCACCCAAATCCACCACCAACTCTCTACACTTTAAAAAAAAAATAGTCTGTTGCCTCTTCTTACAAAACACATTCTCTGGATACAGTAATGAAGATTACCTGTGAATCCTTACTGTGAAAATAATGCGTTGTTGCAGATGCATATGTTAATTGTTTTACGTAAGTCACTTTCACAATTGGCTTTGAGTTAAAGTGTTTACTAACCTGCAGAGAGTTTCCTGCGCTGCCTTGTAATGGACCGTAGCTGGGTAATAATAACCATGCAGCTATAAATGTTTCCATGTAAGCTAATGAAAATGAGTCTCCAGTGGATATAACTCAAAACCAAAGGAGACAAAAACTAATTCTAACTCTGGTTGTTTCAGTAGAAGTCGTAGTTCTGCCCACTGTCCTTCCCTTCACACTGTCTGGTGGCTCTGGTAGAAGATAAATGTAATAACTTAATTGCAGTAGATTAAGTATGTAATTTTCTTATTAAAGCTGAGAAAGATGTCACACCCAGACTGTAATAAGGAAATTAGAGACAAGTTTTAAAACAGTTGTTTCAGGCCCCCCAGCTATATTAATGAACTATATTTACGTCCCATCCCTACCAACTTCAATGACCTATGTGTCATTCATTCACAGTGAAGACAATTTCCAAGTTTATAACAAAATCGACTGGTAAGCTCCATCATTTTTGGATTCAGAAGTCAGCTGTATCAAGAATTTCATTGACCGCAAATGTTCCAATTTGGCATTTGCAACCATTAAAGTGCTTTTCCTACTTATTAATCCCATTGTAGGAGATTTTTCCTGACTCCTAAAATTTGATTGTGAATGGATACCTTTTCAGTATCTGACAGGGACACGTTATAGATGTCCTGTCGTAATACTGGATTGGTACAGTGGAACAACTTCTCAGAGTTTGTTTAACAGGAGGCCATGGTCCATGGAACCACTGCCTTCTCTTGAGCAAACAAAAAACATATCTTTTATTTTTATAAGCCGTCCCGTTTCCTTTAACAAAAACAGACTGCATTTGGAAGACAACATTTGCTTTATTAAAAAGTAATCACAGACATGATAGTCTGCTGACCCCAGAAGGCCACCATCTCTGTGATCAAATCAAAGTGAGCTGCAACATACCTCATTAATATGCCAGAAATAAAGTCGGATTTCAACCCAACATGCTTCAAATTTTTTAGAACCAAACTATTAATAAATAGATCGATTCTCAGAAATCTTTACTAGTCACAAAAATACTGGTCGCATTTTGTAGCCAGTATTTTATAACTAGATAATGGTATATGTAGCTCTAGATTTCCGGAGGTCGGCTCGCCAGCTTTATTCCAAATAATAGCTCTACATCAGGTGCAGTCTTGCCTCTGGCTGACACAGCCTCTAGTATGGGACAAACAAACTTAGTGACACTGCTGGCCTCCCTTCTACAAACAGTGAAGATGCAACAAACACAAACAGCTGCTCTTACTCATGAATGTAAACGGCTAGCAGCAAACAGATCAAACAACCCTCATGCAAACACACAGCGCCCGACAGAGTAAGCTACCCCTCATACATACCACAGCATCACCCATGAACAGTATGGGTAGCGTTATTGTACGTTTTCTAAATGGACACAGCACAGGTATTATTATTGTTATTGAATGCTTTTCTTAAAAATAATCTATAGGTCGGATTAGGACAGAAAATAAGTCCGGGCACCAAAATAAAAGTGACCCCTATTAGTGAATTAGATAGCTACAGAACTGGCCCATGTTTGCAAATTGGGGGAGTTTTGAGCTTGCAAAGATAAACTGTACAAGTGTTTGCAAGGTAGGCAAGACTGTAATGTTTTGAGCTTGGTGCAGGCACTGGTTATTTTAATATTAAGGAAATCAACAGTACAAACCGGCCCAGGAGATCATAAAACAGGGTGACAAACAACCACATAAAAAACCTGGCCCACACACCAACCTCTCAGACCACCCCATTGGACTCTTGCTGATTTCCCTATGGGCCAGTCCGACCCTGTCCATAATCCCATTCTGTGCGAGCTACCCTCGTGCAAAGGGGACTTCAAAATATCAGTGCAAACCTTTTCTCAACCAGTTTCTTCTCATCTAAAATCCGTACACCATTCCTGTTAAAACTATTTCTCTAACCATTCAGAACCCAATAGGACCCTCTCTGAAGTTTAATCTGAAGAAGGGTCTTTTCAGGTCCTCAAAGCTATGTGTCAATCTGTAGCATGAGTTTGTTCAATAAAAACATAACAAACACCACATTATTTTTTCAAAGTTGTTTTGTGTCATTAATAATGTTAGCGGTGTAATGTAAAACTTGGAAACCAGCAGCTCACCAGAATCTACTGGAAAGGAATCAGTTGTGCAGTCACAATAATTATATTCGTCTGCTTCCGAATTGATAGACAAAGAGCATATGATTAAAACGCTTTCAGCATTTGAACTATATTCCCCGAAGTCCACAATCTAAGATAGTAATGATAGTTTTATGAGGCAGCACTAACTTTTAAAAACAATATTATTTACAGTGACCCGAACTTTTTTTTTGTGATATATTTTTTATTGCTCTCAAATGAAGCAAAGTGCCCTGCACAGCCATCACAGGTGAAATAGACATGAAACTTAACTAGAGGAATTAAGTCATTCAGTAGTTGGTGCTTGTTGGAAGAGGTTAGTCTTTAGGTTCTTACAAGAAGATGTGATGATGAAGAAGTTCAGAGGTTTGACATAGTTTCAGTTTTGAACGGACCAAAGCCAAACAGTGATCGGAGGCTGATCTTGGGCATCTGGTACGGGGATATAGAATAAATAATTTGGAGAGGCATCCTAGAGGTGTACCATGCATTGATTTTTGTTTATCATTTAGGGGGTTTGAAGTAATAGAAGTGATTAGAGAGAGGTAGGGTCTGCAGATCCAGGTATTCTAAAAGAGCTGTATGAGTAAATGAGTGTATATGTTCCCTTCTGGGCACGACCCCTGCCCAGCACAGTAATGTTCACTAGGGATTTTCAGGATTTTGGGGATACGTATACTTGAAATTTGTAATCTATGCTATTAGTATTGTGTCATATAATTACTTTGTTACAGAGTTAACCAGAAACACACCTCCATGGGATCACCCAAATCCAGGTGGTCCACTGTCTTCTGGGAGTTGTAGTCTCACCTGCCCTGATGTTTTAGGCCTCTATGACACTCCACCTAACCCTGTGAAGTTCCCAAAGTGTTTCTGTGACTTTACCACTGCAAAAGCTTGTTGGTTGCCAGCTGGGTAACTGACCCCTGCTCTAACTGCAGGGCACACTGTGCAGCCTGCACCCAACATTGACACCCCAGCCCCTGCTGAGTTTTTGCATTGTGTTTTCTGCAGTGTCGTGTAAGCTGTAAAATTAGCACCAGCGTAAGTCCCGTTCAGAACCACAGACAGCCAGGACAACTCTGCACCCGGATACCACGGGCCAGGTAAAACTGAACTGACTGTCGTGGCCTGGTATTAGGACCTGCATCATCTTTACTCTATAAGGGTTCAATGTAACTTAACCTCAAAGTGGCCGTTTGTTACTGGTGTTTTTTTCTATCTAGACTTCAACATTAAGGTTAAATACTCATTTTTTATATAATTTAACTTTGCTCCTAAAATCAATAACTACGGTTGTGCTGGTACAATTCTGTTTGCTTTGGTGTCTAAAATGAAAATAAAAATAAGCTCTATTTTTATAAATTTGAGTCAGATTTTCTTTGAGTCATGTCAATTACTATTGTCCATGTTGGTGCTCTGAAATGTATTAACACATGTTCCTCTAGTAAAGCTTGACTTTTCTTTGCCACACTACCAGGACTGAGCTAAGGATTTATTAGTGTGAATCCAAGTGCCATCTTTGGTGTATGGTGAGAGTAAATCATGGTGAGGACTAACCCCCACACCACATAATAATCCACTTTCCTACACTGGGTATCTCAGTAACAAAGTAATTGTATGACACAATGCTAATAATTGTAAACATACCAACAAATCTGAAAACATTTTTAAAATCTGCTGCTTGTTTAATAAGTATCCAATGGAGTGATTTTAATGCTGGACAGATGTGGTTCAAGCCCTTTAATTGATGATTCAGGCTGCAAATATCTTGTACTCTTTGACAGTTAATGAAGGTTTTGAATATTATATTCCAAAGACATTTACAGTTGTTAGTGCATTATAGAGTTACTGTTGTGATAAAAGTAATAAGGTATTGAGTTTAATGTACTGGTGGCATCTTGTGCAGGCAGTTACGGTTGAAAACATGTTTTTCCTAACAGAAATGTCCTGAGTGGATAATTCCATGTAAAAGGTCACTTTCAGACTTATTCCTGAGTTAGAAGGAGTGGGAAGAGTGTGCAGAGTGAAATCTGGCTCGTGGCCAGAGTCTCAACCTTTTCAAGGCCAAAAAGTCGGTTTTCATATTTTGCACCATTAATGCACAGGCAGTTATTTAGCATCTATTTTGAATGTGTGGTAGACAATCCTGCGCTTCACTTCTGATTTCTGGTTCTTTTGGAATTGTGATGTATATAGGAGTACCTGTGTGCTACATATGTTAGCCGATAATATGTCTGCTAAGGATCGTTTCAAGGGTGTTATGTAGGTTTTAAAGAGAGTTGGCAAGACAGAAGGTCCTGTAGGCACACTACAAGTTACATGAGTAATTTTTGATAGGAAAGAGCAAGGTTTTAGATGGTGGTTTGAGGGGACTCATCAAAGCCATTGGAGTCCAAGAAGTCTCAGACCAGCCCACAAGTGGCCTGCAGTCATGAAAGGAGAATGCTGCTGTCAACAAATGGAAATCAGCAGAGAGATCTAGAAACATACAGGTTCATCTTGGACAACCAGCCAAGAAAGGAATGAATACTTCACTGTTGTTCACCAAGGCAGTTTTAGTGCTTCTCTGAGCTCTAAGGCCCCCAACTACGAGGTCGTAGTGACTACCCTGTCTTCCCTCCAATTGAGGCTATATGTAGGCATATGGTTCAGTCATCTGTGGTTTCAAAACAATGGAGGCCGGTGATGGTATTAGTGGAATCCGTTTTATTTTAAATATTGATGCTTTCTAAAAATGTTCCTAAACATGTTTTTTTATTTTTTCTACAATCTTAAAAATAGTTACAAACATTGATGCTTTAGGAAAATATTAATTGCTTATTGTTGCTATTCTGTAAAGGTTGAGTGTTTTTCTATATCATGCTGTTAAAATACACAGTTCAGTTTAGTGGGTATTCTTAGACTGACGGCTACTGGTGGATTAGTTGGGAGTAACTTGGCATGTTTTGAAACTGGCAAGGAACAAGGTCACAGCTCCTGTCCCAACTGGATTAAACCCTCTATCCAGATACTTTATAGATCACCAGACTTGAAGCTAGAGGCAGATATCCCCCCT
Source organism: Pleurodeles waltl (assembly GCF_031143425.1). Taxonomy (NCBI): domain Eukaryota; kingdom Metazoa; phylum Chordata; class Amphibia; order Caudata; family Salamandridae; genus Pleurodeles; species Pleurodeles waltl. The sequence goes on along the minus strand of NC_090440.1, from coordinate 1,153,357,677 downwards.
TCCAAGGGCCCCTACTTCCTAGATACAAAATGCTTCCCTTCTCTTTTTAGGACAACCTTTTTTTAAAAATCATCCAGAAGACACAGGTTCCATCAGTTCCCTGTCCCCATGAGAACCCATAATACAATGGGGTCAAAAAGCATCAGCACCATACTCCACAGGTACAAACGACTCTTACATTTACAAACAGGGAACAAGTTGAGAATTAAAAACAACCAATGCGTGCCCATAGAAGATTCTTAGGGGCATATTTACAAGCTCTTAGCGCCACCGGAGCGTCACAAAAAGTGACGCTCCGGTGGTGCTGTACACTGCGCCGTATTTACAAGGTGGAGTGTACCACTTCTTGTGGCTTAACCCCACCTTGTAAATACAGCCCCTTAACACGCACCAGTTTGCGTGTTAGGGGCGTTGCTGTGGGCGTTTCACAGCAACACCCACTGCATTTTGACGATGCCCCAGATTTACGAGATTTAGTAAACCTGAGGCAGTGCCAAAATCTAACACCCCCCCAGGGGCATGGCGCAACAAGGAGAAATGCTTTCATTTCTCCTCTTTTTTTTGCTTTTTCTACATGTGCTGCATTCTGCAGCACACATAGAAGGAGCAAATCACCATTAAAGATTGTTTTTGTGCAGGAAGGTGTTCCTTCCTGCACGAAAACAATCTCCCCTGCAACGCAGCCATCCTTGTACCATGGCACAAGGGTGGCTGCGTTGGCACTCAGCAGCTAATTTAGTGCAGGAGCAGGTAGAGCCACAGGGATGTGCTGTATTCTTTTAAATACAGAGCATTCCTGCATTTTAGAAGTGATGCAGCGCAGCGCTACCAAATTTGGCACTTCTAGTAAATATGCCCCATAGCGTCACAGATCCCCGAGCCAAGAGCAAGAGGAAACTAGACCACTCTGTTTTCCGCACTCTTCAGATCAAAAACATTCTAAACATCGTACTGCTTCTATGCGTTCACTGGATTATCAAAATTGCGTTTCGAATCCGTTATTACTCTGAGCCTGTGAAAATTGTAACATTTATTAATCTGGTTTTAAGCTACACTGATGCATAAGCTTTTTGCCTTCATCACAAAACACTACTTTTATTCTTTGGTGATGGTGCACATTCTTACTTCAGTTTTAGTTTTATTGATAGGAAGAATGTTGTCTGTCTCACTCATGCTATATTGACAATACAATTTATGAAATTTGTCTTTTTAATCAAACTACAAATACTAAATTAAAATAATTGTATCTGGAACATCCAATATGCTTCTTTTATTCGGCTATCAAAGGCAAATTTAAATTTTGCGAGGGAAGTATATGTTTGTGTTTGCTTCGAGCTTGTAGTCTAACCTCCAAGACAATTTAGTGGGACCCCCTTCGGTGCTCCCACTAAGTACACAACACACATGGTTACATTTTTCATTTCCTGCTCTTCCCTTCCCAGTGCTTAATTTGTAATAAAAACGTTTCGGTGCCCAAAGCCCACCCCTAAAACACACGGCTGCTGCAATTAAATGTGGGAACACGGAATACTGAGGCAGAGTAATCCTGAAGTCATCTCGGGCCTCTTCAATCCATATAAAGACACTCCCTGCCCCTTCAGCTCACTCTGGCAGCTTTCTGAATTCTCCCATTGTGACGCTTTTTCGTTTTTCCCTTCCTCCTCCTTTCTCCTATGTGTCTTTTGCTCGCAGCAAATGTTTGAGGCAGAAGAATAAGCCCCAGCCCTAAGTGCCGGTGCTCAGCACTGGAAACAACAAGCACAAATTAAGTACTGCCCCTTCCCAATCTCTCTTTACCATCTCACAAAATCACTCTTATTTGCTTGAACCCCATTTAGTTTAGGAACTTCATCCTGGTTATACAACTAACTTGTAATGAACACCCCTCTTGTTGTGTTGGAGCCTACCTGCCACCAATAGCTCTATTTTAGTAGGACTGTAAATATCTCATTTGACAAGTTAATTCAGAAGTAAAGGTTTCCACACGCACAGAGGCCAGAGCTGAAGTCATAATAATTTCTGTGCTTTCCCATTATCTGCGGGGGAATGTACGACTCAGGAAATACGGCTTGGAATTGGCGGCTTTACAGGGCTTTCGCATGAAGGCAGAGTCATAACCTCTCTGTCAAGGTTGCGGCGAGAGTAGGGTGAGGGGTGTCACAGCTTACCAATCAGCAGAACCTAAATGAAAGGTGGAGGGTTGAGTTGTCTTTGCATTACGCCACATAAAACGGTAAAATAGGTCCTAACAGTTGTGATGGACGTTTTTGTTTGCCTTTTTAACGTAATTTTTTCCTTGTCGCTGTTGGCTAAAGTCTTTCAATTTAACTAGAATCGTGAAAACAAAATGGCCATTTCGTGCTATAGGAAATTTAAGTAATTTAATGAGCGTGACATTCTGGAGCAGGATAATTTGGAGCAGGAGATTTTGTACAGAAACCACACCCTCACATGAGGTTCTAAAGAAAGTGCCAGCAGGTTACGTTCTGGGTAGCGCCATTCAGAATGTGGGTGGGCAGGGGGTGGTTCAAGACACAAAGACTTGGGGCCAGATGTAGCAAACAGTTTGCACGTCGCATACAGCGAATTTCGGTGTTTGCGACGTGCAAACTGCACTTGGCAATGCACAAAACCCCTTTTGCGATTCGGTAACCTGGTTACCGAATCGCAAAACGGGTTTGCGAGTCGCAATTAGGAAAGCATGTCCCCTTCCTAATTGCGAGTCGCAGTGCAATGCCAAATTGCTTTGTGACCGCGGTCGCAAAGCACTCGCAGTTAGCACCCATTTCAAATGGGTGCTAACCCATTTGCAAAAGGGAAGCGGTCCCTATGGGACCCCTTCCCCTTTGTGAATGGCATTAAAAACATGGACCACTGCCTGCTCTGAAAATATTAATGTTAATGAGGTGGGCCTTTGGGACCCCCTTGCGAGTCTCAGATGGTGTCAGGGACACCATCCTACATTCCAATTTGCGACTCGCAAATTGCGACTCGCTCTGACTCGCAATTTGCAAGTCGCAAATTGGAATATACCTACATCTGGCCCTTGGTGACAGCGGAGGAAGAAAACAGAAAGGCTGGCCAGGAGTCTTTGTACAGGGGCACAGTGCTACTGCTGCTAAGAGCCACCAGCCCCATAACCAGACTGGCTGGCCACAACCACTCTGTGTTGGTGTAAAGGGCTGCTGATGCTATCCCTTTTTTTTGGCAGTCTCCAGAAGCTTCACACTTTGTAACGATAGACTTTGCATATTGCAACAACCATCTTTACAATGGAGAGGACTCGAGGTTGCCACACGCTTATCAAGTGATTGAACTTTTCTTCCGAACCACTGCAGTAACTTGACAGTGCCGGGCTGAGCCGACCCACTACTGATGTTACCTCATAAATCTCATTTAGGGTTAACAGTTGCCACCATTGGTCTCCATTGGTGACAACGCCTCTGCAGCCTAAGAAGTCTTGAAAGCAGCAAAGCACAGAAAGGAAATAAGGCTCCAAGAGCCTGAATAGTTACTGTAGTTTCTTCTCCTTCCCCATCTTCCATCTTCCTTCAACAGAAAATACAGAGTGGGTACATGTTGATATCATTTAACAGGGTGTTGCTTGCATAGGATAAATAGTGGATGTTGTTCCGTACCCTAGTCTGCCATTTTAGTAAGTGGTCTGTCGTGGATCCTGCTCTTTTAAAAGTGATACTTCACATTCCTGGCGTTCAGTCTCAGCTTTGCCCCAAATCGCCTTATTTTATTTCACTTACCATAATTTCTTTTTCTAGCACTCTTTTCCAAGACTCTGCTTCTTCTTCCCCTGTCTCATGCATATATTAACGTCCATTTCCCTCCCCTGACATGCTTCCCAAATCTGTACCTCACGGATTTTCTCCCATTTTCTTCCCTTCTCTTCTACTAAAATTCTTGGCTCCTCCTTTTCACTCAAGATATTCACACTTTTTCCTGCTCTTTGCTTACAAAATTTCATAAGTCATCACTGCTCTCCACCACCAATTTTCTTTCCAAACACTCTCCATTTCATCTTAATCACAGAAGTACTGTCCTCTTTAAACGTGTACATTTTCTGTCTCTAATTTCCAGAAATATATTCTTGCTCTCCTACTATAACTACCACGAAAATTTTTCATTACTTGCCCTTGTCCTTACTGACATGTTTTCATCACCTTACCATCACCTCCTGTTCACGTTTTTTACCCAGACTTTCATTTGTTCTTATTTAGATATTCTTCCTTTCTCCTGCATATATTTTACAATTCTCCTCCAGTCATTCTAGAAGTTTCCACCAGATATTCTACTATTCTCCTCCACAGGTGTTCCCTCTTCTTTTCTACTTTCACACAAGCATTATCCACTTTTCCTTACTCGTCTTCAGAAATTTAGGGTAGAGGCTCACTTGCAGAAGTCATTATGCATTGAGACCATGCAATATGCCACATCTGCTGTGACTAAAGTCCCATTGCCCCCTCTTCCCAATTGTTTCATATCTCATCTGCCCTTTAATTAACTTTCTATAAGAGCAGCCGTTATTTTTTAAAGCAATACCATTTTATCCCTGATTTCCTCGGGCCACTTGTGCTTTTTCATATTTATTTTATTGAGAGGTTGTATAAGGGGTTCACGTCTCCCAGAGAGTAGCTATTCACTGTACATAACAATAGGATAAATGTCCCAAGTGTGATAATATGCAGCAATGTTTACAGTTTACAGTCAACTCAATTTATGAAGAAAATAAGAAAAACATAAGATTTCAGATGAAAGGGAGATTTTAAACCATCATAATGCACCCTATGATTCGGAACTTCTAATGGCACTAGTGGGAGAGGCAAAGCTTTACACTTCACTCAAAGTGCTGGGTGAATGTGGGAAACGTTACCCTTCACAAAGGTGTATTGTTACTCACAACAGTTCCAGGAGAACTATTAAATAACAAAAACAAGGAGGGGGTGGCAACTCACAATATAATGCAAAAAGACGAGGATAATTATTCAATGATCACATTTATACAACTAGAAATGGCTCCACAATTTGCACCCACGTACAAGTACCCATAATAAACAGTGTTTAGACAAAAACGCGATGGATCCAATTTTAAAACAAAAAAAAGAAGAAAACCACAATGAATCTACACAAAAAAATTGCTTGTATACAATAAGCTTTAGAAAAGGTCAATAGCGTTTCCAAGGTCATCATCAAGACATATTCATAATAGAGCACGTGCACTAATATTCTCTTCCACTGCTATACATCAATCAGCAAGGAAGAACAAATCTTGTTTCCAAACTAAGTAAGTAAGTCCAAATGACTCCAGACTTGTATGTCCACACCACTATCACCAGTGAGCAAAAAAAGTCAAAGAGGGCATGAGAGGACTCTTGAGTTTGCCAGGGTGAAGTAGTCGGACTACCTTTGGTTCGATTAATTCATGCTACCAATGTAAATTTGATTTGATTCTAAATTCCTTGTTGTGCACGCTTTGACTGTTTGTGCCTGTTAGACTTTTCATCCTTGGCGTGGTCTCCCTTAACTTTTTTTGCCTCTGTTCCCCAGGATGTTGATGTGTGCTGGACTCTGATTTTGCTATTTTTGTTACTCTGGGCACTTAACCACTGCTAACCAGTGCTAAAGTGCAAGTGCTCCTTTACAAAATGTGTATGTAATTGGCTTATCCATGATTGGCATATATGGTTTACCAGTAAGTCCCTAGTAAAGTGCACTAGAGGTGCCAGGGGCTGTAAATCAAATGCTACTAGAGGGCCTGCAGCACTGGTGTTGCCACCCACATAAGTAGCTCTGGAATCATGTCTCAGACCTGCCATTGCAGTGTCTGTGTGTGCAGTTTTAACTATAAAATCGACTGGACAAGTGTACCCACTTGCCAGGCCTAAACCTTCCCTAGTTCTACATGCAAGGCACCCCTAAGGTGGGCCCTAGGTAGCCCCAAGGGCAGGGTGCAGTGTACGGTTAAGGTAGGACATATATTAATGTGTTTTATATCTCCTGACAGTGAAATATTGCTAAATTTGTTTTTCACTGTTGCAAGGCCTGTCCCTCTCATAGGTTAACATGGGGGCTACCTTTAAATCTGATTAAAGTGTAGATTCCCTTTGGGAGCGGATGGACATGTGGAGTTTGGGGTCTCTGAGCTCACAATTTAAAAATACATCTTTTAGTAAAGTTGATTTTAAGATTGTGTGTTTGAAAATGCCACTTTTAGAAAGTGAGCATTTTCTTGCTTATACCATTTCTGTGACTCTGCCTGTTTGTGGATTCCCTGCCTGGGTCAGTTTGACAGTTGGGCTGGTTTCACCTCACACTAGACAGTGACACAAAAGGAGCTGGGGTGTAGTCTGCATTTCCTGATGAGCCATCCGTGCTAGGGGGGAGGGGAGGAGTGGTCACTGTCACCTGAAAAGGCTGTGCCTGTCCTCACACAATGCTGTCTCCGACCCCCTGGTGAGTGTCTGTGGCCTGGCCTGGGCAAGGCAGGATTTCACATTCAAAATAGACTTTACTTTGAAGTATAAGAAGGGCACCCAAAACCACAGACTTTAGAACACTTCTGGAAACAAGAGGAACCGCTGCCTGGAGAAGAGCTGAAGAGCTGAGTAGAAGTGCTGCCCTGCCTGGGACTGTGCTTTGTGGAGCTATCCTGCAGTTGCTGCTTCTGCCAGAGTAAGAGGGCAAAGACTGGACTTTGTGTGCCTTCCATCCTGTGAAGAAATCTCCAAGGGCTTGATTTAGAGCTTGCCTCCTGTTGTTTGAAGTCTCAGGGACAGCAAAGACTTCTCTCTGCCAGCACCTGGAGTCTCTGGAGAGACTCCTGCTCTGACACGAGGTGCCCTATCCAGTCCCTGGTCCCTTGAATGGAAAGCTGGTGGAAATCCAAGGAAATCGACTTCGGACCGACGCCGCTGCTGAATCCGGTGACGCCGCCTGCACCCGACGCCGTGACCTTCGCTGGAACGCCTCTGAAGTCCGCGACTCCGTGGAAGTCGCCGCACCACGTCGTGACCGACGCCGCTCGAAGTGCGCGGATTCAACATTTCGCACAGACGCCGCGATCCCCTACTTCGCGCATCGACTTGTTTTCACTCTTCATCAAAGGTACTGTACTTGGGGGTCTACGCGACTCCGTGTCCGGCGCCGCTGGTGTCGGCTTGTTGGGAACGACTCCATCACAACGTCGTGTTAACACCTCATCGAAGCATTTTGTGTTTCTAAGCGCTATTTTTTAGTTTAATCTTTAAAAATTCATAACTTGACTTGTGTATGTCGGATGTTTGTCGTTTTGATCTTGTTTTGTTTAGATAAATATTTCCTATTTGTCTAAACTGGTGTTCTGTCATTTTGTAGTGTTTTCATTAAGTTACTGTGTGTGTTGGTACAAATACTTTACACCTAGCACTCTGAAGTTAAGCCTACTGCTCTGCCAAGCTACCAAGGGGGTAAGCAGGGATTAGTTGAGGGTGATTCTCTTTTACCCTGACTAGAGTGAGGGTCCTTGCTTGAACAGGGGGTGACCTGACTGTCAACCAAAGACCCCATTTCTAAAAGTGCCGGAAATCATTTGGGCTTACTTACTTATTTTGGAAACAGTGATTTGTTCTTCCTTGCTGATTGATGTAAAGCAGTAGGAGAGAATATTATTGTTTGTGCTCCATTATTAATATGTCCTGATGACGACCCTGGAAACAGCAAAGGGTCAAAACGCTGTCGATGTTTTCTTAAGCTGATTGGATACAAGCAATTGTTTTGTTTTTTGTGTGGAGATGTGGTTTTCTTGTTTTTTTTATTTTAAATTTGGATTCATCCCTTTTTGTGTTCAAACACTGTTTATTTGTGTATTTGTATGTCAGTGCAAATTGTGGAGCCATGTTTTGTGGTATAAATGTGATTAATTAATAATTATCCTTGTCTTTTTGCATTATATTGTGTGTTGGCACCCCCCTCCTTGTTGTTATTTGATCATTGTCCTGGAACTATTGTGGTTAACAATATAATTACTGCCCAAATTATGGGTTTGCAGGGCTTGTCCTGTAATTTTAGTATTCTTCACAAAGGTCGGCAAAGATTCCAAATTTGATTTGCTGAAGCTACATGTCGCATTCAGGAAGGGTGAGACATCAGGCTGACAGGATAGAAGGGCATAATGTTACTTCAGGGATTAACAGGGTAAAAGAATTGCTACAAACAAGAGCTATGTTTTACCTGCCAGGGCTCATGGCTACCCCTTTCCAAAATTGGCACTGGGGAACCATGCGCTGCTCTGCAGTTGTCCACCCCGCCTTTCCCCACCACTGGGTTTCCCCAAGGTTGTAGAGGGCATGACTGTAGCCCCAAGGAATCCATGCGCACAGATGACAAACAGCAACTGTTGTTGCTCTTGGTCGAGAAGCTGTGAATGAAACCCCAGATTTGTGATGCTTACAGCAAAAGGAGAAATGAGTCTGTCAAAACTGTTATCAATTTCCAGTACATTTCTAGTTGTGTCCAAACCGAGAATTAAAAGGTTGGCTTTTTTCATATAAATGACTAAAATAGGGATACAAAATAGCTTAGTGCGCGTGAGCCCATTACAGCTGCTTAGCGTAATGATAAGAGCTTTTTCTTTACTTGTGTCCGATAAGGTGCTCACGCATTGCTAAGATAGCAAGGACTGCACATGGGAAGAAAGCGATGGCAGTAACAACTCTTTCCACCTGCAACAAAAATATCATTGTTAGCATTTCTTCTTTGCGCAGAACAGATCTCAGAGCTAATTAGGTTGATACTGCTGAAGTGAGTTCTCCATGTAGTGATTATCTCTATGAATTCTACAGTTAATAGCAGTTAAGAAGCTTATACAAAATAGCCAATGATAGCGACCCTTTATTCCTAGGTGCAGATGTCTTTTGGGGGTTTCAGCAGGTTCAGCGGAGTGAGCAGAAGCGAGCAGAAGGTGCCAGATAGGATGCTAGCACAATCCTACGAAGCATGTCTAGAGTTTGGAGAAAAAAGCAAACAAACACAACTGATGGACGGAATGTGGAACCAATCAAACATTCACCCCCAGTCATAGATCTGGGTTAAATCCATTACTTATTTTGCTCACCACAGCACCCCAGTTTGAACCCGGCCATACGCAAATCAGTCTTGACCACGTTCCCCATGGGAACAGTCCAGCCCAAACTGCCAGCCCAGGTCCTCCCTGGACCAGAAACAAGCATCCTGTGACCGGTTTCAGGTTATCACCCTTCATCAGCCAGGCTAGCTTGAATCCAGTGGCACAGTGAGCCCGGACCCACGTATGATTTGCATATGGCTGGGTACAAACTGGAATGGCATGGGTAGCAAAAAAACAATGGATTTAGGCCCAGATCTCTGACCTGGGGGTGAATGTTTGACAATGATTAGCATTCTGTCCATCACTTATGCTTTTTGCAATTGTTGCCCTAAGTGTGACGGGTATGCTCAGACGTAGGTCCCGTGCTCCCCCCCCCCCCCCATGCCACTGGATTTAGCTAACATGGCTGAGGAGTGGTGATACCCCAACATTGGTCCCAGGAGGCTTGTTTCCAGTCCAGGGAAGATCTGGCCTGGCAGTTCGGGCTGGACTGTCCCCATGGGGAACAGAGTCAAGACAGATTTGCATATGACTGGGGTTAAACTGAAATGGCATGGGTAGCAAAAAAAACGATGGATTTAGGCCCAGATCTCTGTACTGGGGGTGAATGTTTGACAATTATCAGCATTCTGTCCATCACTTTTTTTTTTTCAATTGTTGCCCTAAGTGGGATGGGTATGCCCACACTTGGATCCTGTGCTCCCCATGGCACTGGATTCAGCTAGCCTGGCTGAAGAGGGGTGATACCCTGAAACGGGTCTCAGAATGCTTGTTTCCAGTCCAGGGAAGACCTGGCCTGGCAGTTTGGGCTGGACTATTCCCACGTGGAACAGGGTCAAGACTGATTTGCATATGGCTGGATCCAAATGGAATGGCATTGGTAGCCAAAAAATGATGGATTTGTGCCCAGGTTTCTGTACTGGGGGTTAATGTTTGACATTGATCAGCATTTGGTCCATCACTTATTCTTTTTGCTACACAGCTCATAGACAGCATGCCTCAAACTTCCTTTACATCTTTCATATAGCACGTCTGCAGAATCTCCACGATTATGAAAGGAACAGGGTGCTCATGGTTTCTCCATGGTTTAGAGACAGCATGTGCCCAGCATCACTTTGGTTATGAGACAGCATGCCCCCAGCATATCGGGATTCTAAAGCGCGTGTGCACAGAATCACCATGGTTCTGAGAGAGAGTTTCCAAGCAGTGGCATATCATAAGCCTCCTCAGCCCTGTGCAGCGCGGAGGGGCAAGCTCCTGGGGCCCCCTTTGCAAATGTGGTAGTTGGTGGGCCAGATAGGAGGAGGCCTCCATCTACTTTGCAGGAGGGTCCACTCAAGTTTATTTACGCCACTGTTTCCAAGGCCTCACTGTGGTTTACTGCCAGGGGTGCGGTGCAGAGCCTACATTTACTGTGGTGCAGAGACACCCAATCCTTCAAAGTGCCCTCATCCTTTCGGGGTGGGGGGCATTCAGCCCAAGGCCAGTGAACACCTGTGAAATATGGGAGACTTAGGGGCCCGCCCCTCTTCACATACTGAGAGGGGGGCAGGGATGCAATATTTTGTGGTATGCTACTGTTCAGAGAAAGAATACGCAAAGCATCTTGATGCTGAAAAGAATATCCACAGCATCACCATTTATCTAAGAGAATGCCAAAAGCATTTCCATAACAGTAGGAGAGACTGCCCGCAGCATCTCCATAGTTCGGAGACCGAATGCGCTCCACTTCTCTACAGTTCAAACAGACTGTTGTCACATTATTGTTATCGTTAGTCTGCCCTTCTTAGTTTATAGTAACTCATTTATTTTTATTGCACGAGATTGATCTGTTTAATTGAAGCACGAGCTTGAGCGTGAGGCAATTTCTGATCTATTTGTTCAGAGCGGGAGACACCTTACTAGTACTGAAGGGGTTTCTGTTATTTCAGTCAGAAAGCAGGCGTGAGACATCGTGCTGAATATACTTACCCGGTATGCTTTACTCCGTTGTTTCATATTTTTGTAACTGCCCTCAGCATCTCCATATTTTGACAAGACAATGCCCACGCTTTGCCACAGTTTTAAGAGACAATGTCAACCACAGCTCAATGACCACAGCCTTTTCATGGTTCTGAGATAGCATGTTCACAGCATGTGGACTTTGCACAGCTTAATTAGCAGGAACAATGTTATCGAAATTAAGTTTTTGCAGATGATCCCAACAAAAAGTAGATTTGATATAATATTTTTTCCCCATAAAATATTTTGCTGAAATTTTCACGTGGTTTGCTTTTGTTTTCTAAACTTTGGCAACGTTACCAATTGTTTTGTAATGCAGCTGAGAAAAGATGAACCTTGGCCAAGCTTGTTTTTATTGAAACACATCTGTTAACATATTGGTATGAAAGACGGAAACAGGAGCTATTTATATCGAAAATGTAGGATAAAGAGGGCAAGAATAGACAAACAAGAGGCCAAGGCATTGACGGATGTTGTCATTAGGGTCAAGCCTGCGCTAGCATGCGCTTGCGCATGTGTATCGCTTGCAAGACGCTTTAGTAGTTAGAAAAGGGCTAGGAGCCCCGTCCATGTCACGTCAGTGTCTTTCATTGGTTCGTGGGCTTGCTTTTTAAAATCTGCTTGCTTTTATTAGTGAAAGGCATGCATACGTCATGCCTTTTCCAGTGGTCAGCCCTCCTCGAGCGCAGCGACTAAGTACTGAAAATATACGAGGCTCGCTTTTTTACGTCCAGTTTCTGAACTACTTTTTATCTTTTTTCACAGCACGATCTCGTTTGGAAGAAGTCGAGCACTTTGCATGAAATCGACCCTGTTACATAGTTAATTGCACTTTTGTCGGTTACGTAGATAGCTGCACTTTTGCCGATAGGTTTCACTACGAGTGAGATGTTGCAGCGCGATCGCACTCTTTTTTTCCATTTAATGTGGCAAGAAAAGTCTGGTTGGGAGTTTACAACTGTTAGTAGCTCTAACTCGGAGAAATGCGAGACCCGTTGCATTGCAAATGCTTGTTTTTGAATACTACCTAAAACAGGACAGTAAAACTGATTTATGAACTCTTGACCTGTGGCACAACATAAATGATGCCACCCGCTCTGCAGAGTTGGATAAGGGCCCCTAAGTCTCTCATATTTTACAGATGTGCTTTAGCCTTTGGCTGAGTAGTATGTATTCAGAAGGTTTGGAGCCGCATAGAAGGTTGAGTGTCCCCCTGTGCTGCAGATGTCCACGTTACATCCCTGTTCTTGACATGCTCCTTAGCTCCAAAACTTTTCATTTGCATCCCTGTTCTTGACATGCTGCTTAGCTCCAAAACTTGTCAGTTACATCCCTGTTCTTGACATGCTCCTTAGCTCTAAAACTTGTTAATATCAAGTAGTCTATTCCAATTTCCCATCAATAATTGAGGATTCGCTAATTTCTCTGAATGAGAACCCGGGGGGATTAGTTACATTTTGCTTAAACTAGGAAGACATAGAAATGGATAATGAGACTTGTAGTCCTTGGTGAAATGCGATGCTCTCAGTGTGCATTGTGCAGTGCCATTCATTCTCAGAAATCCCTCTGCAAACCCTCTCCGGTAAGTTTAGTTCTCTAATTATTTTGACGATGCTTTACTCTGGCCATTTGCTCATTTCTAAGTACTTCAAATTTCGACAGACATGATAATAAAAGCAAGGGCAAATAAAATAAATAAAGTAATTCTTCCAGGATTGGACACTGATGAGGCAGTCAAGATAAAAACCTAGGTCTCCCATAGGCATAGGCTTCCTTCCACCAGATTATGGTCTCAGCCCCTCCTAGTAAGTTTAACTTTCGGCATTGTATTAAGTGGGCCAGATCTCAAACCATTTTGACTGGTGCTATTTCACGCCCTTGGGGGTAGGATTAGGCAGTGCTCACTGTAAACACTGTTTACTACCTTTTTATATAAACAGATTTCTCGAGGTGGTAACATATGATAAGAATGTTCGTGTGCATTTTGTGTCTGGAATGTTGCAGTGGTGGTGGTGTTCAGTTGTTTTTTTAACAGCTCTGATTTTGTGCTACATTATAGCAATGTGATTTTGTTGTGTTGTAGTGAGGTTGTTTTGTTGTATTCTGTTTTAACTGTTTTGTTATGCTTTAGTTTTGTTGTTTTGGTGTTTTTTTATGTTACTGGATTATGTTATGTGACCTACTTTAGATATGTCACCAAATGCTGTCACATTTCAGCCAAAAGCATCACATGCCTTGAAAGTTCCTTTGACAAGCAACCATTTACCGCTATTTAAGGTGGTAAGTTAGCGCTGCTCCTGTTCCTCAACTACATAAGATACCAGTCAGGCCAAACTTGGGCGGAGAATGAGTCTAAACCTGATGCTCACAGTGCTCATTTATGTGATAATTCCTTGGAGCCTTAGTTATGTCCCAAAAGCTAGATCTATGTCTGTGTGTACACTAAAGTGCGTGAAGCATGCATCACCTTGCAGCATTTAGAGGACTTTGTCCAATACTCCTACAGGGCAATGACCATGCTTTAGAAATACCCATAATAAAACAAAACATAATTAAAACTTTGTGTAAAGTTTGTTTCTACCTATGCATTCGTTCTTTATGTCATGTTACTGGCTCCGACGGCTTTTGACTAAGGGATTACCTACTGGCTCCTATGTTCATTGTCCTTAACTTTACAGGCAAAAAACATTGACCGATTTCTTAACAACGAACAGAAAATTTAACCGACGGTAATCTATGTCAGCAATTTATTCCCTCCTTACATATTATGACTTAAGTCATCTTACTTCCCTAAGAGTAACTGATTTTATCCAGCTGTTATTTTACTGTAGAGTTTTTCATCCAGCTTTTGACTCTTGAATAGGACATGAGGTGAACTTAGTCGCCTCCAGGTGTCCTGGTAAGTTCAAGTTGTATGTGTGTATGAGTTGGCACAATTGAGAGCTCAGAAGCCTCAGGACTGAAGGCAGTGCACGTTTCTGACAGTGCCTGTCAGTGAGTCATAAAAGTATTCAGTATAAATGCGCACACAGTCCATGCCCTCTCAGAGGAGCACACAAAGCAATGTTCATATACGTGCAATTTGTAATTGTGATTCCATGGGAAAGTGCATGGAAGAAGTGCACTGTTGTCTAAATATTGGCAGTGCCAAGGACAAAAACACATGCAGTGCTTCCAGGTGAGTGGGCTGGTTGTGTGTGTTTGGAGGGGTAGTGAACAGGAGGAGATGAAAGGAAGTGCATGCAAAGAGGAGAGTAAAAAGATGGTGCTGAAGATAAAAAAGATGGAGGACATTTAGAAAGAAGGGATGGAATAAAAAGGTATGAATGTCTAACAGAGAGACTGCAGAGTAAAGTAGTATGACAGGACACAGGAGTGGTTGAGACACTTAAAAAGCCATTAACCCTTTGACAGAGCTTAGTACGATTTATTTTACTGTTTGTTATTTTCAGAATTTAAACACTTCCGGTTCAAATTATTCACGACAAAATCGTTATTACTAATTTATTTGATATTGCTAACAAGCAATGTCAAAACCAATAGATCTGGCCTGTTAAGGTTTGTGTTAGTTGATGTGTTTTATGCCTGGATGCTATAACAGAAAAACCTCAGGGAGTCACCCAAACACTGTTCAGGTGGCATGCTGTGTGAAGAAAATTATTTTAGTTTATGTATTTTTAGCCACACCCTTAATTACATAGGACATGCCTTTTGGAAAGGAGTCCTGATTATGCATCTTTGGGCAACCCCTTTTAGAGATCACACACCTTTTTCGTCTCACTGAAAGTACTGCCTGCTACCCTCTTTACATAAAATCCACCCTCCTATGGTATACAATCTAGTCCTCCAACATCTCTCCACGGCCACCTCTCTTCCACTCTGTATGCATGAACCATTGCAGTCACAGCTCTACCTCACAGGATAATCTGCTTGTCACTTTACAGATGTTCCTCCCCCAACTACAGTTGGGCATATGTCAGGAAGGATTAGAATGGCCCACAAGCTACTGTAGTATGGCCAGCGGCTGCTCAGTGAGGCCTGCCACCTCATTTACAAGGGCCGGCCAGATTCCATCAAAGGGTTACCTGCTGCTTCAGCTCCGCAGCAAGCACAGCATTACAGACAGAGTACAACACATAACTTCTAAAGACAGCCAGGCAGCGCCAGGAATCACACTCTGCCTCACTGAACATTTGGGCACACAGCCTAAATTCTCTCCTTACTTCATGGAACGTTTAAGGCCACAGCGTAGCAGCACATAAACTCACAACACTAAACAGTTCTCACAAAAGAGCCTGGCAGTGTCAGAGGTCGCACAGTACCACACAGAGCTTTCAAGGAAACTGACAGTCCATTGACAGAAAGTACCAGAGAGGGATGGCAGTGCCTTGACTCTGACGGTACCAAATAGTGCTTGTAATTACTCACACAATGGTGCCAATGTCCTTCGAACGGGCACAGCCTGGAAGTGCCTGGGCTTACCAAAAGCGCAACAAAAAGCTTCAGGGCACACAATCTAGCAACGCACGAAATCACACCAAGGTCCTGAGAATCCAATCAAGTGCCACCTACACAGTACCACCACGGTGCCAAAGGGGTTGGTATGTGGGAAAATGTGGGAGACTTCCAAGTAAGGGATAGACAACAACAGCAATTTTTGTGAAGCATATACAGTAAAGGTCAGCTAGTAATCACAATAGCAGGAAAACATCATGCAATGGAGCATTAAGGTCATTGGGTGGACTGTGGCATCTCAACAGCAGAAGCAGTAGTCCTGATTGTGGCCATGGTTGGACAAGGGTGGCCTAATTATCTGTGCTCAGTCTTGCATGTAGAAACATATTTTAGCCTGGAGTGTATATCAGCCCAGCTCTGCCTTTGGCTGGATGTTGATCTTTGGGAGCTATCCACCCCCAGGACCGGCTCCAACGAACCCCCGCCATCACAGGAGCTCTGCAACTCATTCGCATCTCGCTTCCCTCGAAAGATAGAAAAAATCCACAACAGCTTCAACTCCCAGTCCCACCAGCTAACTGCGAACACCCCCGAACCCTACGCGCCAAGCAACACCCACCTCCTCCACACCTGGACGCCTGTCAACACAGAAGACACCGTGAACACCATGGCCACCATCCACTCCAGATAACCATCGGACCCCTGCCCACACCACATCTTAAACAAAGCCAACACCATCATCGCCCCCCATCTCTGCCACACCATCAACAGTTCCTTCGAATCAGCCACCTTCCCAGAGAGAGGGAAGCATGCAGAAATCAACGACTTCTAAAGAAACCCAAGGCAGACCCTGACGACCCCAAGAACTACCGACCTATCTCCCTCCTCCCCTTCTCAGCCAAGGTCATCGAAAAAATCGTGAACAATTAACTATCCCGGTTCCTGGAAGACAACAAGGCACTCAACACCTCCCAATCCGGATTCCACAAAAACCACAGCACTGAGACTGCACTCATTGCTGCAACAGACGACATCAGGACTATGCTCGACAAAGGAGAAATAGCAGCACTCATCCTCCTGGACCTCTCCGCAGCTTTCGACACGGCATGCCACCACACTCTCCGCACACGCCTCCACAACGCTGGAATCCGCGACAAAGCCCTGGACTGGATCTCATCATTTCTCACGGACAGGACCCAAAGAGTCCGCCTCCTGCCGTTCCTATCAGAAGCCTCCAACATCACCTGTGGCGTCCCTCAAGGATCTTCACTCAGCCCCACACTTTTCAACGTGTACATTGCCCCCCTTGGAAACATCGCACGAACACACCACATCAACATAGTCTCCTACGCTGACGACACTCAGCTCATCATCTCCCTCACGAAAGATACCACTACCGCAAAGGTCAACCTCCACAACAGATTCCAAGCCATCGCCAGCTGGATGGAATCAAGGCACCTCAGGTTAAACACAGACAAGACAGAATTAATCATCTTCGGCACCAACCCCTCAGCCTGGAACGACTCATGGTGGCCCACCTCCCTAGGATCCGCACCCTCACCCACCACTCACGCATGCAACTTGGGCTACATCTTGGATTCCACACTCAGCATGACTCAGCAGGTCAATGCCATCTCCTCTTCCTGCTACAACAGCCTCCGCCTGCACTGCAGAATCTTCAAATGGATTCCCAGCGAAACCAGGAAAACCGTCACCCACGCCTTGGTCAGTAGCCGATTGGATTACGGAAAAGCCCTATCTGCAGGAATAACAAACAAACTCCAAACAAAACTGCAAAGAATCCAGAACGCATCCTCCCGCCACATTCTGGACATCCCACGCTGTGACCACATCTCACCCAATCTCAAAGACCTACACTGGCTACCAGTATCAAAGAGGATCACCTTCAAAATCCTCATCCACGCACACAAGGCCCTCCACAATACAGGTCCCGCCAACCTCAACGACAGACTCACCTTTCACACCCCCACCCACAACCTTCGCTCCGCCAACCACGCTGCGCCTACGTTCCTCGCATCCGCCGCACGACCGCCGGAGGAAGATCATTCTCTCACCTTGCCGCAAAGACCTGGAACTCCCTACTGCTCCACCTCCGCCTGACCCAAGACCTTCTATCTTTCATGAAACACCTCAAGACTTGGCTTTTCAACCAGTACCCCCCCCCCCCCCCCCCAGCGCCTTGAGACCTTACCGGGTGAGTAGTGCGCTTTAAAAATCCCTGATTGATTGATTGATTGACACTCAGATACTGCCCATAATTGCACATACAAAAGATAGCTTGAAATGTAGTGGACCTGTTTATTTACGCTGCAAGCAAACAATAATTTCAGAGGTCTGGGGGTAATTCTATGACTACACACTAGAACCTATTTAGCACACATTTAGGAGCAACTCCAGTTTATCATCTAGTGGGGCCTAGTCTTCAAATACAGGTACAATGATGTAATTTATTTGATCTTACGATATTTCCAATTAATAATACATGATGTTACACGATGCATTTAGCGAAGAAATTGCTTAAAGTTGAACACAATACTAAGTACACTTTTGAGATTATGGTTTGACAAATCATAACATAGCAGATTAAATGTGCAGTCACAGTAATTTCTTATTTGTGGCAACTAGAAAACCAGGTTTAAAACAGGAAAAATTACATAAAACCCATACTGCGCTCTGGGAGGAAAACAGGAGTAAATGTAGTATTTATATATTAAAACGTAATTTTAACAATGCAATAAAGAAAAAGTTGACTTTAGTTTGAATAGCGATAATTGCAGCCGAGTAATGGTTGTACTCAATTGTTGTATTTAACATTTCAAGGCTTGAATTTTGGTTACCTAAATAACTCCCACTTAGGATAGCAGCAGGGCATCTGTAAACTATCTGAGCTGTCAGAAATAAAAATCATTCTTTGATTAAAATGATGAGAAATAACTAGTTTGATTAACGAATGCAATGACTCTGTGGTCAGTGTATCTTACAATAAATTATTGATGGAAGTATTCACGCCCAGACTAGGACAATTTTACCAGCAGAGCCAGTGATTAAAAGTGTCCAAAACTCAATGACTTTTTCAAGGAAAATATTGGGATGAAAACGAAACCACATGATGTCTTCACAGTGCACATTACAGCTGCTGATTATTCCCTCTGAGGCCTGTGCTTAAAATATACTTTTAAAAGCCTTTCGCCCGGAACCTGTCAGTTCTTCAAAGAGGTTTCTTCTCTTTCTTTCTTCAGCTAGTTCCAGTGTTAGGTATGAAGTAGTTCTATTGTACGCTAAACTCTCTACTGGAGAGTGAACTTGAAAAGAATGAAAGTAAGTGTTTGTTTCCCTCTATCCACTATTTATTTGTACCATTAACGTTTTTGCATATAGTCTTGCCCCTTAAAATGATGGAGCTGTCAGGAAGTTTGGCTCAACCATGAAGAGCATGTAGGCTTCATAATGAAGACTGAGACAATTAAAAATGAATATTATCCTATCTCAAAATCTCACATCTGGTACCCCCTTTTTTACCAAATGAATATGTCTGTTTAAAAAACTTTTATAGGGGTTGTCCTGTTGTATTTATCACCTTGGCTGGTAATTACTGTTTTGAAGGAATTAATACTTTACAATACTGTATAATTGTGTTTTTATTACTATAATCTAAAAAAACAGATACATGCATATTTACCTACGAGTTGGATTGCTAATACTCAAAATATCATATTTTAATATATTTGAATTTTAACATGACAGGAAGTCCTTCAATGTTTCTAACGGAAGCTTAGGAATAAGTACACATAAATATTCCAATCTGATAACAATATCTGATTGTTGCAGGTGACCCGATTTTGATCTTTTGCTTCCCAGAATATATTAATTTGGCTTCATATTCTACTGTTACTGATTTGCTACCCGTGTTTCTATGCACAGTAAGATCAGTTTAATAACTAAGGGGCCTTTTGACCTCGCCTCAATTCAATCTTCTAGGAAACCTCTGTAGTTTTGAGCAGTACCTTGTAGGATCCAGACGATGGATTATTTTACGCTCTCCTTTTAGGGCCTCTAGCAATATCTGCAGATAGCGTGAAACACTCTCATTTTAGTGGTGCTTAAATACCTTAATTGGTCAGAAAGAAAATAACCCCTTCATTATAAATGCAGATTGCTAAAGGTACATGCAAAATCCACTGGTGCAGCACATTTCATAATTTAATCTAATCATGCTGCAGGAACCCAACAATACCTGCAGTGAATATTGTTATGTAGCTAGAGAGCTTGCTAGATGAGTCTTTATATTGACTAGTCTCCGCTAAAGTCACCCATATTTGAGTATTTGATTAGAGACCTGTTCCCCCTGTATTTGATTCATCTCATTTTGAAAAACAAACTACATGATCTTACTTGCTAACACATATTTTAATTGATTGTACAGTTTCTACATATGCACCATCCAGATTTCCATGGCTGCTGAGATTACAATCAAAGACACACAGGATGTACAAACCTATAGGCAATCAGGAAAGACACATCTTTGCAACGTTACAGTAATGAATTTCGTTGCTCAAATGGCAACAAATACGAAAATATCCATCACTATACATCAAACAAAATGCTTTTGGAACAAAACAGCCCAGGAATGCTGTATAAGAAGCACTAACTACCAGCAAACTCCGATCTCCAATAGAAAACCGTAGTTTGAAAACCCATTCCTAACACTTCAGATTGTAACATCCAGCAGAACACAATGGCCTTAACTCCTAACATCCATGCATCAAAGCCAAGGTACTCACTAGCACTCGCACCAAGAAACACCACATACATATCACCACCTACTGGGAAACGGCGTACCCAGAAACCTACAAGAAGTGTAAGCAACTGAAAAACGAAAGCTAAATCCTTTAACAGCAACATCATACATAACTAGATGAATGCATACGACTTGGCCAACAGTCTGAGAATATGGCCAGAACCCAATGCCCCTAACACATGATGATAAGCTGATTCAGACTTTGGTTTCATTTTAGATGCAATCATACACATTCACGGCATATTCAAAATTCCTTTCTATATTTACTCTTGTATGATTTGTGGACTTGAAGTAGCGCTTTCCTCGCAAACAGATTATCACAATTGCCCCCTTAACGAGGGTGATGACGAGCACCATTGAAGAGGAATGCCATTGTTGATGACTTTATCGACATTGAATTCAATTCAGCTGAATAAAAATATGTTATCACAGCTGATCCTCTCGAAACGTTTATGGAAAAATGCTTATTTTCCATAGAAATATTTGTTTTAACAACGATGTGGCACAATCAAATGAAATGTAGTTCATTGGTAAATTATCAATATTGTACCATCCTGTCAAAAACATATCTATGAAGAGTCGTTATCCTGACCAATGAAAAACTATGAACTAAGCTGGAGATGGTGAGCTGTGCAATCGTATATAATTACTTATTTGATTTTTAAACATGTCTAAGAGGTCAAGTTCTCACCTACCATCAAAATCCTCGATCATTTTTCACAAACAAACCTGCATTTTCTGGACAAGTGATTGGACAGCTACTTACCTAGAAATAGAGCAGAAAAAAAATGTGTTTAGTTCATGCAAATGAAATGATGCTTCTTATAAAAGAAAATATATCATCAGTCTATATGTAGATAATTTCGAAATAGTAGTTGTAAATGGCAGCATATTTTAGATTAAGATTGATTTCAGAGCAAATCCAATTTATCAGTTGATAAGAAAACTTTATAGCAATCCTTCATACATTTTCAAACAGGTGCCAAATGTGGTGTGGCAGTGAGCAGCACTGCTTGAGCATTTTACTCATCAGGATCTCAAAATGGATTTACTAATCAACACTCGACATTACCAACACCTAGTCATGTCTTTTTAAATAAAGTAAACCAGCTTAACTGGTTAATTAACATTATTTCATACGTATCATTAGTTCATACGTATATTTTGATACTCTTGGCATGTCAGGTACTTTCAGTTAAATTCAAGGTTACAATTTAGATGTTATCTTAAAGCTGATTTATCACTTGCCTTCTTTAAAATATGATGTAAATCAAGAAATTTCTATAAAATGTAAAACTCTCAGCCACTGCTTCGCTGCATGATGGTGATTTTGACAATTAATGAAAATAGAAAGCATGATTTTGGGGTGCTATTGATCCGGGTTGAAATTTGCTCTAGCACTTCATCAGGTGCACTAATACGCAGCATACTCATATACAGCCAATATATCGAAAATAATGCCAGAGATTGTTGAATTGTCTTCCATCAGTACTGGGTAGAATATGAAGTGAGCTGTAAAGAAAAACTGTATTAACGCATGCTTTTCTTTATCTCAAATAGTCCTATTTTAACTGTTCACTGTATTAGACTACTGCACTCTGAATCGAGTATTGTAGTTTAGCTTAATGTAAAAATTGAAGGCTCTGACTTGTGAAAGTACATTTACCAGCGGTGTACATTAGTAATATGTCTGTAAGTATTGCCTTTTTGGGTGTTTACTAAAAATGTTCGTAGCTGCAGATACTTATGTGGCCAAAGGGAATAGGCACAATTCTATGTAATTTGCTATATAAAACACTTACACCTCTTTTACTTGGCCTACACGTGTGTCATTTACACACACAGAAAAATAGACATGTTTAAGCTAAAGAAAGTAAACACTTCGTAAAATTAACTTTGAAATTCTTTTTAAATGCGTTTATGTGAATGTTTTCTCTTCACCATTGCGAAAATAGGGTTAGTTGAATCTCTTTCCCACAATTTCTACAACAGTTACAGTTTGATGGTTCAGATTTTACTTGCTAATTTGCTAACGTGAGGGAAAAACATGTTTTAATGTTCGTGGATACTCGTCAAGTTAAATATGTGTGTGTATTTATTTCATTTGTATAGAATTTCAGTGATTCCTTCTTTGACACACTTCTAGGATTGCTCACAAGCGTAATTTTACAACATGTTGGCATCAATGTAGACTTTTAACCACACCCACCTCATGCCTATCACTTTCACTCATCTGTGGGCTTGCCTTTAAAAAATCCTTTGTTATCATTGATAAGTGCTTTACATGTGCCCCTCCTTAAGGCAGTTTTGTTACCGCATTCGCCATCGACCCTGTCACATAGATAATTACACGTGTGCAAGCAAACTTCATTTGTATCTCTCCTTCACTCTCACGCTCACGCTGGCCATTGTGCTTTGAATCGGTTTGCTTATGTCAAATGTTTTACTTCACATTTTTAATTTATGTTGCATGAAAAGTCCAGTTAGGAATTTACAATGTTAATAGATCTAACCCGAGCAAACACTAGACCCATTGCATTGCAAATGCTTTTTGTGATTTGTCAGTGCAGAAGTATGTGGATTTCTTTTCTGCTTTTTCAGTGCATACAAAATTTCTACAAAAATCTCCACGCTGGAGCATGGGCTGTAGATAGCAGAACTTGGAAACTCAATAATATCCTCTTTGTGTTTCGAGCTCTGCTGTCAGCGAAACATGCACTGACTCTGAGTTTTTTCGAGTATATGTGCTCTGAAGATGTAAAAAGAAATGCATGGACCCCCATATCCTCCGATGCCACACTGAAAACGGGATCATTGCACAGCCCATGTCTTTATACTGTAGATGTAGGCCAGTTCTTCGCCATATAGCTTTAAAATGCGCCACAATGGAGCATCCTCTCCAGTGAAGGTTAGGCAGTGACCACAGAAAACCCCAGCGCTAAACTTACTGCACAAAAGACTTGGGGCAGATTTAAGAAAAGTGGCACTGCACCCAGTGTGGCACCACTTTTCTAGCATCCTTTTGTGCCCCCCTACCTCCACCATGTCAAACTTTTGATGCTACTGATGTACTGTTCAGGGTTTGAAGCAGGGTCCAGATTTACCATAAAATGTCTCAAGTAGGTCTGTCCCACACCCAGAACATGAAAGCTATGATTGGCTCTGCCAGACTCATACACAGTAACTTGCTTAAAGTGCCTAGTCTGCCTTATAAATATCCTCTGATGATGGTAGGCTTTATGCCTCCCTGATAGCATTATAAACATCATGATCTCTTAAGACCATTAACCTGTAATCCGGTCATTTCTTTTCTTGTCAGTGAGATGTATGTCTGCTAGCTTTTACAGAACTAAGACAGCTACATGGCATGAAGGTAAAAATGAAACAAACATCCTTGAACTGTGATGAACTTTTGTACCATCTGGAACTTCTGCTTTTTAAAAAAAAAGTTGTTTGTGACAAAATGTTCAAGACACCTGCAGGCTGGTGGTTAGCAGCTCCTCATCAAGATGGTATAAAAAAGGCAGTTTCCAATCCGTTAGTTGACCAACCCGCCGACGTGAACTCTCACCTCACAGAAGCGAGTGTGCTCCCAGTTAAATGTTTTGCCTAAAATCCTTGACTAAAGTTGTAATACTGTATTGTACTTAAAATCTCTTTTTCTCTCTCTCACTTTCCCTTTCTTTGCATTGCTGTGGTTTTTAAGAACTTAAACCCGTATTTATACTTTTTTAGTGCCGCATTTGGGCCGCTTTTTGACGCAAAAGCGGCGCAAACTTACAAAATACAATTGTATTTTGTAAGTTTGCACCGCTTTTGCGTCAAAAAACGACGCAAATGCGGCTCTAAAAAAGTATAAATATGGGCCTTAGTATATTGGAGGTTTTTCTCTTCATCTCAAAGGTGTCGTTTTACACTTGTTGCTTATTAGATTGCTAGCATTAAGGCTTAATAAGAAATGTGTCTTTTATGACATTTATTGTTTGAATTATTTCTTGAATAAATTGTGTCATTCCGACTCAGTTCCTGAATCTCTCACGTGTATTCTTTTATTTTAGATAGCACATTTGTGCGGCAAATTATGTGGTAAAACAATCACCCTCTAGCGGGTTAGTACCAAAATTATGGCGCTTGCCCTGTACAGTACATAGGGGCTCATTGTAACCAATGGTGTGCCTCCTTTTAATGCCTGCTCTGAGCAGGTGTTAAAAGTAGCCACAAAAAATGATGCAGTGGAATTTCTTAGATTCCACTGTGCCGTTTTTGAGGTCACCCTAATGGGGGGACGCCTTCTTTGCATACATTATGCATGGGGCATGCATAAAGTGGCACAAAGGGTTACAAAGTGGCGTAATGCATGCATTGCACCACTTTGTAAATATGGTACAGCGATTTTTGAAGCCTAATGCCATATTAGTGTAAAAAAAATGAAGCTTATGTGGCACTAGTGCTTCTTAAATCTGAGCCATGATATACAAATCCTTTTTGCACTCATAAACCACAAATTGTACAGCTGCAAAATGGCTTTTTGTTATGTACTTACTCATTAAGTGATTCAATAACAAGTAACCGAATCTCGAAATGGGTTAAGAAACTCACAACAAATCACTATTTGAAAGAGTCCTTTTTATGGAGTCTTTCATAAACTTTTATAAATAGTGATTAATTAAGGTGCTTATCAATATTTTGATGCATACCTGAAAACTGGTAAAAATATATTACATTTTATTGATATCTCAAAGGACGAAGTAACCCTTTGTGAATGTTGAAAAATGTTTGTTGGATACAAGCCAGTGGTCCCTAGGACCACTGCCAACTCATTCTAGATGAAGAAGGGCAGGTTCCGACCCACTACAATTCAGAATTTTGTCAACTGACCTACGAGTACATAGGTCGTTTTACAAAATTCCTTTACAAAAGTGTTTGCAAATTGCGCAAATTGTGCACCGACTGATAACAATGGAAAGTTCATACCTCAGACTCAAAGTCATCAGAGGCACAGTGTGTACATATAATGAATATATGCCACTTTTACCCAGAATACATAAGCATGTGCCAATATCATCTAATAAAAAATACAATAACTCAACTTGTGTTAATGACTGGACATATTTGCGTAGTATATTGATAGACCTTGATCCTTATTTAGAGTTTGAAGGTAAGGAAAACCTTCTGATTTCTAAAGAATGTCCTATTCACACCAGAAGTGAATCTACCACTTGAATTTTCTGTACCATAGGGATGGCATTTAGGAGCAAATTCAACCAGTGGATTCTCTTATACATTTAGCCTTTTTCCCAAAAATCTGAGGATTATCTTTCTCCTCCCAACCCCATTTTAAGCCTTTGTGTCTTCGTTCACCTGTAATTCATACTTCTGTAGCACACTAGTAGATCACACATGGCAATGCAGCTCATGGAAAAGCAATTGCCAAAACACGTGTGGAATATGATTGTATCCCCTATATGCAGCTCCCATTTTGAATGACTTATACACATTAACAGTGGTTGGCATTGTTAAAGCCTACACTCAAGAAGTCAGACAAAGTTATAGAACTACGCCCTTTTCATGTACGTTTTCAGGATGCTAGCTGTGTCTCTGGGGTCACCCATAAAGCTACCAATCCCCTAGGGTCAGCTTTTATAATACCAAAATGTAGATCGCAATGTACCAACCACTCACTCTTGTCAGAGCCTAGCTGCTTTTCAGCAGTTTTTTAAAGTAAAATGCCATTATTTTGTTCTTTAATAGATGACAGAAAGCATGCTGTTTTGACACTTGGGAAGCACTTATTAAGATTATAGACATGGGGATAGTATGGTTCAAAGCTTTTTTCCTTTACCAGGCAAACAGCTGCAGGTTTTTCCTTTTTCTTATATTGCTCCAAGTGCAGCTGTGTTCTGAAATCTCTGAGGTGGTGGTTTTACTTATAGTAGTTGGTGGCTAGTGATTGGTGAAATGACCTCAACCTAAGCTAAGGAACTTTCCACTTTGTGGTCATGTCCCTCTTTTGCAGCACTTTCTCTAAACTTACTTTAAAAAATGCCAGAAAGCATCTTATTGTGGGCTTTCCAATATAGCAAGATGCCCAATCCACCATAGGAGCTCTGACAGCAAATCCAAAATCTTATTAAAAGAAATAACTTCCCTCTCTCTAGCAGTGGTAATCCTACCCAGACTGGCTCTCTGTTGGGCACACCTTCGTGGTGATAAGAACAAGCCTGGAAATCAGAAAGTAAGCATTTAAGGCAGGCTAATGCCAGAGCCTTGTAGTAGTACAAACATGCTACTGTTAGAGTTGCAGCCTGTCGTTTTGCCTACAGGTTGTGCTATCTGCTCTCTCATCTCTTCTCACATTCCTAAATAACTATGAATGCAAGTTCCTGTAATTAACCTCCCCCTCCTTCTTGTCAGAATTCAACCAAAAAGAAGCTTCTCAGACAGATGTTGTCTTGATGGGTGCTGGCCAAACTTCCTTCCTGGACTAAGATAATCTAATTGCAGATACTGTAAAGGGGGGGTCTCCAACCTTTTCTATAGTGAGAGCTATGTCTGACCAGACAAAATCACTGTAGGCTACTGGAGGTTAAACAACTCACGTATTGGTACCAGACACCCCCATGCCAAGTTTATTGACTTTAAGCCTAATGTCAGTAGAGCCAGATACTATGGTTTAAGCAAAATACTGTGACTAGGGCCACTATGACAGAGAAGCCACAAGTCTCAGTGAGAATGTGGTCTTAGGGATATATGAACATGTGTGAGTAGGAATTTTATTTTGTATGTATGAATGACTGAAAGCCTATGTTGTATGTACTTGTGGCACAGGACATGCCTTTCGCCATATGTGGCACTGTTACAAGTATAATACAAACATACAACCATTTCTTTTTTAAATGGGAACAATTTAAAGTGCAGAAAAATGTTCAGAACATGGAACGTTTTTCTGCACTTAAAATTTTTCTAATTAAAAAAATGTACTGTATTGTCAGTAATACATTGTCGCGTGGGCTCTCATTATCCTAAATGAGACTACTGGATTTCTAGGCAGCAGGATCGATCACGGTGTGGGGGACTGAGTCGGACCCACGTGTAAGGAACTCTGTCACCCTAAATCCGGTTTTTGCTCCGGCTAACTAGCAGTGCCTCATTTCTCCCAAGGGGAAGAGATGATTGGGCAGCCAAGCGAATTACATCTTTGGAACTTCTCAGGGAAGTCGTGGTCACTCAGATCCAAACCAACTCTCTCATTTACAGTATGATCTCATATACAAATGACAAAGGCAGTATAAGTTTTATATAATGTTTTAATAAAATGACTGCATTTTAGATAATAAGGCGTGAGCCGCAATAACCAGAACCATACAACACAGTAGGATTGAAATAGTCACCAGGAGAGTAAAACATAAGAACAAAGCTATCATGGTGTCTAATAGTTTCTACTCTCCCTCTGCTTGGTCTATTTCGAGCACAGCATGTTAAGCTTCTAACTTGCCTTTCTGAATCCCTGGGAAGACATCAGCCCTCATACCTTAGCAAAGGCCTGTGATCTTGGTTCAGCATCTGCAACGAGGCAGTCAGCATCTAGTTGTGGTTCCCTGGTCGGAATCTCCCTCTCTCGTGTATTGGGACAAGGAAGTGTTTTTATAACTAACATGTCAGCGTGATCACAAAATGTCCCTACGCAGGAATGCCAAAGACTAAACTCCTACCACGTCTATCGACAATGTACCAGACTGTATCCTTGACTGAAGCACAGAGTGAACAAGAATGTGTTATGGAGAACTCCAGTGCTGAAGTAGGCTAAACAGTGTGATATGAATATAAAACAAGACCGTAAAACTGGCTATTTAAAAAATAACAGTACGAAGCCTAATTAAAAGCATGTAGAGCAAAGTGCACAGAGGCTCTAAGCTGCAAGCAAATGAATAAAAATACATCCAGGGCAAAGTGCACAAAGGCCTAAAGCCTGAAGCTAATGCGCAAAGGATACGTAAAACTAACCACACTACACCCTCCCCTTGTCGGTAGCAAGTGGTTCCAATAATAAACAATACCTAAAAATATACATATTTCGACAAGGTCAGAGGACAACAAAGTCATAAATTTGGGAAGCATGTGACGATAAAGCCAAATACAACATAATGTCAATTTTCGAGGGGAAAAAAAAAATCCAATTGTCAGACAGAAGCAATAGAAAGCAGGAGCTCCTCCACTTCGATATATGTCAATATCGGAAGATCCACGCCAAAAAGTACCATGGAGCAGGTGTGTTCCAAAGCCCCAAAACCATTCAGGGCGGCACGACGTGCAGGGCCTATGAATGAGACAATACCATCTTCCTCCAGGAAGGGAATCTCATAAACTGCCTCACGAAGCAAGGGCAAACGTAGTGCACAAGTCTGGGAATGAGCCCTAATCGGGAACATCAACAGATCAGTATCGACCACTGGAGGGCGCTGCAGTGAGAGACAGAGAGCCAGTGCATGTTCAAACAAGCACCAAAGGGACCGAAACACGGGTTGCACACAATCCAAAACTGGTCGGAATGACAGTGACCAGTCACACCCCAAATGTCCCAGGAGTGTTGCTCCAAAATACTGCATCATGCGTTCACGACACAGTTGCGCTGACGGGAGCAGCAATATGGGATCTCGTCGTGGCGGGACAGCCATTGTGGAAGAACAGCAGCAACAGCAAGACTCCAGCCAATAAAGCCAAAGTAATCGGGAAACCCCCCAAAACGCTTCCGAAAATAGAGTGTATAGCCGAAGGTATTAAACCGAATATGGAAGAGAAAGTGTGAGCAAAACCAACACCAACGGCTTTGAAAAAATGTGCAATTCCAGCAGTGCTGGATGCATTATATATACGTCCCACAAGTTCACCAAAGTGACTCGGAAAGTTCGTATTTAAAAGGGACTGTATTTCCGTTGACGACCTTGCCACCTGAAGTGCGTAGGTCTCACTAGCAGATGTAAGGGCCACATGCTTTTGAAACAATAGAGCCTTTAGTTGACTCAACTTGTCGAAATTCACCTTGGAATTAGCAATATGAGGCCAGATGTCTGCTATCTCCATAATTTGAGTGGGGGGAAACAACACATTCCCACAGCACATAATGGCCTTGGTGACAACGACCACGTAAACTATTCCGGCACGCATGCCACAGCAGCGTTCGCTGTTAAGAACAATGTAACTGCCGTTAGAAAGCACCTGGAAAGTGTTTTTAATAACCGGGACTGGAACTCCCTTCAGATAACAAGCTAAGTTAGCAATCGAAGCGTTACACGCCCCGTGCAAGGACAGCTGTTTACAAACCATGGAATGGCTGACAGAAGTTTCACTGCCGCTAAGAAAAACCTCCCTCAAACCATTAATACATCTGTATAGAAAGGGAAGCTCCCACACCTCGTGTATGTAACTGTCTCCCATCCGTTCATATCTACCCACCGGAATGTGCTTCAAACAAGAAGTAAATTGCAGAGTGGAGATAGGCAGATTAATTACCCCATGAATCAACCACTCAGCTGACGGAATCTCAGCAACCGTGAAAGGCAGTTTTTCCAATTTTTCAATATTCAACATGACATACGTTGCTTCCTTTTTAGCCATCAGCTGTTGTTGACGAGTTAAATTAAAGGAGACAAAGATCTCTCTGGCACGAATGTGCTGCCACGGAATGCGACCTGCCTTCAAGGTCTGAAGAGTCCAACCCAGCTGCATGATGGACCGCGTCTGACTCTGCCCATGATATAAAGAAGACATATCTGATTTAATAATGTCTATAGCAGAGGAAACAATGCTGTCAATTGTGTAAACACGGTCAGAAAAGGTATGCATGCCATTATCTACAACAGACAAAGCCTGCATCAGGTTTTCCTGATCAATTTGCCTCAACCGGGCCGCTGCCTCCTGCTGTGAAAGCTTCCAAATCTCATTATATACTTCGTAAAAAAAACGTTTCTTCCGTGGTACCTTAGGTCCTGACAAAAAATCTTGTAAGTCAGTATCATTAGACAGTAACGTGAGATGTGATTTAACTGCATCCAGCGTGGACGACTTCAACCATTGCTGACAAAGCTTTCCCACGCTGTATGTAGTTATGATATCAGCATGTTCTGGTGAAATGTAACGAGGATCTTCCCTACTAGACCTGAACCCCCCTGAAGAGGTGACAAAACGTTGATGACACTTATTAGTGGCTACAGGCCATAATAACCACCCGCCCGGATGTACCAATGAAGTGTTAAGCGTACCATTCTGGACCCAGTGTGTAAACTCACTAAACGTAGCATTAACATATCGCTGCCAATTGTTCAATTTGGAAGGGACAGGTATACTAGGCAAATTTAACTCTCTAATCGTTCCCAAGCCCAAACAGCTAGTCTGTTGTACCGTGTCATTGAGGAAAATCATCTGCACAGGGATAATACATGCTCTAAATAATGTCCCTGCCCTGCATTTGCCAATTTTTCGTTCCCCAGACACTTTTCAAATCAACAGTCTTAAACCAATATTCATACCCCTCAACCGAAAGTTTAGACTCAAACAAATTTGAATATAGTAATTTAGTATCGGTCAATAACATTTGCTTATTAGCATACGTAGTAACTTTAAAATAGTAAGACTTAGCATTTTGTTGATTATGCCCAGAAAAGTATGCAAATTTATCATAATACGTTTTTGAACCCCCTTGTGGAGGAGTTGGGCAATGTTCCCATTGCACATAATCAAATATGGACTTAGGTCTACTTGCTTTATGAATAAAGTGGTGTCCATAATAGTTGTAGCAAAACATGTCACCATGATTATCTCTAAATAGGTAAGCATCTTCATCGTCATAGACAGTATAATACTGCAATTCTGTCAGCATAGAATCTACTGTCTTCACATCCCAATCATCAGAAACAATGCCTGGTATAACAATATCATTCATTGATAACATGAGAACATACGGTATTTGAATCAATTCAGTGGGACCATATATATCAAACATTACTTTATCCCACACAATCCCATCCGGAATCGGTATCGCAGAAATGTTTACATTGGACAAGTCTCTTCGAACCATATGAGACGAAAAATTTGGTTTTAACACTGTCTCCACGTGCTCAATGTCAGATCGTTCAGGAAGAAAATGACCATGTATAACCAGAAAAAAAGTAACCACAAATCCCAACCACAAAAAAAGAGTCATTACAGCCATAAAAAGCCACAAATAGTTCCAAGGAAAAACAAAATATGTGCGTTTAAGCCAACACAGCAGCTTACGTGGACCTCGGATTGAAGAGAGTGAGGACGAGGAGTTTGACACGGCATCATCAGTGTCGTTGAAGCAGCCAGAGGCAGTTCTTGCAAAAGGTGCAACTGTGAACAAAGAAGCAGATGGAGGCTCTCGCCTTGGCACACTGTAAACCACATGTTCAGAAGCATCAGTAGAACATACAGCGACTTGATCAAAAGATCCCAAATTAATTGCCGACTGTGGAACAATCGCAAGATCAGCTTCCACCCTCCCCAAGCTCGGAGAGGAAACAGCATTGGTGCAAATGACCTGCAGCGGGACTTCTTCCCCAGTAGTGAGAGGGATTCCGGAACTACTGGGTGTCCCTCCTGGTCTGCTGTGCAGAATCGGCCACATGTTGTAACTTGACATTATCAATGGAAACTAAGCGATTTCCTTTGGCCCCTTGCAGCGGCGGTAAAATCACAGTTCTCGTGCCGCTAATCCCTAACACCGGGACAGGTGCTCGATAAGAAGGACCAAATTCTTTCTTTACTGCGACCTTTTCACGCACTAGATCCCCAATCCTGGGTATCCAACCAGTAGGAGTTACTGGCTCATCCTTAATTCCTGAGGAGGCAGCACTTGCAGAAGAGTTATCTTCACGGAATTGTTGTAAATCCTGCAAAACAGTGACACGATCATTTATGTCAAAGGGCGTATCTGCCACCTCCACACCAGGACCATCTAGATCAGGAACATACATTTGTGTTCCAAACAGGCACTCATATGAAGTACGACCCCCCAGTGACCTTCTAGGCAAGTTATTAAGTGCTCTCTGTACTCCATACAGGTGGGCTAGCCAACTACGACCCGTACCTATAACTCTGGCCGTTAAGGATTGCTTTAAATCACGATTTAAACACTCCACAACAGAATTTCCCTCGGGATGAAATGGAGACGAGAATTGGAGTTGGACCCCCAACGAAGCCATGGTGTCCCTGAATGCCTTAGAGGCAAAAGCAGGGCCCTGGTCCGAATGAAAAGCCGCAACTGCAAATGTATCGACAAAGATGCGCAAATCTTTAATAACAGTCCGAGCGTCAGCCGAGCGTTGTGTCCAGACCCACACAAATCTGGAGCACGAATCTACAGCAACCAAAAAATATTTGTATGTACTATCTGGTGTCAGCAGACCACAATGATCCAAGTACACACACTGTAAAGGTTTATTTGAAATCAGAAGGGGCGTCTGCTGCGGGCATCTAGCTGTCAAAGCTTTAATTTGTTGACAGATGTCACAACAAAGGACATACTGCTTTGTCTCTTTATAGAGACCAGGCCACCAGTAACGAGCCTGTAAAAGTGAAATCGTGGCAGCCACACCAGCATGTGCAGATGCCGCCCCCTCATGTGCTGCAGAAATTAATCGAGGTCTCTCAATTTTATTGGGCATATCACGTACACCAATGCCTGGAATGTTAACAACAGCATTTAGCGCACCACCCAAGCAGTAACTATATTTAGAAGGGAATCCTTTAGGAAAGGGCGTGCCATCAGCCGTAGCCTTCATGGCAGCCGAAATCTCTGTGTCGCCACTGCCGACTTTGCGGCTTCATCAGCCAAAGTGTTCCCAGCAACATGTATACCAACGCGCTGGTGTCCAAGTGTATGCACAACATGGACTTTCGGAAGCGTTTCCTTCAGATCCGCAACCTTCCCCCACAGCAATTTGTGTTTAATGGTGTTGCCTTTAGAATCTCTGAACCCATTCAACCTCCAGTAGTGTAAATATTCATTGAAAGACTGAACACAGTAGTAGGAGTCACAGACCAGCAAGGTTAGTATCGCCGGATCCGCATGCTCCAATGCTAACAATAGAGCTTTTAGCTCAGCCAACTGTGCCGTACAATCTCCCAAGGTCTGTGTATAAGTATGTCGGGGGCAGAACACTTCCCCCTCCATATAGCCGCTCACCACCGCACATGCAGCCGAATACTGTTGTTTAGTCCCAACCGCTGGTTGCGCAGAGCCATCTGTATACATGACCACTTTATATTGGTCAATAGGCAATGTGCCAGCGGGAATTGGGTACTCCATTTCATATTGAAAAAATTCCTGAGTCTGCAGTTTTGGGTCAAATATGTAATCTACATCAGTGGCCGTCAAAGACGTTGCCCATTGTATCCATCGCGGGTGTAAAGCTTTCAAATTAGGAACACTCGCTTTTGTAACATCCTCTAAGGCTGGATCGGGGAAACGACAATGATGCATTGGCCCTGGGCCAGAGGTCTTTCTTTAATCACAGCCATCTGTAGCGCAGTTAGTATTTTCTCAGTTTGTGCAAATCATTGTTCTGCAGCAGAATACAAGTGGGACTTGTATGCTATCGGGACTGTCTCACCCTCATTAAAGGTGACATATGTAAACCCAACAGCCCCAGGTATCAACCTGATGACTAAATGCGTTTTATTGTCCAGTGTGTGTAAATGTTTAACTGCTAAGAGATCAGTTTGCAAATCTCGTAGTATATGTGTATGCTCAATCGTCCAAAATCTACTCGAAAAATTCAGGTGAATCAACTCGTAGAATGGTTTTATACGTGTAGCATAATCAGGAATGTAAGTTCTGCCAAAATTCAGAAACCCCAACAATGACTGGAGCTTCCGAACCGTATTAGGAGGCTGCAATAAAGCACATTTCTCCCAAAAATGTGGCGCTAAGCTCTTGCCCTCACTCGACAACTCATATCCCAGGAAAATGACGCTGAGGAAGGCAATCTTCGATTTCTTAAAATTAAACTTATAGCCAATTTCAGCAAACCCCACAACAATGCGTGCTACACGCCTTAGATGTTGCAGAATCTCATCGTCTGTCAAATATATGTCATCAACATATGATAACGCCTCAGGGTCCAACTCGTGCAGAATTTCAGTTACACGAGCCGAAAATAGTCCTGGGCTATTCTTATACCCCTGAGGCAAACGACAAAACCTTTTTTGAGAGCCAAACGCACTGAAACTGGTATAGTCCTGACTTTCGGGCGCTATATTTTGGCAGAAAAATCCATTCGAGATATCCAACGTCGTTTTGTATTTTTTACGCACTATATTATTCATAAGCGCTGCGCTATGTGAATTCTGTATTGCATATGTGCGTGTATGTCCATTTAAGTGTCTGTAATCCACCACTATCCTATATGAATGGTCCGGTTTAGCAACTGGAAATAAGGGATTATTCATAACAGGGTTCATTTACTCCCTGGTACTCCAATTGTGTAAGAATTCTCCTAACCGATGCCCTTGCCTCAAATTTTATAGGATACTGCGGCTGCGGCTGAGGTTCGCCCTTTATCGGAATTACATGTTAAGGTGATTGTCTATCCGACCCCACGTGATTTCTATATAGGGCGGGGGCTTGTGCTAGAGCCCATGATTTACTATAGGACTCCGCTAGTTCTCTCGGAACAAGTGGTGAGAACGAAGGTGTAATAACCTCCTCCCCAACCGGACAGTCGCAAACAAAGTCAGGTGGCCAATCTTGTTCGGCCAGCAGAACGTCATATGATTTTACCACATGGTCCCAAAAGATGGCGTTTACAATGCGGTCAATGTCCCCTTCTAATTGCAAAGTCACATTATATACCCTATCAGAGACACGCATGTCTGCCGTTTCGAAATGTATGAAGTCATCAGTTGCTTTCACCTCCAGATGCTCTAGAAGACACCGGCGAACTATTGTGACCTCTGCCGCGCTGTCTAACAGTGCTAACGCCCATGTCTTGTTCGTCAAGAGAACTCTCTTCTTGAGTGGCATGTCTAACTGAGACTGCTGCCACCTTCTTCTTTTTAAATTGTTGTTTCAGTTGTAGAGGTTTCTCTTCCTGTTTAACAGAAACCTCAGTTGAGCGTTGCGATTCCTGTCTCGGTATCACGTACTCAAATCTCCGCTCTGACCGCCCACCTCTCTCACTTCTCTTGTCCGTGGAGTCCTGAAAGGAACGAGATTGGCGTGTATCAGTATATTGATATTTATCAGGCGTCTTCAAATTATCCCTATTCCTGAGATTATACCTATTCTGCGGGGTCTCCGGTTGCGGAGACTGTCCCCCATCTTTCTTAGGTGTTTGCTGTTGTTTTTTATCCCAGCGCTTTTTAGTACCCTCAGGTTGCTGTTGTTTAGCATTGTCTTTATTATTTTTACCCTGTAATTGGGGTTTTTGTGGTCTAGCCCCTAGGCTATCACGACCAATACTAGAATATGTTTCTGCAATTATTCTCGGGAGTTCCCGCTCTTGATTAATCTGCGGAACGTCCCGAACACGCATTCGCACTGCTAGCGCTACTGCCTCTCCCTTGACATTACTCAAAATAATAGAAGAAATCGCGGCAAAATTGCCCATCAACTGCATGCCCAAATCTAAGGCAGGGGCAGCCCCATATTCATCTTGAATTTGTTTAAGCACTTCCGGTAAATTAGCTAACGTCGGTGTACCGTGTGCCATAGTGTAGAGCGCGGCAAACACCGTGCCCCACGTTGGGCGCCATGTCGCGTGGTCTCTCATTATCCTAAATGAGACTACTGGATTTCTAGGCAGCAGGATCGATCACGGTGTGGGGGACTGAGTCGGACCTACGTGTAAGGAACTCTGTCACCCTAAATCCGGTTTTTGCTCCGGCTAACTAGCAGTGCCTCATTTCTCCCAAGGGGAAGAGATGATTGGGCAGCCGAGCGAATGACATCTTTGGAACTTCTCAGGGAAGTCGTGGTCACTCAGATCCAAACCAACTCTCTCATTTACAGTATGATCTCATATACAAATGACAAAGGCAGTATAAGTTTTATATAATGTTTTAATAAAACAACTGCATTTTAGATAATAAGGCGTGAGCCGCAATAACCAGAACCATACAACACAGTAGGATTGAAATAGTCACCAGGAGAGTAAAACATAAGAACAATACTATCATGGTGTCTAATAGTTTCTACTCTCCCTCTGCTTGGTCTATTTCGAGCACAGCATGTTAAGCTTCTAACTTGCCTTTCTGAATCCCTGAGAAGACATCAGCCCTCATACCTGAGCAAAGGCCTGTGATCTTGGTTCAGCATCTGCAACGAGGCAGTCAGCGTCTAGTTGTGGTTCCCTGGTCGGAATCTCCCTCTCTCGTGTATTGGGACAAGGAAGTGTTTTTATAACTAACATGTCAGCGTGATCACAAAATGTCCCTATGCAGGAATGCCAAAGACTAAACTCCTACCACATTATCGGCAATGTACCAGACTGTATCCTTGATTGAAGCACAGGGTGAACAAGAATGTGTTATGGAGAACTCCAGTGCTGAAGTAGGCTAAACAGTGTGATATGAATATAAAACAAGACCGTAGAACTGGCTATTTGAAAAATAACAGTACGAAGCCTAATAAAAAGCATGTAGAGCAAAGTGCACAGAGGCTCTAAGCTGCAAGCAAATGAATAAAAATACATCCAGGGCAAAGTGCACAAAGGCCTAAAGCCTGAAGCTAATGCCAAAGGATACGTAAAACTAACCACACTACAACATAAGGCACAGTGTCAGCTGGCCACTGGGAGCAAGAGGCCTGCTGTTTGTAAATGTGACATGTTGAAATTGGAAAACGTTAAATTGAAGAGCTAACTTAATCATAAGAGTAACATTTCATTTTAATGTTCTCCCATTTAAAAGCATTCAGAAACATCATTTTGTTCTCAGGCTCCAATATGGAGTTTTCAATGACTTTTATTTAAGAGTTGTATACTTCAGTGCTTCAGTTCTTCACCTCTACGGATCCACCTGTTTCATGAATCTGAAAGCTGCTCCTTATCAGGCCCTGCTACCTGCAGCCTGAAGATAATAATGTAAAATAAACACAGCCTCCCCTTAACTTTAAAAGGAAAATGTGACCCTGTACCTATTTAAAAATGAATGAAAGGCTGTGAGCTACTCTGAAAGTGTCTTGGAGCTACTGGTAGCTCTTGACTGGTCGGAGACACCTGCTGTTAAAGGGTGAGAGCATACCAGAATCACTTTGCATGTTGTCCACGTCCAGACAGAGCCAACCAACTTTTGTAGAACTCATTGTTGAGGCATATTTACGAAAAATCTGAATTCAATAATAATTTTTTTTTTTTTTAAATAAATAGCATAATGCTGGGAAGATTGATTTTTCATTCTTTCCTGAAAACCAAATTAGGATACTATGGGCCTGATTTAGAACTCAGCGGATGGGTTACTGTGTCAATGGGATTTAGATTTCAGAGGATGGGGCATCCAACACTGTTGTGATGGAGTAACCCATCTGCTGAGTTCTAAATCAGGTGCCATGAGTTTTAGACTTAAAATATGCCTTTCCAAACACAGAAATGTTGCTCCATCTTACTCAGTAAATTGAATGTTTGAATCCTGTTACTGTAAATACATGCCAGCTTCATGTTAGGCAAGTCCCTCATTTACACATTATGCACCTAGGCCTTCTGCGCCTCAAATCACTAGTTAGGGTTACCTATCTAATATTAGATGTTGTTTTTTATGCATGTCAAATTAGTTTGTTTTGACATGTTATTGCTGCAGCTTGGTCTGCAGCCAGTAATGGTTGCAAAGACAACCTTAAAGCTATGATTTTGGAGTCACACCTTACATTTATGCCATTTTTGTGCCACTGTTTTGTTGCTTACCTTAAAGCTAGGTAAGTCAGTTACGGTTAGCCAAGTATTTACCATTAGCCAGAGTCAAATATGCCAGTAAATCTAGAAAAACAAATTGGAGAAACCATTCAAACAGATGCATTTTCCTACAATCATTATCTAAAATTGGGATGCCCAAAGTACATCCAAAGGGATGGTTCCATGACTGAGGTCCAAAATATTTGCTGACAGTGTAAATTATGTTTGTTTTTTGTAAATGTACATTATATGGGTATCCTTAAAATCTACCATGATTCAAAATCGGGTTACCTAAGTTGAACAATCCTGATCAATAAGCACACAAATGTTCCACATGATAACACATTTTATTAATTTCTCGTTATATTCAAGTTGATACAGAACATTCTAAAGTAGTGACAGTTTGATTACACCTATTAACAGAAACACCATAATATTGGTGTTCACCTCATTCCACATGAGTCGTGATCAGTTCGTGTGGCCTGTGAGAAGGCCTACCTCCATTGCCTCCCCTCCTCGCACGTGCTGGCTGTCAGGTATTTATGGTCATGGGAACTAGCTAGTATTGCCGAGGTGTTGTCAGATGTTTGGTGTATAGCTGCCATTCTACCTAACTCTAAACTCCCCCCTATGTCCCCTCTAACTCCTCCTCCCTGTCCCTACTGAAAATATACTGCAACCTCTCCCCGAACTGCCCCAGTGTCTCATCAATCCCTCAGGGTGGGATGGTCAGGTGTGCTCCTTGTGCTGATTAGTGACCCTCTCAGGCGCTGCAGCGTTTAGTGTCCTGTCAATCAATGGATGGGGGAGCTAATTCTGCCTCCCCCGTGAGAGGGGGTCCGGACCCCTCCAGCAGCCTAATCAGAAGCTTGTCCCAGGCCTCCTTCAATTCTGGGGAACATCCACCCCTCCTAAGTTCTATGTGTATAACCGTTCCCTCACTCCCCCACCATTTCCGAAGCTCCCTTCTCCAATTGGGAAGGTGGGGGCCAGCCTCACTCTTCCAGTTCTTTGTCAGTTCTCGTTTGGCCAGTATGAATGCCAGATCTTAAAATCTACTAGTTGCTCAGTTTTTGGGGGTGTGGGGAAACCAGTGTAATAAACAGTGCATGGCATCAACAAGGACTTCGCAGTCTATGACACCTGCCACTTCACTCACCATTGAGCTCCAGTATGCCTCCAGCTGGGGGCAAGACCAGAGCATATGAAAGAATTCTGCTGCCTCTATCCCACAACGGGGGCATTTCGCATTTAGGATCTGAAAATGATCTCGGAGCCTCTGTGGGGTGAGGTATGCTCTGTGTATGATGTAAAATTGAATGAGCTGAAATCTTGCGAACTGGATATCTTCGGGACCCTCCCCAGGACCTGACCCCAGTCATCTTCCGAAATCTGGGTCTCCAGGTCTGTTTCCCATTTACGCCTCAGATCCTCTAGAGGCCCTGGGTCCCAGCATTGACTGCACTGTATAGGTTGGTAATCACCCTTCGCGTGCCGTCCGAAGTTATAATGTAGGTGCTCCGGAGATGGGGGGCGGGTTATTCCGGTCCCATCCGCCAATACGCCTGAACCCCTTGAGTGATCGCCCGATGTAATAAGAACTGGCCCCGCGATAGGTTGTGTGCTTGTCGAAAGTCCTCAAAGGGCAAGAGGGTACTTTCTCTATAGAGGTCCCCCACCTCCAGGGCACCCGCCTCCTCCCACGCCATCAGTCCTCTCCAGTTCCCAGCCCTACGCTTGCATCGAAGCCAGGTCATCGGGATCCCCGGCGCGTATGGCACCGCTAATCCGGAGTGCCGGAGACAGCGCCTTCAGCATTGGGCCAGCACCCCAGCCTCAGGGGAGAGCCCGTGTCCCAGGGCAGCACGACCCAGAAACACCCCCACCTATGAGGACTCAGGAGGAACCAAAGTGTCCTCGTCCCCTCTCCGGTCCTCCTCTCTGCTACCCAGCGGGTCAGCCACTGCAGCTAAGCGGCAAAATAGTAGGACTCAAAATCAGGAATCGCTAAGCCTCTTCCCGCTCGGGGTCGCTTAAGCTTAGCAAGTGCTACTCTGCACCTCCCCTTTCCCCAGATAAATGTCGTAAGCATTGAGTCCAGCTCCCTAAATATTGCCACAGGGATCCAGACCGGCAAGGACACGAAGTAATATAGCAGGCGTGGGAATGCCACCATCTTAATGACTGCCACTCTCCCCGCAACTGAGAGCGGGAGTGTACCCCAGAAAGCCATGCTGGTTCTCAAAGCCCTTATGGTGTTTCCGATGTTGCCATCTAATAGGTCGGAACTGGAGTGATATATTTTAACCCCCAGGTATAGCATACACCGAGGCTCCCATGGTACATTCCCCAACCCTTCCGGTGGGTCGTCACGTGCAGACAAGGGGAACAGGAACGATTTCTGCCAATTTACCTTTAAGCCTGTCAGTCGGCCGAACAATGCTAATAGGGACCGGACTCCTTCCAACTCACTATCAGCATTCTGTAGAAAGAGCAATAGATCATCTGCATATAGTGCAATGGTATGTTTTCTTGTGCCCTGCTACAGCCCCTGATACCAGGCCGCAGTCCTAGCCTGAGCCACCAATGGTTCCATCTCCAGTGGGAATAAATGCGGCGAGAGGGGACATCCTTGTCTATTACCCCTCTCCACCGGGTATTGCTTTGATATAGTAGCCTCTGTTCTAACTCTTGCCTTTGGGTTTTTGTATAGAAGTATTGTCCAGCGGATGAAGCCCTCACCCAGCCCCATGCAGAGAAGAACCGCGTAAAGGTAATCCCATTCGAGGCTGTCAAATGCCTTCTCGATATCCACTGCCAATACAGCAGCCTCTGCCATCAGCAGAGCAATAGTATCCATGATGTGTATGACTCTCCTAATATTTTGAGCTGTATTCCTGGAAGGTATAAATCCTGCCTGGTCAGGATGTACTATGCGAGACATGTATGGAAGCAACCTGGCCGCTAGAATTTTGCTAAGTGTCTTATAATCAGTATTTAACATAGAAAGGGGTCTAGATGCCCTTCTGTCACTAGGGGACTTGCAGGGTTTGAGCAGTGGGATAATCAGAGCCTCACCGGTGGACTGTGGGAGACATTCTGCCACTCGCGCTGCACTAAACAGCCGCACCAGTTTGGGGGTCAATTCCTGCTCATATGAGGCATAAAACTCAGCCGGCAGGCCATCCGTCCCAAGTGTTTTCCCTCGAGCTAGTCCTCTTATGGCTTCACTGATTTCCAGGGACGTTATTTCGCCCCCAACACCTCCCACTCCTCCTGGCTAACTTTGTGGGAGCGGGAGAGTATCCAGGAAGGTCCCCAGTTCCTCGCCATCTCCTCGCAGAGTGCCATCGTACAAAGAGGTGTAGTACTCAAGGAAGTGGCGATTGATATCATCTTGTCGGTAGAGCCTAACCCCTCAGGGCGTTAATTTCTGTGATGGGGAGCCCCGTTTAGCCGGATTGGCCACCCACGCCAGTAGTGCTCCTGCTTTGTCTCTTTCTGCATGGGCCCTGGCCATGTAGCGTTTGTATTAGAAGCAGCGAAGCTTCTCCGTGTTCTTGGCTACCACCTCCCTGTGGAGAAGTGTGGCACAATGGTTGTGGAGAAGTGTGGCACAATGGTTAGAGCGGCAGACCCTGAAGCAGAGATCTGGCTCAAGACCAGGGTTCAAGTCCTGTTTCGGCAGGTCTTGGGCTCAATTCCCTTGGACCAGATAATTCTCGCCTCAGTGCCTAATCTAATTAATGGGTCCCACTCTGCAACTCTGGGCAATAGCTTGCTTAATCTCCACAACGGCCCCAACAGCGCTTGGATGCCTTGCTTCACCCTGGGAGTGGCCACCTCACAGGGAAAAGCCAGGAGGGGTTCCATAGTGGTATGAGTACAGCGCCTTGAGACCCTAACAGGTGAGTAGTGCGCTATACAAGTGCAAAATTTATTTTTTTTTACCTCCCTAGTTGCCTGGAGCTCGTCCCACAATCCGGGGTTTCCGGGGACCTGTTTTTCCAGCCTGCGGAGTATGCCCTCAGCCCTCTCTACTTCTCTTAGCAAGGTTTTCCTAACCTTCATGGACTCAGCTATACACCGCCTGTGAATTACAACCTTGAATGACTCCCAAAGCATGTGCGGGATGGCTCCGTTGGTTCACTAGTCTCAAAATATTGTGTGGTATGCTCTCTTATTTGGTTGCGGTATGCTGGGTCCTCTAGTGAGACTGGTTTAAGCAGCCAAGTCGAGATGCTAGTAATGGCCCTTGCCCATGGTATGTGCATCAGCATGGGACTGTGGTCTGAGAGGGTCCTCCTCAGGTACTCTATGTTGCGTATCTGAGCGTGTATTTCTGGTGTGCATAGGAAAGTGTCGAGTCTCACATGTAGGTCATGCACTACAGAGTAATAGGAGCATTTCTGGGCTCGTGGGTAGAGGGTCCTCCGGGAATCTAATAACTGCCAACCTGCCTGCCATTCAAGGAACCTCTTAGCCAGGGTGTTCACTGAAGAGTCCCTCAGTTTGGGGGTGCGACCTGTCTAGGTCCGGAGTGGCTATACAATTAAAGTCCCCTTCCCCTATCAGAACTTAACCAAGCAAGTGAGGAGCCAAAGTATTCAATAACTGATCTAGAAATGCGCCCCGTTCAACATTAGGTTTACCAAGGTGATATCGCGCCCTCCCAGCCTGCCAGTGACCACGAAAAATTGCCCCTCTGGGTCTACTAAGGTATGAGTCATCTGATATGGTATTCCCGCCAGTATCCAAATGAGGGTACCT
Source organism: Pleurodeles waltl (assembly GCF_031143425.1). Lineage (NCBI taxonomy): Eukaryota > Metazoa > Chordata > Amphibia > Caudata > Salamandridae > Pleurodeles > Pleurodeles waltl. The sequence continues at coordinate 1,153,314,611 of NC_090440.1, read as the reverse complement.
CTGGTAAAGGCAGAGTAGGTGGTGTAGAAGGCTTGGCCTCTCCACCTTTTCTGTAACGCAGCCCCCTCATCCGCCGTCAGGTGAGTCTCCTGCGACAATGCTATATGAGCACCTCTTCGGCATAAGTATGAATGAACTTTGTAACGCTTGGCCATAGTGTGCAAGCCCCTTAGGTTCCAGGAAATCACTCTATATTCTTGGGGATCATCCATAGAAATATCGCCACAGTGAGCTGTCTCTGCACTCCCTCCGGGGGGTGCTGTGATGGCAAGGTAGCGACAGATGGGGTTATGCTTCCTCTCATTATTGGGCGCAGGGCAGGGTCCCGAAACTCTAAATAAAACAAGAACTTCCCCAACTCCCCTACCCCAGGACAGGTGTCAGAACAGCCTCCCATCCAAACTTAGGCAAAACTAAAAGTCAATGCCTGTGGGGCGGTTGAGCAAGAAGTACGAAGGCCCTGACCAAGTGAAGCCACCAAGCCCGGGGGGCCCTGGTCTAATATTGTTTAACTTACCAGTCAATGTCCTGCCAGGGCACGAGAGTTCCACTCCCCCGCAGCCTTCATTTGTGTTCTTTTGTTTGAGCCCTGAGGTTGATTCATATAATATCCTCGGAGGTGCCCGGCGTCACCACGGGCATCTCAACGCTTAGGGCCATCGAGCTTTCTGACCCTGCATCAGTGTCCGAGCCTCTATCCTCTCTACGTGATCCTGTGGATCTTGGGCTTGCTTCTCCTCCACTCAGATTCGCGACAGCCACTGTTGCCCGTTGTCGTTCCGCTCTGATCTCTTCTGCTGTGGGTGCTGCTTCCCTCTGCTGCGGTCCCCTCGACCGGGGCTGCCCGCCTCCGGGACTGTAGCCCTGAGGGACCCCATCACGTGTGGGGCCATCTCGCACATCAAGCCAGTCCCTGGCCTCCTGGGGCGTCCGAAAGAATCTAGTCCCTCCATCCTCCGCCACCCAGAGCGTGGATGGGAAGAGCATTGAGTACTGAATATTTAATGTTTGTAGTTGTTTTTTAATCTCCGAGTATGATGCTCTTTGGTGCTGGACCTCGCGAGAGAAATCAGGGAAAATGTGGACCAGTGTGTTCTCCACTCTCAGTTCTCCAGCTTTTCTGGCCTGCGCTAGTATATGATTGCGGTCGCTGTAATGCATTAGTCTGGCCACCACAGGTCTCGGCGGTGCCCCCAGAGGGGGGTCCCTCGCCAGCAGCCTATGTGCCCTCTCAAACACGAAGAATCGTGTAAGGCCCTCTGGGGCCACCTCCTCCAGTATGCACTTTTCCAGGTAGTCAGGTAAGTTTTGGTGCTTAACTTTCTCAGGGAGGCCAATTATCCGGATGTTATTTCTACGAGATCTATTTTCAGCGTCCTCAGCGTCCTAGTTACCCGGTCACCGGTCGACTTCATCTCATACTTCAGCTCTTCGATGCTCCTTTCTGTCGTTGTTACCCTGAGCAAACCCAGATCCAGCGCAAGGGTGTCTAATTTGAGCTCCAGGCTTTCTCTAGAGGAAGTGATGGCCTGCATTATGTCCCCCAGTGATGGGTCCCCGATGACCCCTGCTGTCCCCAGGCCCTCATGAACAGGGACGGGGTCCCCAGGGCGGTCGCCGGCATCCTGGGCCATATCTCTCCACTTGGTGAATTTGCCCATCGCGCCATGACCAGTAGTAGCCCCTCCGGCAGTAGCACAGCAGTCAGGCCCCCCTGGGCCCCAATGTAATTCAAGCTCAGGCCGGCCCCCACTCGTCTTCTTCTCCATCTGAGAAGTCCTCCGCTTTCCCCTCGCCCCCTCTCCTCACCTCTCGACGTCTGGGGGGAGGGAGCAGGTATCCAGCAATGCTGTGGATTCAGGCCGTCTAGTGTGCTCCGCCAGTGGGCCTCGGTGCAAGGCAGGATTTGGGTCCTCCAAGGGATCCCCCTCAGGGGCGCAAGGCCAGCCCAGTGCCCAGGGCGACCTCCACGGCCAGTGATATCTTCAGGCTGTGCTCGCTTCACCTCATGTAGCTCCGAGCGTGGCCGCCATTTTAGGGTCAGGTGGGCCGATCGATCCCCTCGACACGATCAGCCCGAGGAGGCTCCAGTGTAGTCGGACTGATGTGGGTCACCCTTCTCTGTACTTTCTGCCTGGCAAGCGCTCAGGTCGATCCTCCAGCAGGGACTTCCTCAGGCCACGATCGCCAGGGGCAGCGTCGCACGGAGCACGGCTGCTGTTTCAGGGTCAGGCAGCCCGGTCGGCCACACCACGACGGTCGGCCGGAGGCTCCGGGGCAGCCCGCCCGGCCTCAATCATGTGGCCCCCGTCTCCTAACCCCTATTCCTGAGGAGGGAGGTCGGGGGGGGTCGGTCGATCTCCTCTAGATTGATGCGGATCAGGGGCCCCGGGTCGGAGCTCCCCTGCGGCACAGCTCATTCCATGAGCTCGTAGCCACGCCCCATGATTTCACATATGCTCTACCCACCCTTTATCAAAACCCTAATCTTGCAGGCAATCATGCAAGCTGTTTGCTGGGTACTAGAAAACATTCTGTTGTTGAGAGCCTGGCATCCTTGGTGTGTTTGCCCCCAAACATTTTGTCATCAGACCTCTTGTCTTTACCACTGCCAACCAATGCTAAAAGTATTGTGCTTTATCCTTAGTTTATACCCAAATGGCATCTTTAATTTATTTGTAAGTCCCTACTAAAGTGACAATACCTGTGGCCAGGGCCTGTAAATTAAATGCTACTAGTGGGACTGCAGTACTTAAGTGGCACCAACTTAAGTGCCACCAACTTAAGTGGCACTTAAAACATGTCTTGGGCCAGCCACTGCCGTCTGTGCATGGAGTTTTAAACTGCCCAAAAGTAAATGTTTTGCCAGACCCAATCCTTCCTTTTTAATACATGTATCATTAGGGTCTGGTTGGGCCAAAGAGCAGCGTGCAATGTATTTTAAAAATAGGACATGTACTTTTAAGTTTTAGATGTCATTCTAGTGAAAAACTCTTAAATTTGTTTTTCACTAGTGCAAGCCCTCCTTCTACCATAGGATAACATTGGAGTTACCTTATTATTTTTTATAAGTGTAATATCCAAACAGGAATAGGAAATCAGGTCATGTTTGGTGTCTCTGGAATTGTAATGAAAAATCCTAACATTTTGAAGTCAGTTCTAAATTATAAGTTTTGAAAATGCCACGTCTATAAAGCTAGTATTTTTTTGCCTTAGCCATTGGGTGCCTGCAACCTGTCTCTGGGTCACAAGACTAGGTGTAGTCAACAGTTGGGCTTTATTTATTTCACCTTGACAACCACACACAATAGAAAGCTTAGGTGTGACTGAATTGGCCATCAATCGCAGGATGGGAGAGAGGAGCTGGGCCCAGCCCCACTTACACTTGAACATGCTGTGCTCTGTCTCCACAGAAATGGTTGCATACCCCCTGTTGTTTTTCTAGAGTCAGGGCCAGGAAGCCAGGGGACCTGTGCACTTGAAAGGCATGTCACTAGAAGCCTCTCTTCACTCCTCACTTCAAAGGCCTAACTGGGCCTCAGACACCAAATCTTCAGTACCCTCCTGGACACATGGATACTCTGCCAGGAATAAGGACTGCTGTGCTGCTTCAGGGACTGCCACTCTGCTATGCTGTGCTGACCTTTTGCCTGGGTGAGAAGGACTGGACGTGCACCTCTTGAGTCCAGGACCCAGAGCGACTCCAACTGCTAGTTGGATGGCCTCCTGACTAGGTCTCAGGGGCAGAACCTTGAATCCAGCACCTGTGAGTCTACCCTGCCAAGTGGTGACACCCCATTCCTACACCCTTTTAAGTCATCTAAAGGTGCTCTGCCAGCCTGTTTAGATCTAGTGAAAACAATGCATCTCCTCTGCTGTGTGGAACAAACCCGAGAAGAACTGATGCACCAGCACTTCTGCATGGATTGGACCTGCATCACAATACAGCCCTCCTGAACCACTTCTGCGTGACACATCCTCAGTGCAAGCCCTTGCAGCCCTTGTCTACGGTCACTTCAATGACAATGCTGGACTCCAAATCCCACCCAAGTAGCTCCTAAGAACAGGCGCATCATTCTGACTGCGTGCCACATCCCACATGCCATCGATGGGATCCTGGACAACAAATCTCTGAACAACACATCACTTCAGCTGTGTGACGCGTTTTTAATGAGGATCTTTGCATCACTCCCCAAATTTAGATTTAAGGTACTCTGTTCAGCAGCCTAACTGGGTCCCTGTAGCCAGCCTATGCTCCATTGTGGTTGGCCTGCACTTGTGACTTTGTCCCGGCCCAGCGCAACAAGATATCCACAGTTGGCACTTTGTGCTTTTTGGCGCTACGTTCACTAAAATCTTTAAAATTTTATATATTTCGTTCTATTGACTTTTTTTGTCATTTTGGTCTCATTTTATTTATTAAAGAAAGTTCTATTGTTCTATCCTGGTGAAGGATCCTTTTTGTGTAGTGTTTTCACTTTATTACTGTTTGGCTTGTTGCACAAATACCTTACAACTTGCCTTTAAGTTAAGCCTGACTGCTCTGTGCCAAGCTACCAAACGTTTTAGCACAGGTTAATTTAGGTTTGGCTTGTGCCTCACCCTGACAAGGACTATGGTTGCTTCTTGACCAGGGCTCCCACCCCAGTCAACCAGCAACCCAATTTCTTACAGTTGCAAACATTTTTCAATGTTTCCCACATTTTACTGTAATGTAATTTAGAGCATTGCCACAGTTTTGCAGCTTACTGTGTAATTGACTTGTGTTGCTAATTAAGATACTTTATTGACATCTAGATCAATGCATTATAGCCTTGATGATGACCAATGTAAAAAAGCACACGTGAAAGAACTCAATGTTAACCAACTGTAAAATCTGTAACATACACGTTGAACTATGCCTCTGACATTATGTTCAATATTTTTGTAAAAATACAACAAGGTGATTAAAAACATATTTTTCTACTTTCAAACTGAAACAAAAGCAAACATTAGGTGTTGAGCCTGAAACTGTGCTGTACAAGTTTTATTGTCAAAGTGCATTGAAATAAATTGCTTTCAGTCTTTTGCACAGTCTCTGTAGCAGTTAGCAAGAAAATGGCTGTTCAATTCATGTGAAAGGATTTCCACAGCACAAGTAAAATAACATTTTGATATTCAGACCTACCATGTCCTCTTTTAACATAGTCTTCTTGATGCTATTTGCTTCAATATGGTGTACTAATGTGGCCATCTGTGGAGAGGTCATAAGGGAGATGCTTGCAATAGCCTTAATGTAGAATCACAGGCTGGACTTTTGAAACAATGTCGGCACTTGCAAACCGATGATGATTGTATACTATGTGAATCATTGAGATGCCTCTTTTATTTGGCGTACTAACCATTTGTATTGTTTTTGAATTGCCAACACGAATACATTAAAAAAAGTAGAATCGAATCATGGGTCGGAAATCCTTTCCTGGTAAATTTAATGGGCAGCCAATGCAGCAACTCCTTCCGCACAGCTAAGAGTACAAGAGGGAAGAAGCAGGCAGATGAGAGGTGAAGTCCAGAACAGCAGGAACTCAGGTGCCTATGGCAGGAGGGTGGCGACAGAAGAGTATTTAAATGACAGCAGTAGGGACAACAGATAAAATGGGACTGGGGGCAATATTCTACTTGGAAGTGCCAACAGCAGAAGATGGGCAACTGAATCGAGCAGCAACAGTCCATTAAACAGCTGTTAGAGTAGTTCTCCACGGACTTAAAAGGCATTTAAAACAGGCCCTAAAAAATGTAAATATCATTTAACAGAAATTTGTCCGCCTGAGGCCAACCCCCTATAAGCACCCAATCTTGCAGAGTGCATGGCCTTCGGCTGTGCATGATGAGGGTTGGCTGCAAGGCCAGCGCTGTGGCCAGACACTGTGGCCAACCCCTCTAACCACTCAATCCCATGCTGCGAAAGGCCCTTTGACTGTGTGTGGCAGAGGTTTGCTGTGGCCTGTTTCACTGGGTGTTTGAAGGTGTATCTGGGGGTGAGAGTGGCTGTGAGAGTGTTTGTCTGGTTTTGAGAGGGGATGCATCAGTGTCTTAGTGGGTGCATCAGTGTCTATTTGGTGGTCTGTGAGCGGGCGTGAGTCTGAGTGGGTCTGTGAGAGGGTGCACGAGGGTCTGAGTGGGTCTGTGATTGGGTGCGTGACTGTCGGGGTGTGTTGGTGAGTTGGTACGTAAGGTTCTGAGTGGGTGTGTGAGTGGGAGAAAGATTGAAAAAGAGAAATTGGGAGGGAGAGAAAGAGAGTGAGAGGGATAAAGATAGAGAGTTTTTTAGACTTTGATGAATGATATACTTAGAATTAGATATTTATGGACAAATTAAAAAGAAAAATGTATTTGTCAATTAAAAAGAGTAAGATCATCTTTCAGGATGAACCTTTTAAACTTTTGAAGTTTAAAAGAAATTAAAGAAGGAAAATCACCATCGACACGCCTGGAGTAGAACTCTCAATTTTCAGTGTGCAGGTCTGTGACTTTAACCTTTAGGCTATCGGTCTCTGCTTACTATGATGCTTCAAGACATGCCTATGACAGTCAACCCATGCATGCGACTGGAATGAAAAGTGAACGTTTCATTACTAGGAAGCTTTAACAGTTAAAACAGCACTAGATAAACAAACACACTGCCAAGTGATACTATGATTTGAACCCCACCCTACTGAGTGATAGTACAAGACCATTGTCCATTAGGCCAGAAGTGACTCTCTTCTGCTCTGTATCCAAACATAACTTAAACGTTCGTACCAAACATCATGCTAGTTTGGCGCTTTAAAGTCATTGCATGGAGAGACTATTGCAATGACAATCTTATAACAAAAGTGTGGCACACCTGAAGCCATCTTAATTGAATCAAACTGGTAAAATGTACAACTTTTACTTTAGAAAGGAACAAAATGAGGGGGTTCATTTTGTCATAGCGATTATGGTTAGTGCTCTAGGAAGAAAAATCAGGCCATGTTTTAAATGAGTTCTCAAATATTTTCCTCTTGTATTTCAATAAAACATTTTGACATGCAGACTGAAGCATGCACTTTCAACACCAGCAACAGACTACCAATTTACTTCTTGGTGAACAGCAGCTTTACTTGAGTGCTCTAATGAGCAACTAGAGTGCTAACATTCTGAATTTATGCTAAAGTGTGATACATGTGAACAACATCTTGATGGAATCGAAGTGGAAAACTGAAAGCATTTTCTACTGAGGATACTGTGGTAAATGAGGACATTAGGGAGCTTCACAACAAATAAGTTTCCCAAGATGGCTACCAGAGGACACATGTAGCACGAATAGCACAAATATAACTCAAATTAGCCCAAGTATAACCCAATGACAAAACTGTGCAAAACACCTATTTATTTTTGCTGGTTTACAGGGTGAAGTCAGGCATGCCACACTTTTGTAACAAATGAATGTTAGCAATCTAGTTGTTCATTAGAATACTGTATGGAGGCATAAGTTAAGGGCACAGACTCAAATAATGGAGGACACAGAGGAGGATACAGAACAAACAAGTTGACCATGCTGGACACGTAGAAGCGGCAGTGGCAGCACAACAGACCATGGAGGGAAGAGGAAAGGGAGGCAGGGACAACAAACCAACCATGCAGGACAGGCATGAGAGGTTATGGAAATTTAAGGACTATTAAGGGCAGAAGGAAGAGGTAGTGGCAGTAGAACCATACATGCCAACAGACCCAATTCAAGAATGAAAAAAGAGCTTTATTTTATCTGTCTCCTGCCGAAAATCTAATTTTTCAATGCACATCAATGGGGAAAATAAATTCCATGGTTTGTTTTTTCAAAATCTCCCGCTTACCATGTTTAAAATGTTGACAAGTACGGTACATTGGATCACGGAGGCCAGGAGGAATGGGGTAGGGATATGGACTCGGATAACAGAGGGCAGGGGAGAGATGGGCAGGGGCACCAAACTGACCTTACAAGGCAGGCGTCAGGTATTATGGCAGCACAATACACCACACAGGGAAAGCAGGACAGTAGTGCAGCACAACAGACCATAAAAAGCAATAGGGTGGGGACAAGGCCATGCACATGGACAAACAATAGAGAGTAGAGGTGAAAGAGACAAGGGCAGCAAGCTGATCATAATAGACAGTTGCAGCATAACATACCATGAGGGGCAAGAGAGAGGGTGCAGGGACACATCAACAGACCAGACAAGGCAGGAGGGAGGAGATAGGGGCCAACACATGGAAAACAGAGAGCAGGGGATAAGGGGACAGGGTAGGAGCAGCAAGCTGACGATGGAGGGCAGGCAGAATGGGAACTGGAAGCACAACACATCATGGAGGACAACAGTAAGACTATAATGGCATACACACTGACAACAGATGGAAGGTGGAATGGGGCAGAGACAGTAAGCTGACTACACATTTCAGGTGACGGGTGCTGTGGCAGCACAGAAGACCATGCATGGCAAGCAGAGGGTTAGTGGCAGTACAACGGCCATGGTGGGCAAGAGAGCGGGGGCAGGGAAATACATCAAGGACCATGGAGGACAAAAGGGAGGTGTAGCAGCTGGACACAGACAATAGATGCAGGGGAAGGGCCTTCACAACAGACCACATGGGGCAGGAAGGATGAGCAGTTGCATCACAACAGAGCATGGAGGGAAGAAGGGAATAGCAGCAATATGTACCATGGAGGACAGGAGGAAATGGATAGAGGCATAGAACTCGGACAGGCAGGATAGAGCTGGCAGGGACAGGCTGCAGCCATCTGACCATGCTAGGCAAGTGGGAGTGGCAGTGGCTGCTCAACAGAACAGAGGGGCAGGTCTATGAAACATGGTGGACAAAAGGGAGGGAGCGGCGGCATGCGCACAGACTTCGGAGGGCAAGGGAAGGAGGGTAAAGAAAGCAAGCTAAGCACAGAGGCTAAGCAGGAGATCAATGATGGAGCATAGAATTGGGCAACAAAGGGCAGGAGGAGTGGGCAGCAATATTACGCTAATTGGAGGGTAAGTATAACAGCTGAATTTCTATGGTATTGTGCATGTAAAATCTGAACCTAACTATAGTGCTTTTTAGTGAATATATATATATATATATTTCAAAGGTACTTGAACACGAGACATGCACACTCGGCAGGGCTGATTAGAAATCTTAATTTACAGTGCTCCTCACCATCGCCATCCACTGCTAAATACCACACAAATTACGACACTCTTGACATTTTCAATAATATCACTGATATCATCAATGTAATACTTGCAGTAAAACTTTGGACGAAAAAACTGCATGGTGGAGGCAAGAGTTATAGTTACCTCAGGGAAGGAGCTATAGTTACTTCAGATAACTCTAACTATCACAGGTGAATTATTATGGTTTTGTACGTTTAAAATGTGAGCCTATATATGTTTTTTTCGCACACACACACCATTGACATTGAGGAAAGAAATTAATATTTCCCCATATGGTACAAAACACTGCAACTTTATTTTTGAATGCGTATATATACCGCCCCTGTTGCCCAAACACTTTTCCACGGTGACAAGCTCTCGCCTATCTTGTAGCCTCATTACGCAATCAGCACCAGGAGCCTAGTTGTAACAAATGAGACAAGTGGCTGCCTGGTGTTTGTGGGGCAGCGGCACAGAGAATCGCTACACATCTCGCTATGGAGAACAAATCCATCGCCTGCCTCTGCTCATCAGGAGAAAATCTATCACCTGCCAGCTTCAAAAGGAAAAATTGATTTTCAACCGGCTTGATTTTATTTTTTGTGTCCCCAGCCATTGAAGAGGTGTTAGCGGTGATTGCTGGTTTAATCACATGGGGATTGCTGGGTCCATTATAGATAATTCCAGACGACAATCGCAGGTATTCTGGATTCTTGTCACTGCGTCCCCTTTACCACCTTTTCCTCTGTCTCTATTGACTTAATTCACCTTTTCAATAACATAGGCACGCAGTGTGGGCTGAACAAACAAGTTTTGACAAATCCTATTCACTGCATTGACTTGAGGAAGGTGAGCAGTTTAGGTATAGGTGAGCGGTAAATCATCAACTAATCATGTTCCTCATGTGTCTATGTATACACTATCTATTAGACTGCACTAATTTTACAAAGAAACCACAATATTCAAACATTCCACTTGTAAGTCCTGGCACCCTTGATGTGGTCTCCTCTAACTTTTTGCCTCTACTTCCTAGGTTGTTGCTGTGTGCCTGACTCTGTTTGGCTGTTTTTCTAACTCTGGACACTTTACCACTGTTGACCAGTGCTAAAGTGCAAGTGTTCCCAATGTGAAATTGTATGTGTATTTGGCTTTTCCATGATTGGCATATTTGATTTACTAGTAAGTCCCTAGTAAAGTGCACTAGAGGTGCCCAGGGCCTGTAAATCAAATGCTACTAGTGGGCATTCAGCACATGCAGCACATGAATAGCCCTGTAAACATGGCTCAGACCTGCCACTGCAGGGTCTGTGTGTGCAGTATTTAAACTGCCAATTCGCCTTGGCAAGTGCACTCACTTGCCAAGCCTAAACCTTCCCTTATTATACATGTAATGCACCCCTAAGGTAGGCCCTAGGTAGGCCCATGGGCAGGGTGCAGTATGTGTTAAAGGTAGGACATGTACTTGTGTGTTTTTACATGTCCTAACAGTGAAATACTGCCAAATTTGGTGTTCACTGTTGCAAGGCCTATCTCTCTCATAGGTTACCAGGTGGGCTGCCTTTAAATATCCTTAAAGTGCAGCTTCCCTTTTAGAGCAGATAGAAATATGGTGTTTAGGGTCTCTGAACTCACAATTTAAAAATACATCTTTTAGTGAAGGTGGTTTTCAGATTGTTAGTTACTTTTAAAAAGTGGGCATTTTCTTGCTTAAACCATTCAGTGACTCTGCCTGTTTGTGGATTCCTTGCCTGGGTAAGACTGACAGTCGGGCTGTTTGTGCATCTCCACTAACCAGTGACACAAAGGGTGCTGGGATGTAACCTACATGTCCTGAATGGGGCATCTAGGCAGGCTGGAGGGAGGAGTGGCCACTTATTCCTGAAAGGACTGTGCCTTCCCTCACACAAAGCAGTCGCCAACTCCCTGGTGTGCGTCTAGAGCCAGGCCTGGGCAAGGCAGAAACCTGTAAACAGCATAGACTTTTCTTTGAAGTTGGGCAACTTCAAAGGAAAAAAGGGGTATAAGTAGTAGACCCAAAACCTCAGGCTTCAGATGACTTCAAGGATTCATGAGAAACCTCTGCCAGAAGAAGAGCTGAAGTAGAGGTGCTGCCCATGCCTGTAACTGTGCTTTGTTGGGCTATCCTGCAGTTGCTGCTTCTGCCTGTGAAAGGGGACAACAACTGGACTTTGTGGTATATTCCTGCTTGAGAGGTATCTCCAAGGGCTTGGACTGAGCTTGCCCCATGTTCTGAAGTCTCAGGGCCATCAAAGACTTCCACTACCAGCACTTGGACTCTCTGCTAAGACTCCTAACTTGCCAAGTGGTGCGTAATCCAGTCTCTAGGCCCTTGAAAGGAGAAGCTGGTGAAAAACCAAGAAGAACCTAGAAAAATGACTTCGGACTGACCCTGCTGTTGGATTCCTTGACGCAGCCTGCAACTGAAGCTGTGGTCCTCGAAGGAATGCGATGACCCCGCAGGCCCAGAGCCGCCACAGCTTCGCAAAAGTCTGAGACTCTGTGAAGTCACAGCAGCACGTCGTGACTGGCAGATATCGACCCCGCCGGATGTACATGGATCCAATGCTCTGCACTGACACCGCCTTATCTCCACAGCTCCGCAGCAAGACCTTGACACCTCGCACCGATGCCTGGGCTCCTTCGCTCTGCAGCACCGGAACCAACTCCACCCGGATTCAGCGACGCCTCAATCCCCGACTCCGTGCACCCGCTTGTTGCCACATTCTCACAAGTTACTGTACCTGGGGGTCTGTGCGACTTCGTAACCGGTGCCAGTGGTGTCGCATTGTGGGAAACAACTCTGTCACAATGCTGTAATAACACCAAATCAAAGCATTTGTGCTTCTAGGTGCTATTTTTGTGTTTAATCTTGGGAAAGTCATACCATTGCTTGCGTCTGTTGGATGTTTGTTGTTTTGGTCTTGTTTTGTTTAGATAAATCTTTACTATTTTTCTAAACCTGTGTGCTGTCCATTATGTAGTGGTTTTACTGTATTACTGTGTTCTTTGGTACAAATACTTTGCATATTGCCTCTGGGTTAAACCTTTCTGCTTGTGCCAAGCTACCAAGGGGGTGAGCGGGGGTTAACCAGATGCGTTTCAGCTTTACCCTGACAAGAGTGAGGGTCCTTGCTTAGACAGTGGGCAACCTGACTGCCAACCAAAGACTCATAAGAGATTTGAGTGTCCCAACACACCTTATCCCTGTTCCTATATTCACTAGGAACCCCTAGATAGCCATGGGTTCTCCAATGTTAACCAGAGATCACCAGGGTTTTTGGGCCATGACTTTGGCAGGGAATGTTGCATGGAGCCAAGCTTAAACTGCTCCATCACTAAGCGCATGGTTCATGTTCTTAAGCTACTTCAGACCACCCTAAAGCAAGATCAGAACATATAAACCAGTCATTCCACATGTATGTACATTGCTGTAATTACACACACATAATTACCAATAACGTGGTTAGCCTTCCAACAGCATACACTTGTATAAGTGAAGTAGGAGTTGGCAAAGAGTCTAGGTCGTCATCAAGTGTCACATACAGCTGTGCATTTTTCTTTCATGCTATAGGTATTAATTGTTTTAATAATGGAAAAGTATACGGGGACTTGGTGATACATCATCACTGTACCACAGGGGTTCCTACAAGCCCCCATGTAATGCTTGTAGAAACTGTTTTGGGAGCTCCAGGGCAGACAAATGTTACTGGGCTAAAATTGTATCAGTCAAAGTCATTTGCTACTGGTGTCCTGGAGCTGGTACCTAAAGCGGTCCCCCTTCAGTACTTGATCAGCACGGTAGCAAAAGCAAGTAGTCCAAAGCCTTGTCAGAGAGGTGGTCTGGGGTTAGAGACCAAAAACTCCACAAACCGGCCAATACAAATGAATAATGCAATGCCCAGTCAGTGCTTATTCTTTAAAAACAGGAAGCAATTTATTTAAATCACACACAACATAATCCTGTACATAAAGGGTTTATAAAAAGTAACTACAAAAATGCACAGGAATTTATAATCACAATGATTGTAGCAGAAAAGAGGGTCAGCTACTACTGTCGTGCAATCTAGTAGAAAAGCTTCTTGTGCAAAAGTTCCTAGTTAATCTTTGGTTCGCCCTGTTAGTAAGTAGGGGGTCTATTAAATCACTAGAGGGTGACTTGCTAGGTTGGGTGTCTATGTTTACTGTTCTTCCCCTACTGGCAATACAGATTTTGCTCCCCCTCCTCGGGTTCCCTTTGTGTGCCCAACACCTTTAGTTGATTGGCAGTTCATAGCAAAGGTCATGCATCTGGAGTTTTGAAGTCACACCTGATTGGGGTTGCCCACGGGTTGTGCAACACTGGCCCCTGCAGCACAGTGAGCAGAGACCTTACCTCGGCCCCCCAGCTGAGCGCTTGGCAGTTATGGCACCTGAGCAGGTCTTCAGATGAGTGGAAGCTGTGCCAGCAAAAAGTCACAGAGGTGGCAATGGACCTGAGATCCTCGTGCCTTGCAGGTTGGGTTTTTATCTTAGGCCCAGTCACAAAACCCACCACCAACACAGATAGGTGTCCACCCCAGATGAGTTCTTAGGTGCAGATGTCAGATGCAATCTCCTCTGGTATTTTGGTTTCTATTTTGGGTAGACTGTCGGTTGTGACTTGGTTTCCTTTAGCACCTTGTGGCCTTGTGGTGCTCAGATAATCTTAGGAAGATTTGGACAGACATGGACTCCACATTATTCACTGACCATAACGCTGGGCATGATTTAGAGTTTCGTGGATGGGTTACAAACGTGACGGATAGCCCATCTGCTTTATTACAAGTGCCAGAGGATATAATGCATGTCTAATAAGACAGACAAGTTATTACCACATTTGTAACAGAGTAACCCTACTGCCAAACTCTATATCAGGCCCTTCAGCACCTTGTGATGAAACTTTGGTTACTTCCGGGCCTCTCCCTCATGAAGTCATGCAGATCCCTACCTAGTTCTTAATGAGTGTCTTTATATTGACGTGCCTTTGCTCTTTTATGGCCTCTATTCTTCTGAGCAGAATGCAAGGACATCCACTGCTACCAGGTTTCTGGCCATGAACCAGGCAGTGGAGCTGGCAGTGAATACCCTGACCTTGGAGCACAGGGACTGTCTTGTTGCCACTGATGTGGAAACTCTAGTTTACTGGTAGAAAACGTTTTGCACACTCGCTAAAATTATTTGTCCATCTTTATAATAAAGGCAGACAGGAGTTGTGCATTCCAATAGTTTAGTTATGACCAGTACTGGACAGTTCTCCCTTTTTGCTTATTCCTCTCAGACTGGGCCTGCATATATCTTTGTCACGTGTACAAGCAATGAGGTATGGTGGAACTGGGAGTCTCCAGGCAGGAGAAACCTAAAACAACAACACAAAGGCAAGGGAGTCTCCCACACGTAGCTACTGTTTCACATATGTGGAATCCCCTTCCAAAAACAACGGTCCGGGATAGGGCAGGGGAAACTCCTTAGCTTCAAAAAGGCTCTCTGTTTCTTCTCCTCATAACTCCCTTGGTTGACTCATTACAAATACAGCTACATTACAGCTTCCTTTCAACTACTTCTCTGTCTAGGGAAAAGAGACACCCAATGAACTCAAGACAACCATCCCTTGGTGACTACTACATAAAAGGCTGCATAAGCCTAATGTCCATAGAGTCATTACTTCAAATAAGGAGAGAAAGTGGTTCCTGTGCTACATAAAGCCAGCGGTTAATGAAATATCAGTATTTTTATTATTTGCTTGACCAACACTAACCATAGTCTAGCCTGGTAATACAGGGCAACTGGATCCTTTTGAACATGACCAGTTAATCACAAGATATCTTTCCCAGTAGCCTACAAGAGACGCTAAATCAATCGTTAAACACAACATATCCCTTGTAAAGTAGAGGAAGGAATATTTTTATCAGAGCCAACAGAAACTGGGTCCTTTAGACTTCTATCCAAATGGAATTCTTTTCTTTTTTTTTATTTTGTGGCTAAATAAATTGAAATTCTACTCTCGAAGCACAGTAGTAATTTACCAAAGGTACCCTCAAACTTTGATACACGTTTTCTATCCATCCACTGGTATCCAGCCATGGGCGTAGGAACTGTGGATGAGGCAGGGGGTTTATCCCCCCCAGATTTTGGAGGTGAGGGGACATAGGGGACAAGAGTAGGGGGACATGAGGACAAACAACCTTGAGTTTTAGAAAGAGACCGTGATGCCATTCCTGTTTAAACTTCATTCGGTTTGTCAGTGCATTAACAGTATGAGAACTGCAAACAAATTAAGTTAAACCAAGCTGTTGATTTTTTTCTGAATCAAACCTTGCATTCCCTGTTGTTGGGACTGCTACAGCTTCCCTGACACCAATGATTCTTATCTGATCTGTGAGCTGGACTCCACAGGTCATTTAAAGGCCTTTCAAATGTAGAGGAGCCTTTGTTTTTATTAATTGCTTCTTGTGCCCTCTGCAGTATCACCCTCTCTTCATCCCACTTGTAAGGTGTCATTTAAAGACTTGGTGGGGACAGATAAACAGGGATGAATGGCTCTATTATCATATGTCTCCCCACTGACAAATACACAGCAGTAGTACCTTGCCACAATCTTAACTACTACAAAGAAGAGGTTATGCACATTTATTTTAAAATATAAAGGAGAAACACAGTTACATTGTGTTAATATAAGGGAAATTCTATAAAGCTTTCCTATTTTCTGTGAGCCCCAAGGCACTGTAACAAATGTTTGAAAGAATACAAATGTCAGTCTTTTTTATATTTTCTTACAGCCTTGAAACCATTAATAATATAAGACACTATTTAATTCAAAAAGGCTCTCTGTTTCTTCTCCTCATAACTCCCTTGGTTGACTCATTACAAATACAGCTACATTACAGCTTCCTTTCACCTACTTCTCTGTCTAGGGAAAAGAGACACCCAATGAACTCAAGACAACCATCCCTTGGTGACTACTACATAAAAGGCTGCATAAGCCTAATGTCCATAGAGTCATTACTTCAAATAAGGAGAGACAGTGGTTCCTGTGCTACATAAAGCCAGCGGTTAATGAAATATCAGTATTTTTATTATTTGCTTGACCAACACTAACCATAGTCTAGCCTGGTAATACAGGGCAACTGGATCCTTTTGAACATGACCAGTTAATCACAAGATATCTTTCCCAGTAGCCTACAAGAGACGCTAAATCAATCGTTAAACACAACATATCCCTTGTAAAGTAGAGGAAGGAATATTTTTATCAGAGCCAACAGAAACTGGGTTCTTTAGACTTCTATCCAAATGGAATTCTTTTTATTTTTTTTATTTTGTGGCTAAATAAATTGAAATTCTACTCTCGAAGCACAGTAGTAATTTCCCAAAGGTACCCTCAAACTTTGATACACGTTTTCTATCCATCCACTGGTATCCAGCCATGGGCGTAGGAACTGTGGATGAGGCAGGGGGTTTATCCCCCCCAGATTTTGGAGGTGAGGGGACATAGGGGACAAGAGTAGGGGGACATGAGGACAAACAACCTTGAGTTTTAGAAAGAGACCGTGATGCCATTCCTGTTTAAACTTCATTCGGTTTGTCAGTGCATTAAAAGTATGAGAACTGCAAACAAATTAAGTTAAACCAAGCTGTTGATTTTTTTCTGAATCAAACCTTGCATTCCCTGTTGTTGGGACTGCTACAACTTCCCTGACACCAATGATTCTTATCTGATCTGTGAGCTGGACTCCACAGGTCATTTAAAGGCCTTTCAAATGTAGAGGAGCCTTTGTTTTTTTTAATTGCTTCTTGTGCCCTCTGCAGTATCACCCTCTCTTCATCCCACTTGTAAGGTGTCATTTAAAGACTTGGTGGGGACAGATAAACAGGGATGAATGGCTCTATTATCATATCTGTCCCCACTGACAAATACACAGCAGTAGTACCTTGCCACAATCTTAACTACTACAAAGAAGAGGTTATGCACATTTATTTTAAAATATAAAGGAGAAACACAGTTACATTGTGTTAATATAAGGGAAATTCTATAAAGCTTTCCTATTTTCTGTGAGCCCCAAGGCACTGTAACAAATATTTGAAAGAATACAAATGTCAGTCTTTTTTATATTTTCTTACAGCCTTGAAACCATTAATAATATAAGACACTATTTAATTAGAATCTTTAATGAAAGAAGTTATAATCTGTCATCAGGTTCTATAACTGATTTTATTTAAAGGTCCAACCCTCCATGTCCATCTACTCTTCTCCTTCTATGTAATTGTTGCATTTAGCAAAGTATATTATCAGCGATATAGGCTCTGTTGCACTGTAAAGAGCATGTTGTATTTTCCTTCTATGGAAGATGCTTTGCGAGGGATTGGATGACCGTATGGGCCTTTTAATTGCATGAAACACTGGTTTTGCGCCTCTGATGGTTGGTACCCTTTAACTCGTACCAAAATAGTCCAAAAATAGGCTACAAGGCACTCACACACTTCCATCCATATATCAGAATCAGTCAAGAGCAACCTATTCTTTATGCCTCAAATTCATGCAAAAGAACAGAGAAACCACATGGTAGGCCCACAACCCTGATAAGATATGTGCAACCTTTGGGCATTAAGACTGTGCTAATGAGGTGAAACCTTTGCCCATACAGTATTAGGATTGAAAAAAGGCAATATAAAGAAGTAGAACAATCACAAAAAGGGTCACGTTACTGTAGGAGGCTGGACTGGCTTGTAGTGAGTACCGAGGGGTACTTGCACCTTGCACCAGGCCCAGTTATCCCTTATTAGTGTATAGGGTGTCTAGCAGCTTAGGCTGATAGATAATGGTAGCTTAGCAGAGCAGCTTAGGCTGAACTAGGAGACGTGTGAAGCTACTACAGTACCACTTAGTGTCATATGCACAATATCATAAGAAAACACAATACACAGTTATACTAAAAATAAAGGTACTTTATTTTTATGACAATATGCCAAAGTATCTTAGAGTGTACCCTCACTGAGAGGATAGGAAATATACACAAGATATATATACACAATAGCAAAAATATGCAGTATAGTCTTAGAAAACAGTGCAAACAATGTATAGTTACAATAGGATGCAATGGGGAAACATAGGGATAGGGGCAACACAAACCATATACTCCAGAAGTGGAATGCGGACCACGGATGGACCCCAAACCTATGTGACCTTGTAGAGGGTCGCTGGGACTATTAGAAAATAGTGAGAGTTAGAAAAATAACCCTCCCCAAGACCCTGAAAAGTGAGTGCAAAGTGCACTAAAGTTCCCCTAAGGACAAAATAGTCGTGTTAGAGGGAAAATGCAAGGAAAACACAAATCAGCAATGCAACAACGATGGATTCCTGACTGAGGGTACCTGTGGAACAAGGGGACCAAGTCCAAAAGTCACAAGCAGCTCGGAGATGGGCAGATGCCCAAGAAATGCCAGCGGTTGGTGCAAAGAAGCTCTTACTAGGCTGAAGAACTGTGAATACTGCAGGAACGACAAGGGCTAGAGACTTCCCCTTTGGAGGATGGATCCACCACGCCTTGGAGAGTCGTGCAGAAGTGTTTTCCCGCCGGATGGACGCCAACAAGCCTTGCTACACGCAAATCGTGTGTTTGGCGTTTTTGGACGCTGCTGGGGCCCAGGAGGGACCAGGAGGTCGCAAATTGGACCTGCAGAGAGAAGGGACGTCGAGCAAGACAAAGAGCCCTCACTGAAGCAGGTAGCACCCGGAGAAGTGCCAGAAACAGGCACTACGAGGATGCGTGAAACGGTGCTCGCCGAAGTTGCACAAAGGAGTCCCACGTCGCCGGAGACCAACTTAGAAAGTCGTGCAATGCAGGTTAGAGTGCCGTGGACCCAGGCTTGGCTGTGCACGAAGGATTTCCGCCGGAAGTGCACAGGGGCCGGAGTAGCTTGCAAAGTCGCGGTTCCCAGCAATGCAGCCCAGCGAGGTGAGGCAAGGACTTACCTCCACCAAACTTGGGCTGAAGAGTCACTGGACTGTGGGGGTCACTTGGACGGTGTCGTTGGATTCGAGGGACCTCGCTCGTCGTGCTGAGAGGAGACCCAAGGGACCGGTAATGCAGCTTTTTGGTGCCTGCGGTTGCAGGGGGAAGATTCCGTCGACCCACGGGAGATTTCTTCGGAGCTTCTGGTGCAGAGAGGAGGCAGACTACCCCCACAGCATGCACAAGCAGGAAAACAGTCGAGAAGGCGGCAGGATCAGCGTTACAGAGTTGCAGTAGTCGTCTTTGCTACTATGTTGCAGGTTTGCAGGCTTCCAGCGCGGTCAGCGATCGATTCCTTATCAGAAGGTGAAGAGGGAGATGCAGAGGAACTCGGCTGAGCTCATGCATTCGTTATCTGAAGTTTCCCCAGAGACAGAGACCCTAAATAGCCAGAAAAGAGGGTTTGGCTACCTAGGAGAGAGGAAAGGCTACTAACACCTGAAGGAGCCTATCACAAGGAGTCTCTGACGTCACCTGGTGGCACTGGCCACTCAGAGCAGTCCAGTGTGCCAGCAGCACCTCTGTTTCCAAGATGGCAGAGGTCTGGAGCACACTGGAGGAGCTCTGACACCTCCCAGGGGAGGTGCAGGTCAGGGGAGTGGTCACTCCCCTTTCCTTTGTCCAGTTTCGCGCCAGAGCAGGGGCTAAGGGGTCCCTGTACCGGTGTAGACTGGCTTATGCAGAATTGGGCACATCTGTGCCCAACAAAGCATTTCCAGAGGCTGGGGGAGGCTACTCCTCCCCTGCCTTCACACCATTTTCCAAAGGGAGAGGGTGTCACACCCTCTCTCAGAGGAAGTTCTTTGTTCTGCCATCCTGGGCCAGGCCTGGCTGGACCCCAGGAGGGCAGCTGCCTGTCTGAGGGGTTGGCAGCAGCAGCAGCTGCAGAGAAACCCCAGGAAGGGCAGTCTGGCAGTACCAGGGTCTGTGCTACAGACCACTGGGATCATGGAATTGTACCAACAATGCCAGGATGGCATAGAGGGGGCAATTCCATGATCATAGACATGTTACATGGCCATATTCGGAGTTACCATGGTGAAGCTACATATAGGTAGTGACCTATATGTAGTGCACGCGTGTAATGGTGTCCCCGCACTCACAAAGTTCAGTGAATTGGCTCTGAACAATGTGGGGGCACCTTGGCTAGTGCCAGGGTGCCCTCACACTAAGTAACTTTGCACCTAACCTTTACCAGGTAAAGGTTAGACATATAGGTGACTTATAAGTTACTTAAGTGCAGTGTAAAATGGCTGTGAAATAACGTGGACGTTATTTCACTCAGGCTGCAGTGGCAGGCCTGTGTAAGAATTGTCAGAGCTCCCTATGGGTGGCAAAAGAAATGCTGCAGCCCATAGGGATCTCCTGGAACCCCAATACCCTGGGTACTTCAGTACCATATACTAGGGAATTATAAGGGTGTTCCAGTAAGCCAATGTAAATTGGTAAAAATGGTCACTAGCCTGTCAGTGACAATTTGGAAAGAAATGAGAGAGCATAACCACTGAGGTTCTGATTAGCAGAGCCTCAGTGAGACAGTTAGTCACTACACAGGTAACACATTCAGGCACACTTATGAGCACTGGGGCCCTGGGTTACGAGGGTCCCAGTGACACATACAACTAAATCAACATATATACAGTGAAAAATGGGGCTAACATGGCAGGCAAGATGGTACTTTCCTACACAACCCCCCCCCAAACGAAGGACAATAAGACTATAGATAATGGTAGCTTAGCAGAGCAGCTTAGGCTGAACTAGGAGACGTGTGAAGCTACTACAGTACCACTTAGTGTCATATGCACAATATCATAAGAAAACACAATACACAGTTATACTAAAAATAAAGGTACTTTATTTTTATGACAATATGCCAAAGTATCTTAGAGTGTACCCTCACTGAGAGGATAGGAAATATACACAAGATATATATACACAATAGCAAAAATATGCAGTATAGTCTTAGAAAACAGTGCAAACAATGTATAGTTACAATAGGATGCAATGGGGAAACATAGGGATAGGGGCAACACAAACCATATACTCCAGAAGTGGAATGCGGACCACGAATGGACCCCAAACCTATGTGACCTTGTAGAGGGTCGCTGGGACTATTAGAAAATAGTGAGAGTTAGAAAAATAACCCTCCCCAAGACCCTGAAAAGTGAGTGCAAAGTGCACTAAAGTTCCCCTAAGGACAAAATAGTCGTGTTAGAGGGAAAATGCAAGGAAAACACAAATCAGCAATGCAACAACGATGGATTCCTGACTGAGGGTACCTGTGGAACAAGGGGACCAAGTCCAAAAGTCACAAGCAGCTCGGAGATGGGCAGATGCCCAAGAAATGCCAGCGGTTGGTGCAAAGAAGCTCTTACTAGGCTGAAGAACTGTGAATACTGCAGGAACGACAAGGGCTAGAGACTTCCCCTTTGGAGGATGGATCCCCCACGCCTTGGAGAGTCGTGCAGAAGTGTTTTCCCACCGGATGGACGCCAACAAGCCTTGTTACACGCAAATCGTGCGTTTGGCGTTTTTGGACGCTGCTGGGGCCCAGGAGGGACCAGGAGGTCGCAAATTGGACCTGCAGAGAGAAGGGACGTCGAGCAAGACAGAGAGCCCTCACTGAAGCAGGTAGCACCCGGAGAAGTGCCAGAAACAGGCACTACGAGGATGCGTGAAACGGTGCTCGCCGAACTTGCACAAAGGAGTCCCACGTCGCCGGAGACCAACTTAGAAAGTCGTGCAATGCAGGTTAGAGTGCCGTGGACCCAGGCTTGGCTGTGCACGAAGGATTTCCGCCGGAAGTGCACAGGGGCCGGAGTAGCTTGCAAAGTCGCGGTTCCCAGCAATGCAGCCCAGCGAGGTGAGGCAAGGACTTACCTCCACCAAACTTGGGCTGAAGAGTCACTGGACTGTGGGGGTCACTTGGACGGTGTCGCTGGATTCGAGGGACCTCGCTCGTCATGCTGAGAGGAGACCCAAGGGACCGGTAATGCAGCTTTTTGGTGCCTGCGGTTGCAGGGGGAAGATTCCGTCGACCCACTGGAGATTTCTTCGGAGCTTCTGGTGCAGAGAGGAGGCAGACTACCCCCACAGCATGCACAAGCAGGAAAACAGTCGAGAAGGCGGCAGGATCAGCGTTACAGAGTTGCAGTAGTCGTCTTTGCTACTATGTTGCAGGTTTGCAGGCTTCCAGCGCGGTCAGCGGTCGATTCCTTATCAGAAGGTGAAGAGGGAGATGCAGAGGAACTCGGCTGAGCTCATGCATTCGTTATCTGAAGTTTCCCCAGAGACAGAGACCCTAAATAGCCAGAAAAGAGGGTTTGGCTACCTAGGAGAGAGGAAAGGCTACTAACACCTGAAGGAGCCTATCACAAGGAGTCTCTGACGTCACCTGGTGGCACTGGCCACTCAGAGCAGTCCAGTGTGCCAGCAGCACCTCTGTTTCCAAGATGGCAGAGGTCTGGAGCACACTGGAGGAGCTCTGGACACCTCCCAGGGGAGGTGCAGGTCAGGGGAGTGGTCACTCCCCTTTCCTTTGTCCAGTTTCGCACCAGAGCAGGGGCTAAGGGGTCCCTGAACCGGTGTAGACTGGCTTATGCAGAATTGGGCACATCTGTGCCCAACAAAGCATTTCCAGAGGCTGGGGGAGGCTACTCCTCCCCTGCCTTCACACCATTTTCCAAAGGGAGAGGGTGTCACACCCTCTCTCAGAGGAAGTTCTTTGTTCTGCCATCCTGGGCCAGGCCTGGCTGGACCCCAGGAGGGCAGCTGCCTGTCTGAGGGGTTGGCAGCAGCAGCAGCTGCAGAGAAACCCCAGGAAGGGCAGTCTGGCAGTACCAGGGTCTGTGCTACAGACCACTGGGATCATGGAATTGTACCAACAATGCCAGGATGGCATAGAGGGGGCAATTCCATGATCATAGACATGTTACATGGCCATATTCGGAGTTACCATGGTGAAGCTACATATAGGTAGTGACCTATATGTAGTGCACGCGTGTAATGGTGTCCCCGCACTCACAAAGTTCAGTGAATTGGCTCTGAACAATGTGGGGGCACCTTGGCTAGTGCCAGGGTGCCCTCACACTAAGTAACTTTGCACCTAACCTTTACCAGGTAATGGTTAGACATATAGGTGACTTATAAGTTACTTAAGTGCAGTGTAAAATGGCTGTGAAATAACGTGGACGTTATTTCACTCAGGCTGCAGTGGCAGGCCTGTGTAAGAATTGTCAGAGCTCCCTATGGGTGGCAAAAGAAATGCTGCAGCCCATAGGGATCTCCTGGAACCCCAATACCCTGGGTACTTCAGTACCATATACTAGGGAATTATAAGGGTGTTCCAGTAAGCCAATGTAAATTGTAAAAATGGTCACTAGCCTGTCAGTGACAATTTGGAAAGAAATGAGAGAGCATAACCACTGAGGTTCTGATTAGCAGAGCCTCAGTGAGACAGTTAGTCACTACACAGGTAACACATTCAGGCACACTTATGAGCACTGGGGCCCTGGGTTAGCAGGGTCCCAGTGACACATACAACTAAATCAACATATATACAGTGAAAAATGGGGGTAACATGCCAGGCAAGATGGTACTTTCCTACAGTTACGCAGCACAATTTGCTTTTTATTGCTGCATAATTTAGTCAAAGTGGTCACATAACTTGGTCCTTCCTGATCTGTGTGCAGTCCATTGTTCTGAGATTAAACCTCAGTTGTATAATATGGAGGCGGGCGAGCCAACAAATCAACAGGGAGCCAAGCCCTGATAATATTTGCTATGTAAATCAAACAACAAACATCACATAAAATATGATAATGTCTCTTCGAAATTATTTCTCAAAGTCGAAGCCTTGACAGTAACAGGGAGCATTTTAGCACTCCACCGGGAAGTACATGTTAAAAGTGATAGTTTTCTACCACTTGTAATCTGAACCACATATTTGAATGTGCTCTCATTGGCGATAATGAAGGAAAAATAGTTCTGGTGAAATAAAATATTTGCCTAAGATCACACAATTTAACTGGGGAAGCTGTGATTAATTCAACTTGTTTGGTTTCTCTTTGTACAAATCAACCACTTAATAGGTTTTGTATTTGTTCATCCTTATGTTAAAGCTTTATTCTGACCTCTTAGTACATTTTTCTGCAGTTTTTAAAACATAGTGCAAACTCAACTCAAAGCTTTATATGAGAACCAGTTACATTATTGAAGATCACATGCATTGTTTACTGGTATGGAGAATTTAAGTGATTGGCCCAGAATCACAGGATGCTGAGCCAATGCGAGACTTGACCCTAATTCCCCAGTTCCACATTCTGCAGCTCTGACTGTAACTCCACATCCTGGATAGAGGGAGGGGGCAGGCAGAAGTTATTGCCCAGCTCGTTATGGGCTCGAGGTCCCAACTGGGCCTCGAGCTGAGCCAGAGCCAGGCTCCCAACACAAGGCTGGCTTGAGCTTTCAGTGGCACACCCACCTCTAATTTCCATACAGTAATTCATGGATTTTGATGCACAGCCTTATTTACTTTAAAAAATAGTTAGTTAGTACATTATGCCAAACATTTACACCTCCTCAAGGCAGGCTTAAAGAATGAGTAAAGTTTTATTTTCCTTACACTTTTAAAACTTTATATGTGTACAGCACTTTTCAGAATGCATAGAGCGGTCAAAATAGTAAACTAGGTTAAAGCATGGTATTTGTACAGAAGGGTACCCTTATACTACAAAAACCTATGCTTGACATCAAACACACACTCCTGTACACTAAAGTGCCAGGCTGTGTGCACTTGCGCAAGGCAGACTAATCGGCGGCTGAGCAGGAGAGATAAAACTGCCATCCTATCTTAGTGGCTATGGTGCTGTTCTACTCTCTCCTATCAAACTTTGGTTACTGTGGTATGTCACATCAAAAGTTACACATTTTCCCTGTAATGTTTAATTGCTTACAGTGCTTTCAGAATTTTGTTTTAGTACAGTGCATTCGGATTTTACCTAGTGCAATCCTTTCATCTACTGCTAATAATCTTAGAGTGGCTTTCAATAAAGAATAACTCTCTGACACCATGAAGCTTCAAATGATTCTCTGAATTAAAGCCTGTACCCACACTCATCTCTTTTGACTGAATTTCGGTGAGCATCTCACAAGCCAGTGCCACATTTTCATTGTTTCAAGCATGTCACGACATATGGAACACTGTGTCTCATACAGCAAGCATTATATGTTTGTATGACCCGTCTCTTACACACACTGCATTTCGTTTTTGTGAACATATTAAACACACACACCTACACACAGTCTCTGCATCTGTTTTTTGAAGGCATCTCACATACTAGGCTTTATGTATCTCTTTCATTAGCATCTTATACATAAGGCATATTTCATGTCATTTTTATCTGCAGCTTCAGCTTTTCTGTTTGTGACCACCCTACACTCATGGCACCCATCTGCATTAATTCTTTGACAGCAAAAGTTGTTTTTGTTGTCTTTTATCTTTTGTGCTGCATTCTGTGCCTACAGTGCCTCGATCTCCACCTTGTGGCCACAGGAGAGTAAGCAATGCACTTCAGCTGCCTGTGGTTCTTTCCTCACTCATATCCTGTGCAATGATAAAGTAAATGGTAGCAGAGTTACATGTTGAAAATATGATTGACCATGAACTCACCATTGTTTAGTGGGGAGGCTGGGAATCATAATCAATTTCCTGGTTCCACATTCCCCGCAGCACTGCAGTTATGGTGAGGTAGGACCTGAGGAAAATTCCCAGAGATTGTTCTTGTGGACAAATGCCGCTGTTGGGAGTCTTATGCAGATTTTTATGCAGTGCTTATTACATAATACTTTTATTAAAAAGGGAGAAGCTGGTATTAGAAATGGTATGGTTCTTTAGCTAAAACATACACACACAACCACATTTCATGGAGTGGTGCTGTCTGCTAATGCTAGTGAATTGCCAACTAGAGGTCTGATCGAGGATATTTTAATAGCATTGTTTCTAAGTGCTTTCATTCTCTGACATGCCTCTTCTAGCAGTCTAGGGTAGAAAGTGGTTATTAAATGATAGATACTGTAAGAAATTGGGTTTTTGGTTGAGTGGGGTGAATCACCATCTCAAGCAACAACCACAATCTTGGTCAGGGTGAGCCACAGAAGTCACTAAATTAACCTGTGCTTAACCCTCTGGTAGCTTGGCTCAAAAGCAGTCAGGCTTAACTCAGAGGCACTGCGATAAGTATTTATGCAGCACTCAAACTGTAGTAAAGTGAAAACACAACACAACACAAGACAAACCCCATACCAATGTAGAAAACAAAGTAAAATGCAATAAGAAAACTGAGACAAAATGACAAAATCCTATCAGTAGAACTGGAGATATGCAATTATAAAGGTTAAGTAAAAATAGCACCAAGAAGCAGAACGCTCTAACTGTGGCTATCTGGTTGGTAGACCAGGACGAAGTCATACACTCAGATTGAACAAGATGGAATGTGGGACAGATACAGGGACAAGGTTAGTCCAGCTGAAAAGGTTACCTCCTGAAAGTCATGCACACAGAGTTCAAAGAATCAGGATTTCAGAGGAGGAGCTCAACTAATGCCAGCCAATGGTCCAGGACCAGGTGGGGGAGCACCTCTTGGGGATCCGGAACTCATTCCAGCAGAGACCAGCAGGGCACTGGCAGGTCCAGGCAGCATCACTTACTCTACCTCAAACTCATATACCTACAGAATACCCCAAGGTATCAATACTCTGGTTTTAGAGCACCACTCTCCTTTATAGATCACTAACACAGCAGGTAGAATCAGGAGACTAAGACTGGGCATGTAGTCAGGGTCAAATATCAATGTTCCATGCCTTGAACAGCAATATCACCTCACAACGGGCCATCCCAGGTCCTCCATGAACCGACCTCCCATTCTTCTTTCCTTTACTTATGACATACGTAGGGTAATCATGGCTTTTAGATCATGCCACTGAAGCACATCCTTGAGGTGACCATGAACCATAAGGGCATAAACTTAGGAGAGCAGGAGACTGTAGTGTTTGAAAAGTTTCAGCACTCCATCTATCATCCTTTTGTGTTGCTAAAGTCTCCCTAAATAGCCCGGATATGCCCAGATGTGGGTCCCTTGCTCACTGTGCCACTGGATTCAAGCTAACCTGGCTGATGAGGGGTGATACCTTGAAACCTGTACCAGGATGATTGTTTCCGGTCCAGAGAGGACCTGGCCTGACATTTCGGGCTGGACTGTTAACATGGGGAGTTGGGTCAAAACTGATTTTCATATGGCTGGGTCCAAAGTGGGGTGGCATGGTGAGAAAGGAACGCTGAATTAAATTGAGATCTGTAGCTGGGGGTGAGTGTTAGAAAAGTTTCAGGACTTTGTCCATCATCCTTTTGTGTTGCTAGAGTCGCCCTGGGTGGCCAGGGTTTGCCCAGACATGGGTCCCTTTCGCACTGTGCCACTGGATTCAACTTAGACTGGCTGATGAGGGGCGATACCCTGAAACTGGTCTCAGGATGCTTGTTTCAAGTCCAGACAGGACCTGGCCTGGTTGTTCAGGGTGGACTGTTCCCATGGGGAGCATGGTTAAGACTGATTTGCGTATTGCTGGGTCCAAACTGGGGTGGCATGGTGAGCAAAAGAACAATGGATTAAACACAGATCTGTGACATGGGGTAAGTGTTTGAAACCTTTCAGCACTCCATCCATTATCCTTTTGTGTTGCTGACTGTAGCTCCCCTGCCCAGGAGGTGATCGAGCACATTAATTTAGGGCCTTATTTATAGTTTGGTGGACAGGGTACTCCATCAAAACATGACGGCTACCCCGCCTGTCAGATTGCAAGTGCCATATACTATATTGCACTTGTAGTAGGGCGGCTTGGATATGCTTCCCATTTGTGATGGACTATCCCATCTGCCAAACTCTAAACTCCAAAAAAAATGCCCTTAGATTATTTCAGTGTACATATTGTCTGTTCTGTATGCGAGAACAGCAATGAAAGGGAGGATTAGTGTATTGGAATCAATGCTTGGTGGTTGGGTCTGGGACTGGATGAAGCAGCATGTTTTTGTCTCTTGCTTCTCACACCCTCTGCTGCATTAATCAGCACTTGTACCCTGACCACCAGCTCTCCCAACACATCCTAGTACTCTCACACAGCTCTCATACCCTCACCTCTTTTGCTCCCACCTCCTCCCTCTTACCTTTACCTCTCATGAGATTTCTATTTTCATATATGGTCCAAGATGTGCAGAAAGTGTGGCGAGATGGCCTTCTAAGAAGCAATATAAATGATGCATCTTCATCTGAAAAAACACTTGTCTAAAAATATGGAGCCATTACACTATGCATTTTATTAGCGACCTAATAAATTCAAGATACGCTATAATAACAGATTGAAAGCATTACGACAGGCATTGTGATGATTTCATTTTCAAGTTTTATTGGCCAGATAATGATTACTTGATAGATTTTTTTTATCAGAATGTGACATAAATTTATTTATACTTTTTGTATGGTAAAACAAGAATAATAACAAATGGGTCTGGATTTAATGTTGCAACAAATATAAATAAACACATTCACTAATGCTGTTTGCATGCGCTATATGCACAAATGATGTTTATCACATCAATGACTGTCGGACTGGCTTTGGCACTGCAGTAGCAAAATAATTGTTTTCTATGCACATTGCATATAGGAGAAAATAAATGAATGTAACCGCATATTTCAGTTTATTTTTCAGATTTAGAATAATCCCTACTGCATTTCAATTAAAGCACTTTCTGGAAGGCAGAATGATACATCGTTACCTAATAGAATGAGTTGAGGGAGTAATATTTCCTTGGTGAAACCAAGAAAAAACCTATTCTATGTTTATTTTAAAGAACTGATAAAAGCTTTTCATAAAGGCAACTCTGCTATGAGGTCAGACCAAAGAGAGGAAAGATTAGCTTACCTAGATAGATCACTGTTATGAAAAATGTAGAATAGTCACACACTAGTATTTGGTGCATGTTGTGATTCATGGACATACTACGTTGGAGTCATTTGGGATATTTGGGAAGCTGTAAAAATATGCTGAAACGTGTGGACAGGATTTAGCATTTAACACTCTTTTTGCATTAAAGGAAAAGTACTGCATTTTACAGCAATAATTGAAGAAAATGAGACAGAAACAGTGCTAGCATATTTATCTCTTCATTTGCTGTAATGTCATGATAACTGGTGTGTTAATGGTAATACGAAATCGTGGTATAACAACAAAACATCCGATATTCTGTAAATCACTTCATTAGTAGGGTGGTGCTCATTCCTCCCAAATGGCAATGCAGCATAGCTCCAAAGCACAGAAATTGATGAATGTAGCCTAAACGCGCTTACACTGGTGCACTATAAATGGCCGTTTAACTAGTTAAAGAGATTAGCTTTCCATGTTGTTCAACGCC
The DNA here is from genome assembly GCF_031143425.1 of Pleurodeles waltl. Classification (NCBI taxonomy): domain Eukaryota; kingdom Metazoa; phylum Chordata; class Amphibia; order Caudata; family Salamandridae; genus Pleurodeles; species Pleurodeles waltl. Next base: position 1,153,284,924 of record NC_090440.1, on the reverse strand, counting down.
ACTAAGCGCCTTATAACAACTGCACTGATATCTTTCAGTAACTACTCCATGAAGTTGCCAATACAGAGGGCATTGATGACTCCTGAAATTGAAGTGGTAGTATAAATAACAGAGATCACAAGGGGGACCCTGAGGGTCACCTTATAAATGAGGAAATACCGGGGGAATCAGTAATTTGATTCCCAATTCTTCTCAATAATTCATCCTTAGGCTCCACCTGCTTTTAGAAGGTAGAGTCTCTGAGTGAGTGTTAAGGGGTAGAAAGCAATTTGTAGCGTTCACAAAAAGTAGCACTAAGGAGTAGTGATGGATGATTAGTGATAAGGGAAGTAAGGAGTTTTAGAGTTCACAAATATATTGAGTTAAATGGGTAGTAAGGGTTTTAGGGTTTAAGGAAGGTACTGTAAGGGGGTACTTAGGATTTTCATGATCAGGGATGGTTAGGTAGGTTTCAGAGGTTCAGGAGGGTAGCATTAGGGGTTTGTGGAATTTAAGGAACAGTGTTGTTAAGGGATAGTAAGCACTTTTTAGGGTTCAGGGAAGGGTAAATGTTAAGCAGAATTAAGGATTTTTTTAGGGTTCAGATACCTGTAGGGTTAGTATGGAATTTTAGGTTCAGGAAAGGGTAGCATTAGGAGGGCAACAAGTTTTTTTAGGGCTCACGGGAAAGCAGCTGTAAGTGATTCCAAAGGTTTTGTAGAGTTTGGGGTGGGTAGAAATATGGCGTCCTATGGATTTTTAGGGATCAGGAATAGGTAGCTTTAAGTAGTAACACTGTTTTTAAGGTTTAGTGAATGGCAGCATTAAGGGGTAATATGGGTTCTTAGGGTTCAGAGATAGGTGTAATTAGGTAAAGAAAGGGGGTAAAGGAAGGGTAGCATTAAGGGGTGCTTACATTTTACAGGGGTCAGGGATAGTAAGGGGTTTGTAGGGTTCAGAGAAAGGTAGCGTAAAGAGGTTTGCAATGTCCATGGGAGGGTAGTGTTATGGTGTAGTAAGAGGTTTTTAGGGTTCCAGGAACTGTAGTGTTAAATTGTAAGAGTTGTTTAGGATTTAGGGATGGGTAGTGTTAAGAAATAGTATTGGTTTTTGAGGTTTCAGAGTAGGTAGTGGTAAGAGGTAGTATGAGGTTTTTAGTGTCCAAGAAAGGGGAGCTGTAAGGAGTAGTAAGGGTTTTTACGGTTCAGGGAAGGGTACCATCATTGGATGATAAGGAGCTTTTACGTCTCTTAGCAGGATAACGTTAAATTGTAGTAAGGAGTTTTTAGAGTTCAGGTAAGGGCAGCATTAAGCAGCGATAAAGGTTTTCAGGGTTCACAGAGGGCTAGCAGTAATGAGTAGTAAGGAGTTTTTAGGGCTCAGGAAAGTAGCCCTAAAGGATGATCTGAGGTTTTTATGGTTCAAGCAAGGGTAGATGTAGTGGGTAGAAAAGGTTTTTTCGGTGTCGGGGTGGGTAACCTTAAGCAGTAGTAGCAGCTGTAGTAACAGGTTTTTAGGGCCCAGGGAAGGGTAGCATTAAGGGGGAGTAACTTTCTTTTATGGTTCATTGAAGGTGCCTTTAAAGCCCAGGTAAGGGTAGCATTAAGGAGTAGTGGGATTTTTTTTAGGGTTCAGGGATGGGTAACGTTAAGGGCTAGGAGTTTTTATGGTTCAGGGAAAAATGCTGTTAAGGGTAGTGTGTAGGGTCCTGGGAATGGCAGCATTACGGGGCAGTAAGGGGGTTTTAGGATTCAGGGAAGGGTAATGTAAAATAAAAATACATTTAATTTCATATATAAATGTATAATTAATATGATATTAGTAATGTAATTAAAAATATTTACCAAATTAAAATTAATTTTTGAATGAACTATTAGAAACTGATGAGCTTACAAATCCCTCTCTAGCACATAAATCCTAAAACTAGGAATTAGAAAAACACAATTCTCTTGCCATGTTAAGGTATCCCTGAAGATGATGATAGAAACGGAAGAGGAGGTTGCTGAGACTGCAATACAGCAACACATTCCTCCTGACTGCTCTCATCCCATTGTACTCCAGCAAGAAACATAACCATAATCATCTATATAATATAATTATATAATTATAACCATAGTTATCTAGGAGACATATAGCATTCCAAAGGTATGTGTTTGACTTAAATGTCAAGCTCTATTGTGACATATTTGCCAAAGCTCATCCTGTTGATAAAAAAATGATTACAGCTTTTGGAGGGTAATCCCTTTTTTCTGTTGAAGCACATTACTTCTGCTGAATCAAACGTGTACTGCCTCCGGGTGTATGATATTCGTATAATTTGCTTTTGCGTGATTACAAAAAAACTTTAGCAAATTTACACAAAAATATACACATCTACACAAAATTCAAATCTGTCATTTCATGCTAAAAAAGTAGCAAACCACAACCACTCACCTTCTCTTTTTCCCATCGGCTTGCAGTTCGTTATTAATGTGCATGGCGCATAGTGATGCAAAGTGGCATAATGGGGTAAGTTTGGGATTTTCACATAAAAAGCGTAAGGTGAAGTTCCCAAAATTACACCAATATAATTTCGATTTTGCCCAGGCTTACACTTATGCACCAATATGTTGGGGGAGCCAAAGCCCCTCATTGTAGTACTTCTGAAAGTTCTTTTTAGATTTATCACATAAGGTCTTGCGACAGCTGTAATGGCCACTCACCCCTAATTAGAGAGTATGAACTGCCATGACACTACAGTAGTGTAAAAATGCAAAAGTGTTTTCACTTACCCTTTCAAACTTCTATGAAAAACTTCCTGAAGATTGCAACGTTTTTCGATGTGCCACTTTTATGTGAAAATTGTGACTTTTGCAACAAATACATAAACGGTTGCAAAAGACAACATTTTTACACATATCATTATAGAAAACTAACAAAACAATTATGATAAAAGGGTTTGCCTAAAATAGACTCTGCAAAAATGAGCACTATTCTTCAGAGTAATGCAATTGTTAATAGAAAAGCTAAACTCGCAAATAAAAATTGTGCTTACATCAACCAGAGTAAAGAGTACCACACTACTCGTGAAAATTATCGAGCCGCATAAAAAAAGCTTACTCCGATGAAGCCAGAGTTAAAAAGCTTCACATTCTTCATGGCGGGAAATTTGAGAACATTACAAAACTAATGGTAAACAATGAAAACTTTGCACGTTCCTAATGGTTATTTTACCTCTTAATGGTCACATGAGAAGCCAGACATAAGGACACCAAGAAGCTCGAACTGGAGACAGGAAGGGTGGAAGAATCTTCTGCGCTCTAGCAAAAATATATCTTTCTCTGCTGTTAAGCTCCCTCTACATTGTAAGGGCACATTTTATGACATTTGTAATAATTTGGTGCCACATAGTGCTGCTGTCATACACCTACCTTTTATCACCTCATGGAAATGCCTTCTGGCATAGCGACTTCTGAGTTAGCATACGGAGGAAATGTGTTCAAGAGATATGCAGGGGGTTCACCTCAAATTTGTTGGTGCAGACTGAACATTAAACCCAATTTGATCAATGACATTCGCTAAAAAGAACAGGCAACAGATACCAGAAGTGAACGGGTTAACTTGAGGAAACCGGAGTTTTTAAAGAATGCCTTCCCAAACAAGAGTAAAGAGCTGGAGGCTCATTGCACATACAATTAGCATTTTAATTAAACTTGTGTTAGGTCAGTGCTGGAACTTCAATCACACAAGACAGAGGTCTGGTGACCTAATGTACGCAGGCCAAAGGAGCGGTGTCCGCTGGGGGCAGTTAATGTTAAGTTAAGCAAAAACCTCACCAACCTCGTTACTAAAGGAAATAAGCTTTTTCAATGTACACCTAATCGCTTTCCTCACAAGTTAAAATTCCTTTACTGAAAACATATTAATTACGAGATGTTTTTTAGATGCTTGTACTTCTTCTTTAAAGGCGTCAGGATTACTCTATGAAAAACCAAAACGAAAGCTTGAGTCAATCATGTACTTTGAGATTCCTTTAATGATATAGTTTATGATGTCACGAGTGATGTGATATGTGAGGTCATACGAAGTGCATGATGAGGCCACAAATTAACTTAATGTCCTAAACAATAACTGGGGAATTTAATCGCTTTTCTGTTTTTTAATTGTTAGTTCTTATCTCCTTTCAAAACCTAACAATAACCATATTTTAACCTTTTTTTCAGTGAATTTGGGGGTTTTCTTTTAGCGTAAACCAGGATCTTTTTAAAAAACACAATCATAACATCACTTTACCCTTTGTTGTATCAGTGTATTTCTGGATTTCTTTTCAGAATATCCAGAGGTGAGTATATGCCCAACTCCCTCTGACAACCTGTGGGCAATTTCCCCACTGCACACGGCCTTTGCCATTTGGCCCGACAGAGCAGGGTTTGGCCACATGAGGTGCCTATTGCCAGGCCATGTACCCAACATCCTGTGGGTTCCCACTCCCTACTGCCAGGCCCTGAGTCAAACCCCCCAGTGGGCAATTGGCCTTCAGTGGGTGGGTGGGGAACACATAGGTCGATCGGGCACAGGGCCTCCTCTGAGGCCAACCCTGTGGCCATCCTCCAGCTGCACATGGCCAAGGGCAGGTGGACTGAGGGTGTTTGAGTCGAATTCCACGAGTTCCGCCTACCTCTATTGAAAAGTGAAGCTTGAATTGCCCTGCGGTACCTTGGGGTGCTGTTTCCGCTGTGGCATTCAGGAGTACCATGAAAAAAAAATGAAATACGGTGCAAGTGTCAGCAGGTGGTTTGGGTAATTATGGATTGTTGGCCATTAATACGGCATTGGATGAATGCCGTGTGTGGAATGGAGTTGGATGCCTGTATAAACTGAGTGCAAGCCCTACAACAAAGCCCCTGCTGTGCACACCAGAAGGGCGTATACAGATCAGGATTATTCTCTGAATGGAATTACACCAAATTTGACAGAAAGCTTGATCTTGTTCTAGAAATATCTCTTTTTGTAAATTGGTTTAAATCTGTTCAGTAGTTTTGAAGTTATTAAAGAAAAAGTATTATGTATATCTAGAGAGCCAGATCCACCCTGGCAAGTCTGTGGATCCACGCACCAACAGCAATTTTGTGCAAGTGATAGAAGGGGTCAGGGTAGAGGTACAAGTTATAGTTACCTTAGGGTGTGAGTTATAGTTAGTTGGAATAAATCTTACTATAACTGTCGAATTTCTGTGGTTTTGTATTAGTAAATTCAGAACCTAACTGTAATGTCCCAGTAACCTTTGTTTTTTTAGTGAATTTCTATGGTTTTCTAACGTAAAGTAATTTTAATTATTGTACGATAATCCAACAACTGCCGTGCATGGTGGGGGATGGCCACAGGGCACCGCCATAACCACCCAACCCCATACCAGGTACAGACGAATGGTATGTCTCTATGGGTTTGAGGATAGGTGTGAGAGGGTGTCTCTGGGTGTGAGAGTGTCTATCTAGGTGTGTGAGTGGGTGCATAAGGGTCTGAGTGGTTCTGTGAGTGGATGTGTGCCATCTGAGTCTGTCTGTGAGTGGGTGCATCAGTGTCTGAGTGGGTCTGTGAGTGGGTGCGTCAGTGTCTGAGTGAGTCTCCGGGTGGGTGCATCAGTGTCTGAGTGGGTCTGTGAGTGGGTGCGTCAGTGTCTGAGTGAGTCTCTGGGGGGGTGCATGAGGGTCTGGTGGGTCTGTGTGTGGGTGCATCAGTGTCTGAATGGGTCTGTGAATCGGTGCGTGAGGGTCTGAGTGGGTCTGTGAATCGATGTATGAGGATTAGAGTGGGTCTGTGAGTAGGTGCGTCAGTGTCTGAGTGGGTCTGTGAGTGGGTGCATCAGTGTCTAAGTGGGTCTGTGAGTGGGTGTGAGAGTGCTAATATGAGTGAATGAATTTGTGTATGAATGACCCAGAATATTTTTTGTTGCCACTAATATTCGCGAATGTATCGTGACGTTACATGGGGGGCTACGGTGAGCATCGCAACATATTCGCGAATATTGCGTGGCATGAAAAAGAAATTTTTTTACGGACAAAAGTTTACCGTGACAAACCCCTATATCACAGCTCTGGGGTTAGGGTAACTCCACCTTGACCCCTTGTGCCACTTTTCATTTAATTTTTCAGCCCCGGGGAATCAAACGGATTTGTGTTAATCGGCTTGTGGAAGACCATCAGACTTCTGTACAGATCACGAGGGGTGGGGTTGTGCCTTGTACCGTTACCGTTGGGTCTGGGCTGGGCCCTGATAGTTAAACTGACAGTCTCTTCACATGGCAATGGTTAGGGTGGTATCCTGGAATTTAAATGGGTTGCTGGACAAAATAAAATGGACAGCAGTACTCTGTCATATGCAAGGACTTCCTCCATCCATTCTATTTCTACAAGAGGGACACTTGCTGGGCATGTCCTGTCCCTTCTTGGGCCGCTAAGGGTTTGACTGGGTCTATCATGCGGTATTCACATGCAGCTCCCGGGGGATTGCAATACTGATGCAAAGGGGATTTCCAATGGCGGTACATCAAACATGGCTAGACCCACAGGGCAGATACGTAGCACTGGCAGGTATGGTGGGGAGACACTTCTTGAACCTGATGTGTATTTGTGCCCCTCCCACAACCCTTGACTGCATTCTAGAGGAGTTAGCAGCAATGGTAGTTCAGATGACCCCTGGATGTACGGTCATTAGAGGCGACATGAATGCAGTTCTGGATCCAGTGGTGGATATTATGGGTGCAGCCTCAGAGGTTAGATGTCAACACTGTGTCCCTGAAACAATAGGTGGCAAACCTGGGTCTGTACAGGGTGTAAAGGGCTTGGAACCCCCACTCCAAGAAATACATCCATACATCTGCTTGCATCGTACACAGACACGTATTGACGTGGTCTTTATGCTGGCTGCTGATCTCCCGAAGGTTAAGCAAGTCCTGATACTGGCTCAGGCATATCAGATCATGCCCCAGTTCTCCTGACCATTGGTTCAACTGTCCAGAAGCAGAGCTCCATGTGGCGCCTCAACACCTGGCTTTTACAAAATGGGGAATATGCTGCAAACCTAAGGGAAGAGATTGTCCTATACTTTGAGCTTAGTAATAGGACGGTACATACGAAAGCAATTCTGTGGGTGGCTGGAAAGGCCATGATACTGGACCGAACCAAGGCCCTCCTTCGAGCATAGAAGAGAGAAGGACAAGTCCACACACCTGGCTGGAGGCCAAGGCACTTCAGTTGGAGAGGCGCACGGCTTCGGACAGACAGGGAGCAAACGAGCACGCTCTAAACCTGATACGGGAGGAAATAAGGGCGCAATCGTTGGAGGCAGCAAAACAGTTATGGCGTGCATCGCAGGCGAGGGTCTATGGATGAGGGAATAAGAACAGTATTCTGGCTGGCCACAAAACCCATGGAGGGACAGGTGACACCAGAGGTGGGCGATAAAATAGGAATATCTCATGCTACTCCTGCGGGGATAGCGCCCGCATTTGTGCAGTGCTATGCTGCGCTATACGCCACGGCCCCTGGGCCCCGAGGGAAGTCAGAGGAGCCACTGTTAAATGAACTGTCCCTGCCGAGCATTTCGGAGTAGGAACGTTAAGTATTGGATCAACCTATCTCGCTAGAAGAGATATCTAATGCTATCTCAGGTTTAAAGACCGGGAATACTCTAGGTCCGGATGGGTATCAAACTGAATTTTATTCCAGTTTTAAAGACCTTTTGGTACCACAGCTGCTTGACCTATACAGGGAGGCATTGGATGTGGGTGCCTTTCTGCATAACCTAGACCAGGCCACCATAGGGATCCTGCCAAAGACAAAGCCACCGTCCTTGTCATGTGCAGAGTGCAGGCCAATATCACTGATCAATGGGGAGCTGAAGATATATGACACAGTGAACCGTCTGGTTCTAGGGTATTTAGTTCACCAGAATCAGTGTGGGTTCCTGCCAAACCGCAGTACTAGGCATTGTCTAAGGCAGTTGAATGTTGCGCTTGTGCACAGACATATCCTTCCGGGACCTCTAACACTGATATTAATGTATTTCGAGAAGGCGTTCAATATTGTCGACTGGGGGTATTTAAGATAGGTGCTTGTTAAACAGCAGTAAACACAGGAAATCTGCACATGTGCCTTTAGAATCAATCCTGTTCCATCACAATGATTTTGCCAGAACATATGATCCCAGTCATTAAAGTTAGAACAAATGCACAAATTGTTTAAAGTTTGCTTTGGTATCACAGTTTCTGGATACTTCTCTGCAATCTCAAAAAAAACATAATAAAATCTTTAGGAAACTAAAAAACCTGCTGCATGAAAAACAACATCATTGTTATGAAGTCCAGCTGCTCCAACACTATAGTACAAATTGCTGAGCAAGGATGGTACACTAGTATACAAACAAATGAGTGAGGTAATGCTTAAATTACTCACAGCCACAGTTAATTACTCTGGCTGCATCCCAATCCATCGTTATTTTGCACACCATGCCACCTCGGTTTGGACCTAGCCAATTGCAAATCAGTCTTAACCCTACTCCAATCGGAACAGTCCAGCCTGAACTGCCAGGCCAGGTGTACCCTAAACACGAACACAAGCAACTCAACACAGATTTGCCAATGCCTGGGTCCGAAGTAAGGTGGCATGGTGGGCAAAGGAACAATTGATTGCAATGCTACGCCAAGTGATTGCCAGTGATTAGACTTATTGCAAGCATTCCTCCCTTCACCTTTTGTGAGTTTGATGTAAGAAGGATGCAAAGCACCAGAAGGGAAGTTGTAACTGAAAATCCAAGATGGGCATCATCTCTCTAGATGTGCAAGAGTCTATAGCCCACTAGAAAATGTAGTTCACTTCTGATGTTCTACCACACAGGGTGTTTGTAAAGCATTCACAGTTTGAATCCAACCAGCACCTGCACTCAATACTGACTGAAGTTTTTCTGGAGGAAATTACTATCTTTTGTCTTGTGTACCCTCAGATTCTATCCTATCTGTTTTAGCAGGATTTAGAACTCTGTGTTCTGTTTCCTCCTTACCAGTAGTAAAGGCCCTGTGTTCCCACATTAAACATGGCAAAATTAGCATAAATCTAATGTGTATATTTAACATGCCTGTAAGTCCATACTATATGGTACAAAGTGTGCCCCGGACGTGGACTGTGAATGCCACTTGTGAACTGCAGCACCTGCTGTGCCACCCACTACAGCAGAAGTGCAAACATGACTTCAGGGGTACCATTGTAGCCTGACTGTAGAAGTGTATAAACTGCAATTCTACCTTTCAATATAAACCCTCTTGACAGGTCTAAACCTTCCATTTAAATATGAATAAGTTACTCCTAAGTAGGTTTGGAATCCCCCAAGACAGGGTACAGGGTATTTAAGAGTAGGACATGTAGAAATGCAATGTTGACGTGTCCTTACAGTGACTAGCATCCAAAATATATTTTCACTGTCGGAAGACTGGCTGGCCCAGCGAGAAAGACTGGGAAGCAATATTAAACATTGATTCTGTTTTCTGAGGGCAGGGTCCAACTGGAAGCATAAATCAACAACTCTTTTTATTATGTACCAAAAGCCTAGCTTAATGGTGAAATTGGATGTTAGATGAATGTTCAAGAAAAGTAACTTTTATAAAGATTCATTTTCCCTGTGTAAAACTCCTCAAGGCTGAATTACATGAGCTTTTGGAAATGCACCGTGCTAGTGAATGGCTCTGAATGAGGGGTGAAAAGTGCTCCCAGTTCAGAGACAAAGGCTTGGGATGGGGAGGTGTTTTTGTTCCATTGCAGGATGACCACTTAGTCTGTGTCAAACACTTAACACACTTTAATGGGGCCTTCTCTTTTATAAGCAGATGTCAGATGACACCTGGACAGGCCATGTTTTTGTTCCTCCCATTCAGGCATACTCTAATCCCAGTCAGGGGAGAACTGCCATTAGGAAATTTTTTGGATTGACCACAGTGGAGGGCAGAAGACACAGGTTTCTTCCACTCAGAGCTTATCCGCAGCAGCAAATCTGATTCAGAGGGACGTCACTGAAAAAGTATCAAGCTTCATGGAACCTCTTTAGCAACAGCCTGAAGCCATGCCCCACTGAAGGATTCTGAGCTCTGACAAAGCGACTAAGTGTAAACACAGAAATCTTGACCAGGTGAAGGCACCAAAAATATCCGACTGATGAAAGGACTTCCCTGAGCACAGAATTCAAAGTTCTCCTGCTTTGAGCTTTCCTGCCAAAAACCAATGGCTTTATCGAGACTGCATCCAATGACTATCTGACATTGTGGAGCCCCTTTCAGCTACAGCTGCTACCTTGAATTGTGCACTTTATGTTCATTCATGATGTATTCGCCTGTGAGATATTGAGTAAGCAAAACTGTAGGAAAAAACAATCCCGTTCAAAGTTACGCAAAGTGGAGGCACTATGGGGGTGATTCTAACTTCGGCGGGCGGCGGAGGCCGCCCGCCGAAGTTCCCCCACCAAAATACCGCTCCGCGGTCGAAAGACCGCTGAGGGTATTTTGGGATTTGCCCTGGGCTGGCGGGCGGCTGCCAAAAGGCCGCCCGCCAGCCCAGGGCAAATCAACCTTCCTACTAAGATGCCGGCTCAGAATTGAGCCGGCGGAGTGGGAAGATGCGACGGGTGCAGTTGCACCCGTCGCGTATTTCAGTGTCTGCTAGGCAGACACTGAAATACTTTGTGGGGCCCCCAGGGGCCCCGCGGCACCCCCAACCGCCATCCTGTTCCTGGCGGGCGAACCGCCAGGAACAGGATGGCGGCAGGGGGTGTCAGAATCCCCCATGGCGGCGCAGCAAGCTGCGCCGCCATGGGGGATTCTAAGGGCAGCGGTAAACCGGCGGGAGACCGCCGGTTTACCCTTTCTGACCGCAGCCAAACCGCCACGGTCAGAATGCCCTGCGGGGCACCGCCGGTCTGTCGGCGGTGCTCCCGCCGACCCTGGCCCCGGCGGTCCGAGACCGCCGGGGTTAGAATGAGGGCCTATGTGTGAGAGGAGTTAAAGTATGAAATTCTTCACCCTGAAATAAGGTAAAGAGCTATTCTTACCATGGAGTTTCCAAAGTGTTCATGTTGACTTAGACTCAGGGACATTTCTGAGAGAATGAGCCTATATTCTCTATCATTGCAGTGATAACAAGTAAATGAATGAGAAGGTGTTGGGACTGGCCCTCTTTGCAGAATCACCCCCAACAATTTTACCTTCACTCCTCCTGTTTTCTGACCATGTTTTTGTTGGCTTTTAGGACTCTTCACACCCTATCACTGCTCACCTGTCTTAAAGTGCTTGTGGTAGCTCCTATAAAACAAGGTAAAATTGGCTTACACCCAATTGGCACATTTAATTTGCTTATAGGTCCTTGGCATATGGGACTACAGGTACACAGGGACTGTAAATTAGATGCAACTGGTATGACATCTATTGTGCCATCCACTTAAGTAGTCTTTTTAAACATGTGACAGGACCGCCATAGTAGCCTGTATGGAGTTTTAAACTGCCCATTTGACTTAATAGAATGTGATTTTTTCCAAGCTCAAGTATTTATTTTTAATTAATGTAAGTTACCCCTATGTAGGCACTAACCAGCCATAGGGCAGATTTGGTTGTATTAAAAAAAACAAATATGTAGTTTTAAGTTTTATATGTCCTGTCAGTGAAACATTTTCAGATTTGTTTACTATTGCAAGGCCTACCTCTCCTATAGGATGATATTGGGTTACCTTATCACATTTAATAAGTTTTAACTTTTGTGTGGGAGCAGGTCAGAATGTCATATTTGGTATCAGAGGAACTGTAATTTTTAAAACTATATAAGGATAAAGTTGGATTTTGCGTCAATTCTGAAAATGCCACTTTTATAAGTTAGCATTTTCTTATTATGGCCAGTCGGTGCCTGCAGTCTGTTTCCTGGTAGACATGAGTAAGGGTAGTTGGCAGCTGGAATTTGTATATTCCTCCCAGACAATATCACAATAGAGGGATTGGTGTTGGTACCCAGAATACCAGAATGACTCCAAGAACTAGCTGACTGGACTTCTGTTTTGAGCTGCTACAGGGACATAAGAAGCTCCAAAGACCTGTGCTGTTTCTGATCAGCTGCCCAGACTCAAGTGGACCTGTCTGTGTCCTGCTGCTTGCCTCTGCTGGACTGAGTCCTGAATTCCAAGAGGTGCCCCCTAGACCCTTGAACCTTGGCTGCCATCAGAGGTTACTCTTCCTGGCCTAACAGTGAGTTCCCTCAGAAACGACGCAGGACATAGCATCACAGCCCTCAAAGCTCCTCATAGGAACCAATGCAGTTTGACACAACTAGACACAGGACACCCCTTTGTCTAACCATTATGGCAGCCCTTGCAGGTCCACATTGGAAACATTGGACAGTGTGACATAACAGCCAACATCAATGACATCAAGAAAGGGCCTAACAAAGGCTCCGACAGCCCCTGCAGTGTGGGGGCCCCCGGGCCTTACCCATACTGGCGGCCCCCCCCCCACAACCCCTACTGATGTAGGTGTGGAGGGTTCCTTAAACATATCTTGCAGGTGGGTGGGCTCCCTTTTTGTTACACCACAAATATAAGGTACAATCGACAGTAGAACAACCTGGTCCCTTTATCCGGCCCACAGTCCATTGCAGTTGGTCTGAACTTGTGACTTTATCCCAGTACACTGTGATTAGATAACCACAGCTGGCACTATGTGCTTTCAGGGGCTATACTTACTATAATACTATGAAATTTCACTTCTCCAGTTCTACTCATTAGATTTTGGTGATTTTGGGGTCAACTCATTCACTAAATTTTACTATATTTTTGTCAGTTGGTGAGGGGTATTTCTTATGTTGTGCTCTCATTTTATTATTGTTTGAGTGCTGAAAAATACTTTATACATTGCCTCTGAATTAAGCCAGACTGCTTTTGTGCCAAGCTAACAGAGGGTTAAGCAGAGGTTAATTTAGTGACTGATCACCCTCACAAGGATTGTGGCAGTTACTTGAGAAGGACTCACACCCCTTCTCACCAGCACCCCAACTCCTCACTGAAGGCATAAGCAATTGGGTAATAATTGGGCAGGATGTGAGGCCTGTAAAAGTAATAGATCTGCAAATGTCTGGTTCCTTACCAGGAGCCAAGCACCTCATTCTAGTTCTTAACTCTTTAAGGCCCATATTTATACTTTTTTAGCTCCGCATTTTCGCCGCTTTTTGATGCAAAATTTGGCGCAAACGTACAAAATACAATCGTATTTTGTAAGTTTGTGCCGAATTTGCTTCAAAAAGTGGTGCAAATGCGGCGCTAAAAAAGTATAAATATGGGCTTAAGTGTAGTGAAGCAAGAAGTCCAAGGCCTACTCAGGGGAGGTGGTGTTTGCTATCAAACGCCATTCACTGGCATGTAATAATTGCACTCAATAAACAAATGTCTGTAAGTGTTTTTTTCTTTAGAAAAAGAAAAGGATGTTTCTAAAACACACACCAGTTAATACTACACATTAATATACATATATATTAAAAGATCACTAATTCAAGTGTTATAAACAACTATTATATCACTGTAAACATTACCATGTTTAAATGCAGTCGTTATTGTCAATAAAGCATTGCAATGTTTATCAAAAAACACTATTAGGAACATATCGTTAATCAAGCATTTAAAATAAATATAACGTGCCCTGGGTCTTTGTTAGACACCTATAGGCCACATAACATGCAGCCATAGAACTAACCACTAGAGTTCACTGTACTCCCAGGCTGTAAAACAAACATTTCAGGTTTAGAAGTGTTAGAAAAATAAAGCAAAGTCTTCCACAGGCATGCATTTTTGGATGTATGAGACAGTGTTAACATTTAAATTACTCTTGGGGACTGTTGTGCTACCTCCATCCCCTACAACCAGTGGCAGCAGAAAGGCAGCAGAAAGCAGAAAAATAAAATGATAACAACATTTTATTATCATTTTATTTTTGCTTCCTCACCCAGTCCGCCAAGTGTAGGGCGGGTGGGGCCATACTCTGCATCAGCAACAGGGAGGAGGAGTGGTATATGCACTCTAAGTGCGCATGTTGGTTTGTCTGGCCCTCTTAGGCACACTTAGAACTCTCCTCCTGAGCTGTGTTGCACAATCGGGTGGAGAACCACGGCAGACTCCCAGTTCCTAACTGAGTGACATTTCAGCCCGCTCAGACCAACCTTGGTGCTTCTCTCATGCTGGGTACAAGCATGGAAGAAGCTTCTGGATTGTGTTAGCAGGGGAGCAAGTAAAGTTGCACAGCTGAGTGGAGAACTAGCCCAGGCTCCCAGTCTCTAACTGAGTGACATTTCAGCCCGATCAGACCAATCCTGGTGCTTCTCTCATGCTGGTTACCCGCATGAGTGTAGCTTCAGGGAGAAAACAAAGAAGCACTGAGGTGGGGGGAGCACAGGGACACTGAGGCAGCAGGCTGAGTCTTTTTATATATTTTTATTATTATTTACCCCATTCCTCCCTACCTACCCGCTGTGGGCGCTGCCCCACCAAGCATTAACTTCAGGTGATACCACATCAAGCGTTACTGGCAGCAGCCACCACTGCCTACAACATTCATTGGTGCTTCCCCTGCCTGTTTTGCGGCGACCACAACACACTCCAGAGGTGAAAGAAGCCCAGTAGGACAATGTGGGGCACTCCCTCTGTGGAGCTGGGAAAATTTTAACAGTGGTTTCTGCTGCTTTGTTTTCGAGCACTGCCTTGTGCCGCATGTCTGTTTTTTTTTCTTCTTCTTTTTACGTGGCTGGCAAGTTTCACCCAGGACATTTTTTTTTCTTCTTCTTTTTGCGGGGCTGCCCAGTTTCACCCAGGACACCCCCAAGGCAGGTTTTTACAAAGGAGATCATAATCATGAGTCTCAAGGCCCCTGCAAACCTGGCCGACTCCCTGAGCACAGGTTCATGTTGGACAGGAGCCAACAAAATTTTAACTCTTGCTCCTGCCATGTGGTAATACTTTCTTTGTGCTCCCATGAGAAGGAGCAGCTACTTTTCTTCCTATTCTTGAGGACAGGGTCTCAGAACCTCTTACTTGTCTATGGGGCACTGGGTATGCAGAATCGGATAATGGGTCCCCGGGCTGAGTAAGAATCTGGAAAGGGGGGAGCCATCCATTTCCCCTCCATGAAGAAATTAGGTAATTTATTCTTGCGCCGACCCCTGAGCAATTGCCCTCTCTGGGGTAATTTGGAAAGGACCATGGAGTGCCACACACTCAATTTCTCTCAGTGGAATGGTCAAAGGTCTAAATCTTTAAAAAGGTATAACTCAGGCCCAGTTAGGCCGATTTCAACCATCCTGGGTCATATTACTCTTGGTGACGAAATCTAGCCACCAGGAGCATTTATCAGCATTAATTTGGGCCTTACAGGGGCACATTTATCAAAGACCTTATTTCACAGGTTCCCTCCCCCAGCTTTCCTCTATGTTGTGCCCTCCACATACGTCCTGTTCACCTGGCCATCTTGCATGGCATCTGGGGGGAAAAGGATTCTAAGGGCCTAATTATGAGTTTGACGATCCGAGGACCACCAAACTCATGGTGGCAGTTGGGCACCGCACTGCCGATAGTCTGACTCCCAGATTACAACCTTGTCGGTTGGGCAGGGGACTGCAGTCACCACCAGGATCATAGATCCTGGGGTGGCAGCGTTGGGAGTCACGGTTAGCCACTGCAGCACTAAGTTCAGTGCCACCGTGCTGACCATGAGTCCTCTTTCTGCCAGACTTTTCATGGTGGGGTCCCCACCATGAAAAGCTTGGCAGAAAGCCAGTGCTGGGGGCCACTGAGGACACTTGGACTGCCCGTGCCTATGGCCTAGGCAGTGCAGGGACACCCATGTCAGAACCCACGGAATATGCAGGAAGCCCCCTGCCAGCAACCTCAGAATGCTCACTGTCTGCTGTGCAGACAGTGTTCATTCTGACAGTGGTATTGTGCCACGGCAGTGGCTTTGGCTCCCTTAAGGGAACCGAGGACAATGCCATGGCACTGTGTCCGCCATTCTTACCTGACAGAAATGTCATAATAAGATGTTTCTGCCAGTTATCCTGGTGGAAACATCATAATATGACTAGAGGAGGCCTGCTAGTATGACGGCAGTCTCCTCCATGTGGCTTTGTTGGTCAGCTTGTCCGACCTCCAAGGTCATAATCAGGCCCTAAGTCTTCCCCCACTGGTGTTAATGCTTTGTAAAGGAGTCCTCATTACTGGCCCTTGAGAGATCCACTAGTCCTAGGGTCAGCTATAGACAGAGTTCTCAGTTCATCAGGGCATTAGGAGGCTTGTTCTTCCACCTGTCCATGATGTTCTCACCATCACAGTCTGGGTCCATGTTCTTTCCCTTCTTCATGGGAATGCCACACTTATTTCCAGTCCAGCCTGTGAGTGGAGAAAACCCCTTTGCCTAACCCTCAAATTGGTTTGGATCAGTTCTCCCCTCTTCCCTGAGTTTTGCTCCTGCCTAGCTAGTTAAACAAACTGGCTGGTGTCAAGTCTCTTTCTGTATGTTGGGAAGCCCATTTGAAGGGTGATCATGGCCACACTTCTCCCCAGCTATCCTGTCAGGAAGACCCACTCCACTTATCACCCTGCCTGTTTGGAGCACTCTCTGGCTCCATTATGCTTTTCAAGTGGGAGTGTTATCACCAGCTCAGGCAGCTGGAAAATCCCAGGAACTTTAAGCAGGAAAATCCCATCTTTCTAAAAGTTTCACTTCTAAAATAATAATTTCATCATAATACTTTATTTAGGCAAGTTGCCATAAAAGCAGCAAATATAAAAAAATCATTAAACAATAATTATAAAACAATACATAGCAAATCAATTGATAAAAATAGAACATAAATAAATATAAATTGATAAAACAACAATCAAAGCAGTGCACATCATTTTTAAAACAGAGGAAAATAGCCCCAGCACATACATTATGGAGAGGTAGAACATCTACTTGTGTAAATTCGTAAAGTACAAGATAAAACACTACATATTTGAGGAGGAATAAAAGAAGGGGCCTTATATTTAGATCTTAAGCGACTTCCAGCTCATAGAGAGCCAAACAGATGGAGAAGTTCTAGCCTGAGCAGAGCTTCGGATAAATTTTCCACATTGTCAATAAGTAACGAGACACAGCAAATACTGAACTCTGAGTAATGTCTATTTTTAAAATTCTCTGGGCGACAGAGAGGTTTCTCACCCCAAGATTATGACGAATAGGTGTGAGCCATTTGCTTCTTCCCCATCAATAAGCATTGTCAAAAGAAAGGTGTGCCCCTCTGTCTCGTCATTTGAGCCACACCCAGGGCATAAACTCCCTTGAACGGCAGACGAACACCCCCACTTGGCAGTAAAAGAAGCGAGGGGCAGCGTGCAATACCTAAACTGGAGGTACAGCTTCTTTTCTCAGGAGGTTCTACCTCATTTAAAAAGCATTCAAATTTATAAACATCCCTAAATAAGAGAAATGTATCAGTGAGAGTACCAAGTGATATGTGTGCAGACAATTTCAGTCCACTAAATTTCCTATATTTCATTTTCAAAACCAATTTACTATTTGTTGTTGATTCCCGGGGATCAGTCCAAAGATTACCACAACCTATATTTAGAAGGGTCTCCTTTACATATCTGACCCAGGTAATACTTTCTGAACCCGGGTTAGACAAAAGACGCCTCCAGAACAATAATGGCCTGACACCTACCACTCCTGATATTGACCTAACATCCTTATCTAGCCTAATGTGAATTAATGGAGTGCTACTAGGAAGTAGGAATATGCAGTGTGCTCTGCTCCGCTGACGGAGCTACAGGAGTTTTTGGAACTCCGCTCTCCACTTGGAGTTGTCCAAAAACCTCTGTTAGTCCGGCAGCGGAGCTGTGCTCACCTGGTGCGCGCTTCAGCCCAGTATGAGCTGCACGGCGCAAGTGCAGACAGTCTGCACTTGCGCTGTGCAGACCATGACGGGGCTGCAGCACGCATTAGAGCAGAGGAGGGAGGCAGCCACTGGAGAGGAGAATCCTTCCGGGAAGACTCAGGTAAGTCCTCTACTTCTGTGCTCTTTTTTTTCAGGCCAGAGCCGTAGGCAGTGAAAGCTGCTGTTTGAGGCCTCTGATGCACTGGCCTGTCCCATGTGCAGTACACACAGGGCAGGCTAGTGCACAGCAGGCCTGGTAGCTTTCGCTGCCTACAGCCCAGGCCTGAATTCAGGCCAGGGCCATAGACAGTGAAGATGCTGTTTCAGGCCTCTTGTACACTGCCAAGGCCTTATCCTAAATGCGCCCAATTTCGGAAGAGCAAAGCAGGGTCAGACCTAGCTGACCAGGCCCGACCCTGCTTAGCGCTTCCGAGATTGGGAACATTCAGGACTCCGCCTGTCACGGAACTCCACCTCCACGGAATTCCACAGAGTTTTTTTTAACTCAGAGGAATTCCCCGGAGTCGGACTCCGTGAACTCCGCTAGGAAGCCTTCCCAGCTCACGCAGAAAACGATTTTCCACCATTTGCAATTTCTCTATGTCCTAATGACCCCAAAGGTCAGCTCCATAAAGGGATGAGGCAATCGTTTGCTGCTTGCATATATGAATCACTGAAGCTACTGGACGAAAACCAGACCTATTTAACACTCTAATCAGAGCCCCTGTGTTGTGCATTAATCTAAGCTTGGATTTGGCTCTACGTTGAGTCCAATCAAGCTGTCTGTCAAGGTCAGCGCCAGTACTCAGATACCTGGACCTGCTCCAGGTGGGTTCCTAACAATGTTGGATTTGGTCTCGTACTAGAGCACAGGTTCAAAACCATATACTTGGTTTTGGTAACATTAATTTCGAGTCTCCTCTGGGTGCAGAAACTAACAAAACAATCTAAAATCTTCTGTAGCCATATTGGAGATTTTGATAATAGTAGGGTATCATCTGGGAACATCAAAGCTGGGGCCTTGATGTTGGCCAAGGCAGGGGTTGTCCTCATCGCACTTAGACAATAAAGTTAACAAGTCATTTACATACAGTGTGAAAAGAGTTGGAGCCAGGGCACTCCTCTATTAACAGGTCAAACTTCCATCATCTCACCTACCTTTCCACATCAGACTCTTGTATAGTTATGACTGTGAAGTTTTATTATGGCAGACTGAATGTCACCTGGGACCCCTATGTCTGTAAAACTTTCCAGAGTGTTTCCCTTGGTACCAAATCAAATGCCGAACGTAAATCGACAAAGGCAACATGAAGTCGACCGCATCCAAGTGTCACTATTTTCGAATAGATAAACTGGAGTCCGAAAACCTGATCCACCATACTTGTTTGCTCCCTAAACCCCACCTGAAGAGGAGATAGGATTTCTGTATCCTCATTCCAAGTCAACAGACGCTCCAGAATAACTCTACTAAATAGCTTTAGTGAACAATCATGAAGACTGATCAGTCTGTAGTTACATGGATCTGATAGGGAGCGCTTCTTGTGTATTGAGGCTATCTCTGTACCCGCCCACGTTGTCGGTAGAGGGGCCCCTAATAAGATACCATTACATTTAATTACAAAATAGGAAGCCCATATCTCAGCCTCCCGCTTGTAAATGATTCCTGGAATCTTGTCAAGGCCAGGGGCCTTATTGGGGACTATCTTCAACACTGCCCTTTTTACCTCAGGCAGTGTTATTGGTACAGTTTCCATTTGGGGATCCTTACTGCGCATATTGGCTGGTTCACCTTGCGCCCTATGGGTTGCAACAGTACCCTCATTGCTAGTTGGGATATACAGACTTGAGAATGTCGTAGTTGGACTCTTGCTCTAGGCAAGACTGCTGGTTTAAGGATGACAGCACTTTTGTTTGTAGGCAACTAAGCCAATCCTACAACAAGTCGCAACTGTCAGCCCAACCCCGCCGGCTCACAAGTAGTACCTCACCAAAAACCCCAGTGGTAAAAGGTGATTTGTGGCAGCCTTTACGCTTGGACTCAAGAGTGCGACATCTCAGGGGAGTCATGGTTAAACGGAGATTAACCTTTTCTCACATGAGCAACAAGTCTCAATCACTCACAGGCAATAAAGGAGATGCAGTAACGTTTTCAATAGGTTTTATTAACAAGACGGCAATCTACTAATAATTGCATGGGCTGCAATGAGTAGGATCATGAACAATGCAAGAAACAGAATTGTAAAAATGAGAGTCATGAATACAAAAACCCCACCATCTTGCAAGAACATGAAATGTAAAATAGACATGGAGTGAACACCAGTTCCCTAGCATGATGCACCTAATCTCTAACCTAAAGAGAGCTAGGGGCCAGATGTAGGTACGTTACAATTTGCGACTTGCAATTTGCGAGTCATAGCGACTCGCAAATTGCAACTCGCAATTCGCGATGCAGAACGGTGTCTCAGACACCTTCTGCGACTCGCTATGGGGTCGCAAAGACCCACCTCATAAATATTTATGAGTTGGGTCGCAGTTTGCGACCCCATAGCGAGTCTAGGCACTCACGGGGATGGTGGCCTGCTGGAGACAAAAGACCACCATGTCTGTGACTGCTTTTAAATAAAGCCGTTTTTTTTTTCTCTTTGCAGCCCGTTTTCCTTAAAGGAAAACAAGCTGCAAATAGAAAAAAATACCGAAACCTTTTTGTTTCGGTTTTTTTCAGAGCAGGCAGTGGTCCATAGAACCACTGCCTGCTCTGAAAAAATATTTTTGTGAGCATTCACAAAGGGGAAGGGGTCCCATGGAGACCCCTTCCCGTTTGCGAATGAGTTACCATCCACTTCAAGTGGATGGTAACTGCGGGTTGATTTGCGACCGCTTTCACGGTCACAAATCAACTCTACATCGCGGTGCGACTCGCAAATAGGAAGGGAACACCCCTTCCTATTTGTGAGTCGGAATCACATTTTGCAAGTCAGTACCGACTCGCAAAATGTGATTCTGCATTGCGTGAGGCCTTTTGTGTCTCGCAAACGGCGTTTTTCGACGTTTGCGAGGCGCAAAAGGCTACCTACATCTGGCCCTACGTGTGTTAAACCTAATCTGCCAGTTCCATGTCCGTGAGAAGAGCTCCCCAACCCTTGTTACCTTGGACTGAGGTCTCTAGATCAGACTCTGTGGGGACACGAAGACTGGGTCTGCATCAAGGCAACATGTAGCATAGATAGCGTCAATGGCATCTGGTAGGAATCCCTCTGATAGCCCTATCTCGGTGAGTACTTATACAGATCTTGTAGGATTCCTGACGCAGGTATGTTCCTAAACAATCGATAATAAGGCATACTGCGGGAGGTAATTAATATAAACAATTTCCTGAATAGGTACATTATGTTATTGTCACAAATATCTACGTATATCATTTATCTGTGACGCCTTTACAGTGTGGCACTGATAACGTGAAATTAAAACATCTTCCTACCTATAAACATAGCAGCCATCTTGGAAGAAATAATAAAATAAATGTGCTAAAACACAGACTTTACCTTCTTTCTGGGGATTTAATTTGGGGGCTTTTTACCGGAACCCCGGCAGACCTTTTACTGCTGCTGGTCTGCCGCGCGCCACGAGGTTTGGGCCTGTTAGAGCCCACCTCCTTTTTGGCACATAGCGGGCAGACATTTTGGGAAGAATTTTGGGTCAGCAGGCTAGTTGCTATCTGACGCCATAGCTTCCGGTGGTTAGTCACTACTTATGCGCACACTGAAGCGAGTGCGCAGCGGACAAATCGAGTAAGGGACGGCTGCATTTTTGTATTTTTATCGTAGTTTTATTCTTAATCATTTTTATCTGGGGCATGTGGGGCTATTTTGATGTGATCTTGGGGCATTTTACATTGTTTTTAGAATTGTTGGAAACTTTAGATTTGGCAGATTTTAGACTTTACCTTCTTTCTGGGGATTCAATTCGGGGGCTTTTTACTGGAACCCCGGCAGAGCTTTTACTGCTGCTGGTCTGCCGCGCACCACGACGTTTGGGCCTGTTAGAGCCCTCCTCCTTTTCAGCACGTAGCGGGCATACATTTTGGGAAGAATTTCGGGTCAGCAGGCTAGTTGCTAGCTGACACCATAGCTTCCTGTGGTTAGTCACTACTTATGCGCACACTGAAGCGAGCGCGCAGCGCGTCCGGAAGGGGCCGGGGGCCGGTCACTATACCTCTAAATGCTGTAAGACCTATCTCAAACAGGATTTATTATCTTTACACAAAGGGGGTCATTCTGACCCTGTCGGTTATGGACCGCCAGGGCCAACGACCGCGGAAGCACCGCCAACAGGCTGGCGGTCCTTCCGGGGGCATTCTGACCGCGGCGGTCAAGCCGCGGTCAGAAAAGGGAAGCCAGCGGTTTCCCACCGGCTTCCCGCTGCCCCAGGGAATCCTGCACGGTGGTGCTGCAAGCAGTGCCGCCATGGGGATTCCGACCCCCTTCCCGCCAGCCTGGTTCTGGCGGTTTTCAACGCCAGAACCTGGCTGGCAGGAACGGGTGTCGTGGGGCCCCTGGGGGCCCCTGCAGTGCCCATGCCACTGGCATGGGCACTGCAGGGGCCCCCTAACAGGGCCCCACATAGATTTTCTGTGTCTGCGTGGCAGACACTGAAAATCGCGACGGGTGCAACTGCACCCGTCGCACCCCTTCCACTCCGCCGGCTCCATTCGTAGCCGGCATCCTCGTGGAAGGGGGTTTCCCGCTGGGCGGGCAGGCGGCCTTCTGGCGGTCGCCCGCCAGCCCAGCGGGAAACTCAGAATGACCGCCGCGGTCTTTTGACCGTGGTACGGTCTTCTGGCGGTTCCCGCCAGGCCGGCGGGGTCAGAATGACCCCCAAAGTCACTTACAATCACGGCTGCAGGCAACTAGACCTCGCAGTAGATATGAGTGTTGCTTGCAATTATTGTCATTGGATGCCTTCGCATCACCTGCAAGAAGGTGTTAGTTTAGACTTAAATAGTAATGAGAAGCCCTGCAAGCCTAGTATGACATGGGGTTTAATTAATGCCCGTTCTCTTATTAAACGTGCCTTTGAAATCAATGAATTGATGAAGTCTGCTAGACTTGATTGTCTTTTCATTACGGAAACTTGGGCCAGAGCTGACTCTGACCCTGATTTCCTAATTGCATCACCCCAGGTTACTCTTTTGTTAGACACAATAGAGAAGAAAAGAGGGGAGGGGGAATAGCTATAATTTAAAAAAAATATTTATGTTGTTCACTAATGGATCTTAAGAGTAGCCTTCAGATATGTGAAGGGTCTTATTTTAAAATGAAAATTCAGAATAGCTTGGTCATTGAAGGACTACTTCTCTATAGACCACCAGGCCCCAAGAATGCTTTTTTGGCGGCTTGGCCTTCCTTGCTGGAACCACTTCTTCTAGCGAAGAATGCTCTGGTATTAGGTGACTTCAACCTACACTTAGATGATTTATCCGACCCTGCTTTGGTGGATTTTACCAGCTATATGCAGAGCTTGGACTGGCATTTGGGAGATATTGCTCCCTTGCATACAGCTGGCCACATGCTGGATGCCATTTTTACAAGATCGGGAATGATCACCAGAAATAGTAATAGGGAGGTAGACTGGTCAGACCACTTTTTATTATCTTTTAAGTTATCTTGGCTGCCCCTAGCACCTAAATTGCCTTCTAGTACTGCCCAGAAAAGACCATGGCACAAAATCAACAAGTCTAATTTTCCTCAGGCCCTGAAAACTGGCTGGGACCAGGCGAAGCTAGTAGGAGGCTCAGACCTTGAGATTTTTGACCAGGGTTTGAAAAGGGCCATTGATGAGTTGGCTCCTCTATCTATGACAACTTCTAAAGCCAGTCGTGTTCAGTCGGCACCCTGGTATTCGGAAGAGTTGAAAGACTTACAAAGAACTTATCGCAGGCAGGAGCAGAAATGGCTATTAAATAAAACCCAGGAAGAAAGAGTGAAACTCAGGGAAGTCCTTTGGATGTATAAAGTGGCCATTAAGTTAGCGAAATCCTCACACTTTTCTAAAGTAATTAGAGTGGCTTTGAACTCCTCTAAAGAATTGTTTAATACAGTTCGTGCCCTGACGTCTTCTACGACAAGACTCTCGCCGTTAGGAAACTCTCCTCAACACTGTCAATCAGTGGTGGATTTTTTTAATAATAAAATTACCAACCTGCTGACGGATTTTAGTCCCCCCCCTTAACTTAGAGGATGAACCCCTCTCATGTTATGCAGAGCCAGCGAACTCGCTGAATTGCTTTCGATCCCTTTCTGCCAAAAAAATACTTGATTTTCTCATGGCAGTTAAATCGGGCTCACCTATGGATTTTTGTCTGCCTCGTATTTTAAAATTAGCCCCTTTTTTGGTGGCCGATGCTTTGGAGCCAGTGTTTGCTGAAATTCTTCAGGAAGGGAATTTCCCGGCGGTCTGTAAACAGGCCACAGTGACTCCTCTCACCAAAAAAACGGGAAAGGATGCTGCTGACCTTTCAAATCTTCGCCCGATCTCACTACTACCGTGCCTGGGCAAAATGTTAGAAAAACATCTAAATTGTGAGTTATCTGCCTTTCTTCAAGAGAATGGCAAACTGGACCCGTCACAGCACGGCTTTCGTGGTGCTCACAGCACAGAAACAGCACTAATCTCTACTTCCGATATTATTTGCCGAAGGGGCGATTTGGGAGAGGGTACGATTCTGGTCCTGTTGGACTTGTCAGCAGCTTTTGACACTATTTCTCCTACCATCCTGCTTAATCGTTTGTCCCAGGTCGGAGTGAGAGGGAAGGCCTGGAAGTTACTTTGCTCCTTCCTCACGGAGAGAACGATCACAGTGGCTTGTGGAGACCTTTGGGCCTCCCCTTTTCATCTGCTGTGTGGAGTTCCGCAGGGGTCTTCCCTCAGCCCAACGCTTTTTAATGTATACATGGCGCCCTTGGCGAACTTGTTCCGCTCTTTCGGCTTCCAGATTGTCTCCTATGCAGATGACACGCAGGTGATTGTGCCAGTTTCGCGTAATTGGGAGGACACAAAGGAGAAATTCCAATGTGGTATGACAGCAATTAACAGCTGGATGGCCAACAATTGGTTCAAACTTAACGGGGACAAGACGGTGATTATGTGTTTTGGGTGCTATAGTTCCTCTTGGGGTAATAGTTGGTGGCCTCTAGCTTGTGGGGGTTGCCCGCCTCCTGTGTCTTTCGCTAAAAACCTAGGCATTATTTTTGATGACACCCTCTCTTTTAAGCTACAGATTAATCATATGGTCAAGATCTGTTTTTGGATATTAAAAACTCTTTAAAAACTTTTACATCTTTTAGAGGACGATTTAAGGAGGCAAGTTGTGCTGGCTTTAGTCACCTCAAGACTTGACTACTGCAAAGCGTTACTGCTCAACGCGAATAAATCATCCTTAGACAAATTACAGTCTATTCAGAATACGGCAGCACGCCTAACTTTGAATCTCCCTCAGTCTATATCTGCTAGCAGATGTTTGACATCCCTTCTTTGGTTACTGATTAAGAAGAGGATTATTTTTAAAACACTCTGGGGGTCATTCTGACCCAGGCGGTCATGGACCGCCAGGGCCAACGACCGCGGGAGCACCGCCAACAGGCTGGCAGTGCTCCCATGGGCATTCTGACCGCAGCGGTACAGCCGCGGTCAGAAACGGAAAACCGGCGGTGTCCCGCCGGTTTTCCGCTGCCCTGGGGAATCTCAGCGCCGCCATGGGGATTCCGACCCCCTTACCGCCAGCCTGGTTCTGGCGGTTTTGACCGCCAGAACCTGGCTGGCGGTATTGGGTGTTGTGGGGCCCCTGGGGGCCCCTGCAGTGCCCATGCCAATGGCATGGGCACTGCAGGGGCCCCCTAACAGGGCCCCACTAAGATTTTCAGTGTCTGCATAGCAGACACTGAAAATCGCGACGGGTGCAACTGCACCCGTCGCACCCTTCCCACTCCGCCGGCTCCATTCGGAGCCGGCTTCCTCGTGGGAAGGGGTTTCCCGCTGGACGGGCGGGCGGCCTTCTGCCGGTCGCCCGCCCGCCCAGCGGGAAACTCAGAATAACCGCGGCGGTTTTTTGACCGCGCAGCGGTATTCTGGCGGTTCCCGTTTGGCTGGCGGCGCCTGCCGCCAGCCAAACTCAGGATGACCCCCTCTGTCTTACTCACAAAGCTTTACAGTCGGAGGGTTGCGATTATTTGAAGTCCACTCTGCAATTTTATTAACCAACGAGACATCTGAGATCCTCCTTCAAATATATGATCAAGGTGCCTCGCTGTAACAAGGCTAGATGGGGAGACCGTGCTTTTACAGTAGAAGCGGCTAGGCTCTGGAATGCCCTGCCTCTTACGCTTCGTCAAATAGGAACTCATTTTTCCTTCAGGAAAAGCCTTAAAACCTGGCTTTTTGTAAATTAGGTAGTCTTGTGGGTGGCTTGTGCTCTTTCCCTCTGTCCTCGGTTTGTTTAGTGCTTCGATGCTTTTGCCGGAATGCGCTTTATAAATGAACCAATACAATACAATACAATACAGGCTAAGTAGGTTAAAAGTCACTAGTTGGCGGGTGCAAAGGCCTGCAAGCCAGAAGGCTAAGCTAAGCTCCTGATTCCTATTAAAACTAAATAGGATCCAGTACACCCTCCCCATTGCCGGAACAAGTATGACACCATAATGATGATGCCAGAGAAGGGTAATGAACCCAAACTAAAGTGCTCTGGACTAAAACAAGCTAAAATCATATTAAAATACAACTAAAATCTAATTAAAAACTTGTTAAAAATAGCTAAAACATACAAAGAGACACAATGCCGACCATGACAAGCACAGCAGGCCAAAATTAAAGGCAATGTTGGCAAAACTTTGAAACTTTAGAACAAGCCAATGGTCAAATTCATTTAACAGTAGTCATGATCTTGAAGAATGTCTTTGAAGCCATCGAAAAGTAGGGCATCCAAAAAGGAGACCACATCGTCAGATGTCAGTTCGATGACAGGATTGGCAGATGGATCCACGGGGCAGTAGTGCGCAGCAGCCTCAGACTCAGGGTCACCCCAGAGAGCAGCACCATCCAAAGTGCCGAAAGGAGCCAGATAATCCACCGTGGGGCTCATAAGTGGCCTCACGAATCAGCCTTAGTCTCATGGGGCACGACCAAGAATGGCCTCTCATTGGGGACATCAGCAGTTCTTGGTCCTCAGGAGGCCCTGCCGGTACAGCAAGGCACACTAAAGGTACATTTGTGAAGAGGCACCAGGTGTAATGAAAGACTGATTGCACACACAATAAGACTGGTCGGAATGACAGTGACCAATCATCCTCCAATTCTTCCAGCAATGGAGCACCAAAGAACTGTACCATGCGATCACGGCACAGCTGGGCTGGTGGTAGTAGCTCCATCTCTCTGCTTTGCTGGGAAGGCCCAACCACTGCATATCAGAAACAGCAGCAGCAGTATTCCACCAATCAATGTCGAAGTCACAGGAAAGCCACCAAACACACTTGAAAAGAGTGAATGAATGGCTGAAGGAATGACTTCGAAGACAGTCAGGAAGATGGACACGAATCCAGACCCAACAGCCTTAAAGAAGTGCACAACCCCTGTGGTGCTCAAGTGTTGAATATTCTGGATACCAGCTCTCCAAGGTGTTTGGGGAAGTTGGTATTTAATAGGGTTTGTATCTTGTCTGATGATATTGCTATCTGGAGAGTATACGTCTCTCTAGCCGATGTCAACGCAACTTGTTTCCGGAACAGTAGGGCCTTTAGTCTGCTTAGCTTGTCATAATTGGCATTAATAGTATCACTGTGAGGCCACATTTCTGCTACTCGTATCTCTTGTTTGTGTAGGGGGGAAACATGTCCACAACATGTTACAATCTTAGAGACTGAAATTGCGTAGGCAATTCCCGGTTTCATATCGCAACAGCTTTGTTCATTCAGGACCACATAACTTCCATTCAAAAGTATATGAAATGCTGGACGAATCAATGGGATGGGAGTACCCTTCAGAAAACAGCGGATGATTGCGAGCCCCCCCATTGCGAAGGCCATAAAGGGACACCTGTTTGCAGATCATTGAATGACTAACAGTAGTCTCACATTCGCTTCCACTGTGAAAGACCTCTGTTTCGCCGTTCAGACATTTATATTTAAAGGGCAACTCCCACTCTACTTTAATATAGCTTTCACCTAGCCGCTCATATCTGCACACAGCAAGATGTTTTAGGCATTTTGAAAGGCGAAAGGTGGAAATGGGCAGATTTATAATACCATGTATGAGCCATACTGTTCATGGACTTTCTGCAACCATGAAAAACAACTTCTCTAACTTTTCTATATGAAGCAGGGTGACACTTGCTTCCCTTTTAGTCATTGTCTGTTTTTCCATGCATAACTTAAAAGCAGCAAACAGGTCACTACCGTTAATGTATTTCCGTGGAGCAGCAATTTTTCAGAATCTGTAGTGTCAAACCTAACTGCATGATGGAACGCAGTTGACTTTGTCCGTGGTATAAAAGGTACGTGTCATTCTGAATGATGTCTATTGCTGATGACACTATATTATTAAGACAATATATTTTGTTGAACAGAGTGTTCATGCCATTATCTCAAAGTTAAAGCCTTTTCCAATTTTTCTCATCTATCTGCCTTAAACGCGCAGCTTTTTTCATTTGAGAAAGCCTCCAGATCTCATTGTAAAATGGCATAGATTAATCTTTTAGCGCGTGGCTTTCTTAGAATTAACAAGAAGTCCTGTAAGTCTATGCCTTCAGAAAACATATTTAGATGTTCTTTAACTGCTGCTAAGGTGCTAGTCTGTAACCATTGTTGGCATAGTTTACTCACACTGTATGTAGTAAATATTCCAGTGTTGATCCGAGACAAAGCGAGGGTCTGGCTGGCTGAAACCCCCTGAGGAATTAACGAAACACGCCTGACACCCATTCGTATCTAATGCCCACCATAACCACCCGCCGGAACTGGAAAGTGAATAATTATAGGTACCAGCCTGAACCTTTGCATCTAATCCTTCCTCTGTGACATTTAGGAAGGACTGTCAATTGAAACATTTTGCTGGTATGGGGGTTCTGGAAGCATTCATTTCTTTTTTTTTGCTGATCCTAGACAGGATGTCTGTTGAATTGTAACATTTAAAAAAACCATTTGAACAGTAATATGGCACGCTCTAAATAAAGCCTACACCCTATCCTGAATTTACCAATCTTGTGTTCCCAATACCCTCTTTACATCAATAGTGTTTTTCCAGTATTCGTATCCTTCAACTACAGGTTGAGAAACAAAGGAATCTGAATAAATAAATTTTTTATTTGTCAGCAATATTTTCCCAATTTTAGAATGTGGTAACTTGAACTAGTATGATTCTGTATTCTTAATATCTAGCCCAGAAAAATATGTGAATTTGTCTGAAAAATGCTTTGGGCTTGCTACAGGCAGAGTTGAACAGTGTTCCCACTGTGTTATTGAATGCTGATCTGTGTCTAGTTGCTTAGTACAGGTAGTAATGTCCCCAGTTATTATAACAGAACATTTCCCCATAATGCTTTGTGTTAGTGTACACATCATCACTTTCAAATACAGTGTAATCTGCAATTCAGCTAGCGTGGAAATCAACTGTTTGAACATCCCGGACAGCAGAAACAACACCAGTTATATAAAATGGAACGTTATCCCACACAATCCATCAGGAATTGGTACTGCTGAAACGTTCACGTAGGACAAGTCTCTTTGGACCTTATGTGAGGAAAGATATGGAGTTAGTACTTCATCTACTGGCTCAACAGAGGAGTGCTCAGGAAGGTAAAGAAAACAATCACAAAACCATCCATAATAGAAATACAAGCAATGTCAGAAATATCCAAAGATAATTCAGTGGACAAATTAAATAGTTAGTTTTAAGCCATATGTAAACTTACATGTCTTTGAAACAGTTTAGGG
Source organism: Pleurodeles waltl (assembly GCF_031143425.1). Lineage (NCBI taxonomy): Eukaryota > Metazoa > Chordata > Amphibia > Caudata > Salamandridae > Pleurodeles > Pleurodeles waltl. Next base: position 1,153,255,007 of record NC_090440.1, on the reverse strand, counting down.
TGCAGGTGTGGATAAAATTGAAGAAAAGTCATCATGGTCGATGAAAAATCTAGAAACCGTCTCTGCAAACACAGGAGCCAGTGCATTACTGCTGGATGGCTATGCTTCACGTGGAGGTTCATAGTAGACAATGTTGTCTGTTTGTGCTTAGTTGGAGTAGAAGACAGCCACATCTTGGACTGGTATTGTCGTTGAAGTGGTAACAGGAGTCAGCAAAAGCTAATTTTCCGCCCTCTGCATGCTCGCGGAGTCATTTGCAGCATCGCTGTACATGCTGTTGAAGTCAGAAGAGTTGTTGTTTCTTCTTTGAAGAGGTATATCCTGTTGGGTAGTGAGAGGGGACTGGGAACTACTCAAGGGACCTCTGGGCCTACTGTGCAGGATCAGCCAAATGGCGGAGTTTGATGTTCTCAATGGAGATTATTCTGTTTGCTTTGGAACCAGGCAGCGGCAGTAGGATGACAGTTCTGGTACTTTGTATTTCCAGGACTTTGACCGGTGCTCTGTATGATGGGTCGAATTCCATCTTCACAGCAATCTTCTCACAAACGAGATCCCCAACTTTAGGAATCCAGCCTGTAGAAGTTGTTGGCAAAACCCTTATTCCTAAAGTGGCAGCACCGTTGGATGTATTATCATCACGAAATTGCAGAAGCTCCTGTAAAATAGTGAGATGTTCATTTATGTCAAAAGGTATATCTGCTGCTGCCGAACCAATGTCATCTAGATCTGGGTCATACATATGTATCCCAAAGAGAACCTCATAAGGAGTGCGTCCTCCAAGGGACCGTCTTGGCAGATTACTCAATGCTCTTTGGACCCCATATAAGTAATGAAGCCAACTGCGGCCAGAACCTAATACTCTTGCTGTTAAGAACTGCTTTAGATCTCGATTCCTTCTCTCCACAACCAAATTTCCCTTGGGATGGTAGGGTGAGGGGTAATTGAGTTCAACCCCCATCGTCTCCACGGTGTCCCTGAATGCCTTAGAGGCAAAGGCAGGGCCCTGGTCCGAATGGAATGCTGCAACAACATATATACTGATAAAGATCAGCAAGCCTTTTATAATAGTTTGAGCGTCAGCCAGCTGCTGAGGCCATATCCACAGGAATCTAGAACAAGAATCCACAGCGACAAAGATGTATTTGTATGCACCATCAGGTTGTAGGGGACCACAGTGGTCCAGGTACACACATTGTAGTGGCCTGTTGGACACTAAGAGGGATGTCTGCCAAGGGTGTTTGATGTTTGAACCCTTTATCTGCTGGCAAATGTCACAACAAAGGACATATTGCTTGGTCTGTTTGTTTAGACCAGGCCACCAGAAGCATTTCTGTAAGAGTGTTATTGTGGCCACAACACCAGCATGTGCAGAGGTAACACGCTCATGTGCTACTTTAATCAGATCTAATCTCTGGTCTTCGCACAATCTCCCACCCCAGGAAGTGTTGCATAGGCAATATGCTGTGCACTGATGTGGTATGAATACTTTTTAGGGTATGCTTTTGGGAGGGGCTTGCCTTCAGCGAAAGCTTTCACATCAGCCAACATTTAATTATCCAATCTCATCTGGGAACAAGTCACTGCAGCAACAGAAGCTGTAGCTACTTCGGATTTGGCCGCATCATCAGCCAAAGTGTTTCCAATATTGTGTACTCCTACACGTTGGTGGCACAATGTATGGACTACATGAGCACTAGGTAGCTTATCCCTAAGATCAGCCACCCTCCCCCACAGAGTTCTGTGCTTTATGGTGCTCACCTTTGAGTCTCTGAACCCATTTAATCGTCAATTATTAAGATAATCATTGAAAGAATGGACACAGTAGTAAGAATCACAAACAACCAATGTGAGTTGCCCTGGACCAGTATGTTCAAGCGCGAAGATAAGGGCTTTAAGTTCAGCCAGCTGAGCTGTGCAATCTCTCAGGGTCTGTGTGTAGGTATTGTGAGGGTGGAATATACCATCCTTCATCACTCCGCTCAAAGCTGCACAAGCGGCTGAGTATTGATGTTTAGTACCTATGGCTGGTTGTGCTGAACCATCAGTGTAAAAGACATTATGGATATGTCAAGCTGCAAAATGCCTAGAGATGCAGGGTATTCCTGTTCATATTGAAGAAATTCTTATGTTTGAAGTTTTGGATCAAAGATATAACAAATATCAGTGGCAGTCAGGGAGGTTGCCCATTGAATCCAGTGTGGATGTATTAGGAATAGGAACGCTTGCTTTGGTGACTGCCTCCAAGGCTGGCATGGGGGTAACTACAATAATGCGTTTCCCTTGGGCAAGTGGTCTCTCCCTAATGACAGCCATCTGTACTGCAGTTAGAGTTTTTTCTGTGGGTGCAAAGCGTTGTTCTGCATCAGAATATAAATGTGATTTATATGCTATGGGCACTGTGTCACCTTTATTAGAGGTGACATAAGTAAATCCAGTGGCACCAGCAATTATTCTGATGACTACATTTGTTTTGGAATTACGGGTGTGTAAGTGTTTTGCTTCTAGCATATCCTGTTGCAATCCTCTAAGGATGCGTGTATGTCCTACTGTCAAGTGTCTGCTAGAAAAATCAGGGAGTGGCTTGATACATTGTGTATAATCAGGAATGTATGTTCTGCCAAAGTTGAAGAATCCTAGTGAAAAATGTAGTTTCTTGATAGTATTTGGTGGTTGGAGTTGAGCACATTTCTCTAAAAAGTGTAGGGCCAGGCTCTTACCCTCATTTGATAGCTTATAGCTCAGGAACAATTCACTGAGAAAGACTATTTTAGTCTTCCTAAAATTAAATTTGTAACCGAGGGCTGCGATTCCCAGAACAAGCCGATCGACCCTGGCAAGATGAATGATGAGGTCCTCATCTGTGAGACAGATATCATCCACATAGGGCAACACCTCAGGATCAATAACATGCAATATTGATGTTACACGGGCTGAGACAGCGTTGGGCTGTTTTGTAGCCTTGGAGCAACCAACAAAAACATTTTTATGAGCCAAATGCACTAAGGTCTCGACTTTCGTGTGCTTAATTTTGGCAGAAAAAAACATTGGAGATATCCAGTGTTGTTTTTTATATTGTTTATGCATTATAGTGTTAATTAGTGCTGTGCTGTGTGAATTCGGTGTTGCGCATGTGTGTGTATGACTATTTAAGTGTCTGTAATCTAAGACTATTCTGTATGAATGGCCTGGTTTTGCAACAGGGAATAACGGGTAATTCATTGCAGAGACACAGGGCTCAATTGCTCCCTGGTACTCGAGCTGAGTGAGGATCTCCCTTACTGGACAGGATATTGTGACTGAGGCTGGGGTGTAGACCTAATCGGTATTGCATTGTAAGGAGAATCCTTATCCCAACCTACATGGTTGCTGTATAGCCAGTCCACAGGACAGATTTGTTTTACCGCTTCTGGACAAGATCAGAGAAAGAAGGCAAAATGACACCTTTCCCATGTGGGTACTTTTGTACGTGCTCGGTTGGCCTGTCCCTTTCGGCCAATAGGATATCACAACTATGTTCATCCCAGAATATTACGCTAATGGTGTGCTCTATGTCTCCCTCAATTTGAATGTCTAAATCATAGACCCTGTCGGTGGGAGAACCCGCCCATCCGCAGTCTCGACTGCAATAACGTTGCTAGTTGCTGTCGCATCCAAATGATCTTTCAGACTCTGGTGGTATATCATGACTCCTGCTGTGCTGTCCAGCAGTGTCACTGCCACGTCAAGCACATTGTGAGAATTCTGATTTTCCTGTGGTCCCGGATGGGGGAATATAGCTTCCGCCTGTTTCGTTTTTTGGGCTATCCAGAATGGGATTTTCTCTCGTTCTGTGGGCACTCAGCCCATGATAGAATGTAATGTTTGTGGATTAATCCCAGTAGTGACCAATTGATATTCAGCGGGTGCTGATGGTGCTGGATGCGCTGGTGTTGTGTTCAGACTTCGCATTATGAACTGAACAAGTCATCTATATAGTGTTACTAACTCAATGTAAAGATTGCACAGATCAGCTGCCTGCATATTTAGTACACCAGGGTGTGGTATATATGTGGCAAACATTGACCACGTTGGTCCTTCATTACCTAAGGGACCTAATGTCACAGGTTGTATTAAGTGTGGTAGAGCACCATTAAACCAGTTCTGATGTTCTTGATAAGTAATCAGTATTTCAAGATACTGGTATGCATGGTATCGTTGTGGTATGTTTGCAATTCTGTATGTGTGAAATGTGAATGTGCTAGGGTCTTCCTCAGGAAAGGGAACCCCGGAATAGAATGTTTCTGTTTCGTAAGCTTCGTTAGCTTCTACAATTTACATAACATCCCCGCCCTCATCTGACAAGCCGTGCGCTATTAGGTGGAATGTTAATGCATGTCTGACATTCTCAGGAATGTCTATGGCATTAGCCATATTGTGAAATGGGTAAAGAGATGGAACCTCACATGGGGAGAAAGTCCTTTTAAGAGTTCAAGCTGAAACAACCTACAGCCTAGTTAGGTGCTCCCTGTTCAGCTGAGGAGGATCATCCCAAAGATTACGGACATCTCTGTATAACAGTACTTAGGTTACCTGTTGTGTGTGAGACAGAGATACTCAGGGCATCCGTAAATTAGTGCCAAAACACCATCGTTGGTGGCACCATGTTGTAGTTGGACTCTTGCTCTAGGCAAATCTGCATCGTGACAGATGGATGAATTTGATGTTGCCACCCTACCCCCAGTTCCCAGACCAGAATTACAAATCATGCTGTCAACAGGCTTTATTTGAAGTGTAAACAGGGCAGGGACACACTTCTCCCCAGCCATCCTGTCAGGAAGACTCACTCCACTCATCACCCTATTGGTTTTGTGCACTGTCTGGCTCCATTACGCATTTCCCAGTGGGAGTGTCATCTCCAACCCAGGCAGCTGGAAACTCCCAGAGACTTTATGCAGGAAAATCCCATCTTTCTAAAAGTGTGATTTCTAAAATAATATTTTAAAATCTGGCCTCACCATTAAAGATTACTTTAAATTATAATTCAATTCAAAAGAATATAAGTAGTATTTTTCTAGCTGCTTCCAATCTGACTTTAGCATTTAATAAATGTGACAGTGTAGTCCAATAATTCCATGTGGCAGCAGCTAGCCTTGCTACAGTGAAAATAGTTTTGGAGATATTTCAATGTGAGGACATGTTCAGTATTCATTTCTACATGCCCTACTTTTAAATACCTACATCCGGTCTTTCTGAGCAATAAAGCCTGCATATATCAAAACGTGTTTTTGACACAAAAGGAGTATGTTGACAAGCCAAGTTGAAGTTTACAATTGCCACGGGGGGTGACCTGTGAACAGCTACCTTGCTGTGCACAAATGTAATTTCTCATGTGCAGCCTGTATCCATGCGCACAAGTGTTGTACATACGTTCATGTGTAACAAGCCCAATGCTTGTTACCCTTGGTACATCGCAGCAGGCTTATCTTAAAAGGCGGACACTGCGCAGTCCAATTTACCATGAAATTAATGGATGTGCGACTCAAGAAATGAGACTCACCCATCATAAAAGTTCAAAACCAGAAAGAAAGCATAAACATCCTGAAGTACTAAATGTGCAGAAACCATTTCCAACAGAGGGTTCCCACTCATTAGCATTACACATTTACTACTCATTCAGCTGCTGGGGCAGAGGGCATCCGTGGAGCCCAGGCTCCACCTGATCTCTTCCTGAACAGCATGAAGAGCTAAAAATACTCTCCCATGACAATCTCCACAGCCCCTCTCTCCCTGGATCCTTCCCCTCACACTGTTCATGATGACAGCAATTTGCAGCGGAAAAGGGCTACACTGAAAATCGCATTACTCATAAGAAGCCATGTGTAAACTAGCATAAGCATGGTGAGGTAAGCCAACTATATATATATAGATGGCAAACATGTGTGTGTGGGGAGGGCAAAAAATATCCTTCATAAAATTAAACTAATATTCAACAATATTTTACTTTCTGAGATATTGAATAGGGTTTCAAGGGTAGTTTTAACTAGCACTTCATTTGGCTGATAAGGTGTGACAATGCACTGACACATGGATAGTAGTCTACTCATACAATTATGTTTGATTGAGAAGTTGGCGTGGTCTATAGTAGAACTGTTTTTAATGAGAGTGATGATAAGATTTGTCCTCTTACGTTGGTGAACGTTGCTGTGTCGGGGAAGTAGTGGAGTTTAAAAGACAAGTATGAGATTATGCTTACAAGGTGTTGATATGTCCGTTTGAAATTGTGTGAGTTTGTAAGAGGTGGTTTTGGGTTGTGAGTGACCAGTAGGTTGCTCTTATTGTATCTCTGTAACAGTGAGGGTATGTGTTAGAGATTGGGTCTCTAGTTGGCAGAGGTTTGCTTCCTGTCCAAGTAGGGACCACAATCCTAATCAGGGTAAGTTAAACTCCCTAAATTAACCTGTGCTCACCTTCTGGTACCTTGGCACAGAGCAGTCAGGCTTAACTTAAGAGTCAATGCATAGGGCGTGGCCGGGCCACGAAACAAGATGGCCGCTTAGAGCGAGAGCTCCGCGCCGAGGCGGTCCCGGAGGGGCGACGGGGGCGAGAAGACAGCCGGACAACACACCGGGTTTGGTGCCCCTCCACCCCTACAACAGCGGCGACACAGAACCATGTCCGGGGGCCCCGTAGGAGCGGGACGCAAGGCAGGAAACTCGCGATTCGCCCCAGGCCGATAAGGCCTGGAGAAAGGGGGCGGAGTCGCGTCTTCGGAAGACCGCGGACGGCGTGCCCGTAGCAGCAAGGAGCAAGCTGAACAGGCCGCAGGGACTGCGGGAGTCGTGTCGACCCGCATCCATCTCCCTACAACGCCAACAAACACCCGTGGACCTTCCCCCCCCCCCCACAGGGAGACGGGAAGACACAGCAAAGGGGTGCGGCTCCTTCGACAGCCGGGAGAGAAACCCAAAGAGAGGTAGGATCGAATCTCTTCAAAATAAGAACGGCATCGCCGGAGGCAGAGCCACGACTTCTCCCCTCTTTTCCATCACAGAGGGACAACAAAAACCCTCCCGCTGAGATAATAACCTTTCTCCCTCCCCCTCCAGACAACTAATACTGAGGAGGGCGGAGGGGCACGACGGGAGGCACGTGGAGGCGAGGGGACGAGAGGGGTGAGCGACTGGGGGGGCACCGGGGACGAGGAGAGCCAGAGGGAGCCAAGAGAACAGAGATACAGGAGAAGGGAGTGGACTGACACCAGTGTAAGCCACCGAACATCTATATTTTTATCGGAATCTACGGAGGGAATCTCGGGCCCCACGTGGTCAGACTCTGTAGACAATTGAGGCGATGCCCGGCAACAAACCGAACCATAAACCTGTCAGCAAGCCTGCACGACAACTATTATTCTCAGAAGCGCTACAACACAAACGCCTAACCCCCACGAAGATAAACCCTCAAACATCGCCACCTTTAAACGAATTCACCACGATGCCTGATAAAGATCAATCCACGACTATGGACAGGATACTACAAGAGATCACCACCGTCAGCCGCCGCATAGAGGGGATGGACGCCTCTATAACTTCATTGACACTAGAAACCAAATCCATGCGATCTGACATTGCCGGCTTCCAATCTAGAGTGACAGGGCTAGAACAACGCATGGGCTCACTAGAGACGCAGATCAACACGTCTCAGGTGCGAGAACAAGACTTCATCTACCTCAGGAGCAAACTAACGGACATGGAGGACAGGAGCCGGAGAGACAATATCCGCATACTTGGGATCCCGGAAAACGAAGAAGGCTCGGATATGCAGACTTTTCTGACCTCCACTCTTCCAAAAATGATTTCATTGGACTTTGACCCGCCGCTAGAATTCCAACGGGCACACAGGATAGGCCCAAAACGTTCTGACAACTCCTCAAGGCCCCGCCCAATCATCGCATGCTTGCTGCGGCATAATCAAACCCGACAAATACTCCAAGTAGCACGCAACCACGGCCCTTTCCGAATAGACCAGCACGAGATCCGAATAACCGCCGATTACTCCAAGGAAACCAACGAACGTAGAAAGGCTTTCCTAGCCCTACGACCCCGGCTTCGCAAACTAGAGATGAAATACGGTCTCTTTGACCCTGCAAGAATGTGGGTTACAAAAAATGGAGTATCCAAGGACTTTTATAACCCCGACGAATTGAGACTCTTCCTTGACTCTTTCCAATCCCAGCCTATGGACTCTTACAACACAGACAGTGAGCATGACATTGTAGGAGGCAGTGATAGGGCCGAAACCCCCCACTCGGGAATAGAAAAGGTGAAGACGGCTCTACACGACACCGGAGCCAGTCATAGAGGTAGAGACATGGAGAGACTAACTAGATCATATGATGACAGGGGTCAGATTTTACACGCAGTAGTAACCCACACCCAATTATCGGAAAGAGACAAATCCCGCTCCCCTTTAAAGCCTACAACTGGGTCTTCTTGAGAAGGTAACGCGACAAGACGACTTATGGGACTATCGTCAGAGAGTCGAAAATAACAACTATAGACTCCGCGGAAGGATGAGTACCTTTCCAGATCATATGTGTATTACTATTGTAATTGTCTAAGACTGCTAGTATCAATGTTAAAACCAGACACATGAAAAATATATGCTCTTTATGACTAGAGCCGAGGCCCTATAATGGAAACTACCAGTAAATCGTTATTTGCCCTCAGTATACAACAGATGATGATTACTAGAACAGGGATCAGACCCCACCAACTCACTGTAGGTTTAATAAGGGCCCGGTCCCGACCCTATAACCCTATAACAAGGTAACAAGGTAACAGGGGCATTAAACAGATAACAAAAATAAACACTAATTAACTATCATGGAACTTACCTTACATTCCACACACTACAAAGTATCTCATGGTAGTAAACAACAAAGTATGTGAAACTTTCCTAATACACACCACACTCGACCAGCGCCGACATTAGAACCGTTTAGCCCCCATTATCACCCCAAGGGATGGGACTAGACAACGTAAAGATAAATTAATCCCAATTCAGGGACACACAATACGATATAACCTGAAACATATCAAAGCTCCCACTACTTGACTTTACCTTATTCTACAATAAGAAACTGGGGGAAAAAAAAAAAAAAAAAAAAAAATAGAACACGAGGACATAATACAACATAATACCGCATAACAAAGCGAAATATTATGACATTCTATACTGCCACTCCACACCACATTATAACATCACAATGTAAATTATAAACTATTAGCTATTCTTTTCCCCAGATGTTCGTAGCTACCCCCATCCTAATCATTATTACTATCTTAAACTATCACCAACAACAGAACGACTATGATGGTGGCACATACCAAGTAAGACCTTAGTAGGTCAGTATTATGATGTAATAATACACGGCAAGGAGTTAGTAATAGGATGAGATACGCACTATCCTCGCGTAACCCGGGGCTCAGCTACACTCATTACCTATCCTACGATTAATAGAGAGACGTTTGGCATAATGGCTCCTAACATGATAATGTGATAAGATGCCAGGATATGTTATGTTGATCAACCTAATATGTCATTGAACAGTTGTAAGGCGAGATGAGACGAGGCAGTGTTATAGTTGAAAAGAAATGCTCAGGAAGTATTATATTATATTGTATATTGGTATCTTTATGTACCCATGCATACGCGAGAACTATAATACTCTGTTTGAGCTCTCTCCCCCCCTCCTCTGCCCTGCCCCCCCCCCTCCCCTCGCCAGCCGGTCTCGGTCTTTCTGTCTGCCCAGTCCCTACTTTAATTTACGACCCTATCTTATGAACTCTTAAACACCCTACGATACCATACAACATCAAATACTAGGCACAACATCCTAAACACCATACCCCATCAATACCCGGCACCCCCTCCCTCCTCTCCAGCGCCGCTCAGGTACTATAGTTATTAACCGATCATTACTTCTGCCAATATACACTTTAGTTATATAACTAATACACTAGCCACTAACCACCGATGAACAGACCCACTTCCCGATACATAAACATAAGCACTGCTGTGTGCCCCCCCCCGACCCCTCCTTATCACCGACATATCGATAACTGGCTGTCTGCTGTTTCCCTCCTTTGCCCCCCCCCGATCGAGACCGCCCGACGGCACGAGAGCTCCGAGAGAAATCGGTCCCGCCGTTTACAGACCTAACGAACGAAGGAGGTTGGACTCCTAACCTCCCTCATCCCTACCCTTCTCCACTTCTTCCCCCAAATTGCACGCTCTCTTGCTATACTCTCAATCTCAACTTCAGCACACGCATCCATCCCTTCCCCCCCTTCTCCCTCTTTTCTTCTCCCTCTCATTTCTCCTTGCCTTCTGTTTCCCTCATATTTCCCCTCCATCTGGCTCTCATCCTACTTATATTACCTCTCTTCCTTCACCCTCTCCTCTCTCTTCTCTTTCTTCCCCAGAGGATTCCCTTGGCCTCCACCAGCTACTAACCCCCGTATAATATAAAATAAAATAAAATAAAACACCGTATCATATCGAAACACAACTCCCACTCTAACTACTAAGTCAATATCTCCCACAGGGTGCTTACCTACTCACAATTATCCAATATGTCGAAGCCCCACCCTCAAGCGACGCGACCATTACGCATACTCTCTTGGAATGTACACGGCATGACGAGCTATGTTAAGCGGAAAAAGATACTGTCCTATTTTCAATCCAAAAAAACAGATATAGCTCTGATTCAAGAGACACACCTTGACACTCTGGAATCCAGTAAACTTAAACGGGATTGGGTAGGGAGGGTTGCCTTCAGCTGCCGTCCAACGAGTCAGGAATCTGGAAGTAACGGACCCCGCAAATGTGGAGTGGCGATACTAGTGCGTAAATCCCTCCCGGTCACTATCATTAAAACCTGGAATGATACGGAAGGAAGGTATATATTTGCTAAATTAAAACTAGGGGACACTGTTTTATGCGTGGGATCCGTTTACGCACCAACCGGCCCAAAACGCCCATTCCTTCTACAGCTAAATCGCCTCCTGACAGAAATCGGAACTACTCGATACATAATCGGGGGAGATTGGAATCTCGTCCAAGACGCCATAATGGATAGGACAGGCCCTGTCGATGTATGTAACAATCACGACAGAGCGCTTCTGACAGACCTGACCACTGACGTCGGTCTGGTGGACTGCTGGAGAATACAACACCCGAAAGATAAGGAATATACTTTCTTATCCACCGTCCATGGCACCCAATCGCGTCTGGATTATTTCTTAGTATCACACACTGTAATCCCTCATATACAAGACACCTGTATCCTAGACAGTGGGCTCTCAGATCACTCCCCAATACTAATCCGGATCCAGGTGGGACTCTCCTTCTCTGGTCGTAAACCATGGCGATTGGCTGTACACAGATATCGCTCTCCACAAGGGAAGGAACAATTAAAAGCTCATGTAACCACATACATGGCCGAGAATTCAGGCAGTGTATCCTCAAAAAGGATCCTATGGGCGGCAGCAAAAGCAACCCTAAGAGGGAATATGATGCGAGATGCAGCACTGGCCAACAAAGACAGAATAGCCCGCCAAACCACCTTAGAGACCACGATACGGGACCTCACTAAACAATATACCGCCCAACCATCCCCTAGGCTGCGACACGCCTTAGAACAGGCCCGCATGGCACACAATGAACTCTATACATCTCAGGCGGAATACGCACTGCAAAAATTGCGAGGCCGCCATTACGAACAAGGGGAAAAAGCAGGTCGCCTCCTAGCGGCGCAGCTCCGACAAAGAGAGGCAGCCTCTGCCATTGCGGCCATAACATCTTCTTCAGGAGCAGTGCTAACTCGCCCACAAGAAATTGTAAACGAGTTTGCCAAGTACTACCGACATTTGTACACTCCTGAAACAACGACAGATCAAACACAAATGGAGACATTCCTTGCCGCGGCCAATCTGCCCCGTCTGTCTGAGGCAGGCAGGGCCCTCTTGGACGGTAACATAAGCAAAGAAGAGATAACCCAAGTTATAACAAGCCTCCCCTACCATAAATCACCAGGAGAGGACGGATTCCCTGCGGAATTCTATAAATGGGCTGGGGAGGAGGCAATAACCGCAGTACATGAAGCACTGACGGAAGCATGTCAAGAAGGCTCCCTGGGCGCTCTATCCAATAAAGCCACGATTGTCATCTTGCCTAAGCCAGGGAGAGACCCCCTTCTTTGCGGCAGTTACCGTCCTATCTCCCTTTTGAATGGGGATGTCAAACTCCTAGCCAGTGTTCTAGCAGCGCGGCTCCGCAAGGTGATACCATCGTTGATTCACAATACCCAAGTAGGATTTGTACCAGGCCGTACCTCCAGAAATCATATGCGAACTCTTTGCCATACACTGTTAGAATCCATACAATTACCTGACGAAGCCCTAGCCCTGTCCCTAGACGCGGAGAAAGCATTCGACCGAATTGAGTGGCCCTACCTATTCACAACCATGAAGCATTTTGGCCTGGGGGAACAATTTATCTCTAAAGTACGTTTATTATATGACCACCCCACAGCACAGGTTAACTGTGGGGGCATCATGTCAGACCCATTCCCTATCGGAAGGGGCACACGCCAGGGATGCCCCTTGTCGCCACTTCTATTTTTATTGGCCATGGAACCCCTAGCTGCCACTATACGAAATTCTCACCAAATAAAAGGGATCCATATCACCGGGGGCATATCCAAAATATATCTCTACGCAGACGACATTCTGTTAACAATGTCCGATCTAGAAACCTCGCTCCCAGCACTACTTTCCACTATAGAAGACTTTGCATCCCTATCCGGATATCGGGTAAACTGGGATAAAAGTGAGGCACTACCATTATCCCGCATAACGACGAGGGCAACGATACATGGCCTTCAATTCAAATGGACCCCGACCCGCCTTAAATATTTAGGAACGTTTATTAACAGAGGTCTAGAACATATGGTCAGGGACAACATAGACCCCCTTATATTTAAAATGAAACAAGACTTTGCCAAATGGTCCCTACTAGGCCTGTCCATGTGGGGCAGGACACAGGCGGTCAGAATGGTCACCTTACCACGCTTCATATACGTGTTAGGCATGCTTCCCCTACAGATACCTCTTTCCTCACTCCGATTAATAGACGCATCCATAAGGGCCTTCGTCTGGGGCTCCTCACGCCCAAGACTGAAACCTGCAATAATACTGGCACGACGGCTCTACGGAGGATTAGGACTACCCTCGGTAGAACAATACTCTCTGGCCCTACAACTCTCACAGCTAATATATACGCTTCCGGATACAGCCGATCCACCGCAATGGGTGATTACAGAGAAACTCCTATATGGACAGTATACGGAGATGGGAGGAACATACGCCGACCACGTTCCCTTAACTAACCCCATCCTCAAGGCTACAAACACAGCGTGGTGCAGAGCCAATCGACTACTAGGAGTACACCCCTCCCTGCATACTCAGGCTCCCATAGCAGGGAATAAAAGCATTAAAATAGGAGGGACTATTCTCAGATGGCCCCAATGGTCCGACGCAGGTATCCACAATATATCTCACATAATAGATGGAGATAGCTTCCGCACATTCGCCTCCCTCCAGGAAGAATTCGGTATCCAAAGTAACCAGGAGTGGCGATATCTACAGCTCAAACACTGTATGCGGAGAACATTAGGAACCCCCCCGTGGCTCCTCAAAACCTCACCCATCGTCACCTATCTTCAGAAATGGGGCCGACAAAAAGGCGTCTTGGCTGGCCTCTATGCCAAATTAACTAACCACCTTTACTCTCAGCCTTTACTTGAACGACTACGCTTAAAGTGGCAGGACATACTAGAGATAACCTACACGGACGAAGAATGGCCAGACATACTAGAAGCCCTCGACAGGGGCGTACGTGAAGCACGCCTGAAATTGTGCCTATTTAAAATCCTTCAGGGATGGTACTGGACCCCTGTTAAACTCTTCAGGGCAGGGTTGTTACCTCACGCGAACTGTTGGAGATGCACAGAGCCATATTGCGACCAACTTCATATTTTATGCCACTGCCCCACGGTACAGTCACTATGGGACGCGGTACGCCTCGCCTTATCGGACTTCATACAGATACCAAAACCGACTCCACCAGCATTTATCATTCTACATGACATTCGCCCGTATCCCTCCCTATCGCGGGCACATAAACGATTAATCCACACGGCGCTAGCCACGGCCAAAATATGCATACTCCGGCACTGGAGATCTAGCATTGCCCCCACACCCATGGAATGGATGACGGCCATGTATCAAACGGCTACCCATGAACGAGTGATTTATAACCTACAGGACCAAGCAGAACAGTTTGAGGAGGTCTGGCGCCCATTCTTGAAGAGACCATGAAGCGGCTGGTGGATGACCAACGGATGATCAATGTTCAATGATCATTGATTAGGGAATATTAATTACCAATCACCCTCTGAGAATCCTAGACTCCGGAAACACATTTAATCTCCTATTGCCCCCTCTCTCTCTCCCTAGCTACGCTATCCTCTCTTCTCTCTCTCTCTTTTTTCTCTCTCTATCAATCCACAGGCCTCTAATTTTGTCACATGCCCGAGACCCTGAACTACCCAACATAGTAATACAAGTCGCTTCCCAACACAAACAAGGACTGAGAAATCAACTCATATAAGACGTAGACACTCTCTAACCGACCTTACCATACCTATCATACATATTATCTACTCCTTGCTACAGACGGAGAAGTACAGAACGATCTACTCTTAGGCCTGAACAAGCTAGTCTCAGGATACAAAGACCCCTGCCTACCTCGAGTCTCTTCATTCTACATTCCCCCGCGATTACCCTTCCTCTTTCTCCCTCTTTCTTTCCCTTCTCTCCCCCTCCCCATTTCATATGACTATTTTGTTTCTCCCCTATATCAAGACCAACCCCTCCTACACAACCCTATCCTCGCTCCCCCTCCCCCTACCACCCCCCCCCACCTGTTTTCCACTCTTCTTCAAAATAAGGGTACACAACTCAACTATGCAACTGGGAATTTTTACTTACCTGACAGTACATGTATATATGCCTACAATGGAAATAATTGTGGTAAACGAACAAAAATAATGTTTTTAAAGCTAAACAGTTTGTTTATATGCTGTATGTACCGCCTTATATATTCTTAATAAAACTTTTGAAACTTAAAAAAAAAAAAAAAGAGTCAATGCATAAATTATTTCTGCAACACTTAAAATACATTAACTCATTGAAAACAGCAAAAAAAGAATCAACATCAGTTTTAAAATATGGAGAATATTTATGTGATAAAAAACCCTAAATGACAAACATCCAATAAATAGAAGTTGAGATATGAATTTTTAAAGATGAAATGAGACAACAGTGCTTAGAAGTCACTAGCGGTCAAAAGGATACTTGAGGTTGCGAGGGACCATTAAAAATGCAAAAGCCTGGCCAACCGCGATGGAGAGTAGGCCGGCTAAAGAACCCATGCAGGTTCCGCCGAAACATTACCTTTGATGGAACAATGCATCGACAATAAGGGCAAGGTGCGTCAATATTTCTACCGCCCTGGGGGCACAGTGTCATCCTCAGGCTCTGTTGAAGTGAATGAGTCGTCATCAAGCTGCACAGAGCATCGTCGTTAGGCTGTGTATTCTGTCACTGTCATCTGGCAACCGCTGCATCACCAGCAATGAGCGATGCACCGATTTTTCTCCTGCACTCAGGGCAATGCATCCATTATTTCAGGTTTTAGATTGCACAACCAATTTCTGAGGTCCAAGGCTGGGGTGTAGCACCTCAAGCAAGGGTAGGACTCACAGATGTTAGAGTCCAGCAGCACCAGGAGAGTGGCAAGCAGTCTTTGATGTCCATAAGACTGCAAAAGATCAGGAGGCCAGGCACCAAGCCCTTGGAGTCACTCTGATTCATCAGGATGGCTCCAGTCCTTATCCTCGGCAGTGCATAGATCAGCAGGCAACAGGGCAGCTCAGCAATGCTGTGAAGCAGTTCCTTGGAGCAGTCAGCACAGGTAGAGTGGCAATCCTTACAGCACAACAGGCTTTACTCCGGCAGAGTCCTTCTCAAGTTCAGTAGTGATCTGATTTTAAGGGGTAAGACCCAGTATTTATCCTCAAAAGTGCCTTTGATGTGAGGGATGATGTAAAAGGATCCCTCTGCAGTGCATAGGTCACCGTTTCAGCCCAACCCTTTGTGTAAGTGTTAGCCCTTACTAACCTCCTTGCCCAGGAAGACCCATCAGTATTCAGATGAACACAGATGCAGTTGAGTATCCTGTTTTGTGGGTGTCTATGCACAAATGTAGCTGTCACCCAGCCCAGATCAGATGTAATGTAATGTAGATTTATATAGCATGGCTTATCACCAGTGAGGGTCTCAATGCGCTGTCCATGTGCACAGGGAGATTAAGTGATTTGCCCAGAACCACAGGATGTAGTGCCAACTCGGAGGATCGAACCACGATCTCTAGCTCCCGAGGCAGTCTCTCTGACCGTTGCAATAAATCCTCTCCCTGTGTATTAGAGGCAGGCTGTTAGGCACACAAAGTAGTGAGGGCAGAGAAATGTCCACTTTCTGGGAGTGACATTTTCAAAACAGAAATAATAAATCCGACTTTGCCAATAAAAAAACATTTACCATTACCATTCTAATGATATGAACCACGATGCATCTACCGTTTCTGATCAGGATTTATAGATTAACAATTTATAAAGGAATTGCCAATGGAGACATATGAGAGGAGCAGGTTTCACACTAATGAAAAACAGCTTCAGGAGGTTTTCATTACCAGGACATGTAAAACCTAAAAGTACATGTCCTTTCTTTTACCTACATGGCACTCTGCCCAATAGGCTCCCTAGGACCTACATTAGGAATGACTTATATTTAAGAAAAGGGGAGCTTAAGGCTTGGCAATAGGTTTTAAATGTCAAATCTAAGTGACACTGAAACTGCACACACAGACTCTGCCGTGGAAAGCCTGAGAGATCATTACAGGGTTAATCAATTGGGTGACATGATAAGTGCTACAGGCCCACCAGTAGTATTTAACTTACAAGCCCTGAGTATAAGGTATACCACTTAAAAAGGGACTTACAAGTAAATTAAATATGCCAATTGTGGATACAGCCAGCAAGCCCTTGGAGACACTCTGGTTCAGCAGAATGGGACCAGTCCTTGTCCTCAGCAGGGCAGAGATCAGCAGGCAGCAGGGCAACTCAGTCATACTGTCAATCCAGGCAGAGGGGCTGTTCTTACAGCACAGCAGTCTTTACTCTTGCAGAGTTCATCCCACGTCCAGTAGTGATCTGATTTCAGAGGGTCAGAGACCCAGTACTTATACGCAAGAGTGTCTTTGATGTGGGGCATGACCTCAAATGTTCTCTCTGAAGTTCATAGGTCCCCCTTTCAGCCCAACCTCGGCTCCAGACTATCAGTGAGGGATAATCAGCCCTTTGTTTGGGGCTCAGGCCACTAACCTACAAGTGTGAGCCCTTCCCCTCCTCCCTGCCCAGGAAGACCCATCAGTTTTCAGATTAATGCAGATGAAATTGAGTATCCTGTGTTGTGGGTGTCTGGGGGGAATGCTCAAATGTAGCTGTCCCCTAGCCCATGCAAGCCATGTATTGTCAGGCACACAGAACAGTGAGGGTAGAGAAATCCCTACTCTCTAAAAGTGACATTTCTAAAATAGTAATGATAAATCCAACTTTACCGGTAAAGAGGATTTATCATTACCATTCTAATGATATGAAACACGATGCAGCTACTCCTTTCTGATCAGGAATTATAGCTTGAAAGTTTAAGAAGAAATTTGCAGTGCTGACCTATTAGAGGAGCAGGCGTCACAGTAATGAAAACAGTCAAAGTGGCAGTGAAACTGCAAACACAGGCTCTGCAGTGGCAGGCCTGAGACATTTTTACAAGGCTACTTAAGTGGATAGCCCATTTAGTGCTGCAGGCCCAATAGTAATATTTAATTTACAGGCCCTAACTATAAGGGATACCACTTTACAATGTTCTTACGTGAAAAATTAAATACACCAGTTGTGGATACGCCTTTGTTACCATGTTTAGGGGAGAAGCACATGCACTTTAGCATCAATTAGCAGTGGTAATATGCTCTGCATCCTAAGACCAACAAAAAGATACAGCAACAAAGCAATAGGTGAAAGGTAAAAAGTGTGGGGTAAGACCACCCTAAGAATGCCACATCTAACACTGTATTTATACACAGAGTGGAGTAGAGGAGACTGAGATATTGTTGCACAAGTGGTTGTGCCAAGTGTCCTTCTGGGAGGTTAGGAGAGATATGCTGAGTCGTGTGCTGTCCACACACTCCCTATGATGGTTTCTTGTTTGGTGTGATCTTTCATCATTTGTTGGCTAAGACCCAGGTTTTAGCTGTCATCCTGCATTTCAGGTAGTTTCGGATGTTTCTTGCCTTCGCCAGATGGATGTCCAATCATTTTTCTGCCTCTATGGAGAAGGTATTGTGCACTGAGGTGTCAGACTAGAGTGAAGGGTAGTATTTTGTGAATACATTTGTAGTTTTACTTGAATGAAGGTCATGGTCATGCATGGAGAACTATGTGGCGATACATCATCATAAATGTGGAACACCTGCCCATGGTTAGTTGATGAATCACAAGGGTTGGTGAAAGACAGTAACTTAAGCAAAGGTGTAGGAATTGTCTTGCTACTGAAATTGGCTTCTTTACAGTCTTCAGGTGAGGGCGACTATAGACATTTGTGGAGTCAATACAAGAAAAGTGTAAGGACGTGTGAAGATTCAAAGTTCTTTTCTTGCAAATGTTGAGCATTTCTCATAAGAAACTGCAAAGAATACACAAAGGTCACTTAAATCAGCATGTAGCCGGCCCTTTGGCATGAAACTGGGACATGCAACTATATGTATGTGAAGTTTGATTTGAATCACTAATAAGGAAAGCTGAACTCATGGCACAGACATTGGCATTATGGCTGTCATGGATGCATTTCTGCTCAACTTTGTTTGGGCAGCTATGCAGCCTTGATCTTGCCCTGGTCCATTTTTATCTGAGTGTAGCTTTTGCTATAGTATCTCTTTAGAGTCACTGTCATCACCTATTTTAACTTGACAGAGAGGACCAGACTTTGGTCTGTTTACAAACTTGATTACTGACTGCTCTCCTCTTCTCTACCTCTTTCCTTTGAACTCTACATTTCTATATTTGTTTTGGGGAAGTGTGGTGTGCCTCTGGGATCCTCCATAAGTCCTTCACTTTTTTGACATTTACATGACCTGTGTTATCTACTTTACCTTCTCGATTATGGGCTATGCTGCCAAACGTTTGTTGTGTCCTTTAATGAAAAAAATCTATTCTGTTCAGTGTTCTGTGAATGCATTTACAGGTTTGCCATTGGATGAGCACCAATTCTCCCAAACTGAACAGTTGTAAGGCAGAAGTCTTAGTGTTAGTGCTTGGAAGCCACCTTTGTATGAAGAACTTAGCTAGCTGGGCACACAGTTTGGTGCACCACGTCAGCTACATCCCATTACTCACAATTAATGAGTTTGTCATCATAAATATTTATTTCAGAAATAAATCCATAAAACGTTGGTTGGAAATGTAAACATAAAACAATAAATAAATGCATTCTGAATACAAGTTACAAATACAATTTGAAAGATCATTTTAAGTATACAGATACTAGATCCACAATTGATTTTGGTGTACACCAAACAAAATCTAAGAACTTGCTCAGGACAAAAGCAATAAAATAAGACATATCTGACTTAAAAATCCTGGAGGCATTTAAATACTGCCTGGTCCCCAAATTCCTACATAATAGCCAAAGCCATCTTATGCTAAGCATCTGGATGGGTTTCACAATTTTTGAGTAAAACCATATAAAAGGTAAAATTCATAACCTAAATTTGGTGTACAAACTTCTTACAAAAGAATGGTATATGTTGTCAGTGGAGTTGGTAGAATTCTGCAAACCGTTGCGAGGCTGAGTTTTCTTTTGCACACGCCTCACAAATGGTAAGTTGGAGAGTAAGAGCACGAATTATCATTCCCTAGCATGATTTTGGAGTGCTAGAAGGGCCTGCAGTGCGAGTTTCCAAACGCGAAGGGTCGCGGATGGTCGCGGATGGTGAGAAAGTTGCCACTCACTTACAAAATCTACTCGACCATCAGCAAAATCAGCTAGAGAAGCAGTGCTCTGGCACACTGCGTGGTGCCATTGGCAATTATTTTTAAGTGCAGGATGAACTCCTAGTGCTAAATTTCAGACCAAGCTGCACTGCTTACATTTTAAATGTACAAAACCATAGAAATTCATCTGTTCCAGTTAGAGTTATCTCAAGTAGCTATCACTCGTGCCCTGAGGTAACTATAACTCGCACTCTCGCCTTGCACAGCTAATTACCACACAAATTACAGCACTTATGACATCTTTGATAACATCACTAATAATATCAGTGTAGTATTTGCTGTAAAATAATTGTATGAAAAAACTGCATGGCAAAGGCGTGATTTATAGTTACCTTAGGGAACGAGTTATAGGTACTTGAGATAACAATAACAGGTGAATGTCTAAGGTTTTGTATGTTTCCTTATCACTTTACTTTTTACCATAACAAGCATGTCTTTAAAATGACGTTTTTGTGGTAAAGGCATGCATGGTGAAAGCACATGCGTGGTAAAGGCATATGCGTGGTAAAAACTTTCTTTGTTAATGCATGTGTGGTATTGACGCATGCGTTGTACTGACCACGTTGAAAAAGGTATGCTTGGTAAATGGATGCGTGGTTCGTTCATACATCCCATTTTTGAAGGCCTTCAAAACAGACTAGAGAGCAAGTGTGTGTGTGTGTGTGTGTTATTTCTGTGCTTGTAAAAATCCTAGGTGAAATCTAACAGACACCTCACCATACGCGACTCAAAGCACGTGTACCCAACTATTTACAACAGAGCACTTGGACCCATCTATATACCACAGAATACATTTTTTTAAGCTGATGTCACACCTCAAACACCCCCCTGCTGTCCTGCTCCTTAATGGAGAGAGAGACAGTAAAAAATAACTTAAAGTAAATTACTGTAAGCTCTCAAAATAGATGTCATATAGAATTGGCAGTTTGCAAAGAACATTAGAAATCAGTATGAGGAGATGGAAAGATGGAAGGATGGGAACTGAGAATATCTTTTAACAGCCACATAACAAAACAGCAGTAAAACCTTTTGGCATTTTATAGCACATGGAAGCAACATCCCTGTAACCTTTGTTTTTTTTCAGTGAATTTGCATGTTTTTTAAAAAATTCTATTTCCTAGTTATAACGTCCCTGTAACCTTTGTTTTTTCTGTGAATTTATGCTTTTGTAATGTGTTGTAGTTTTTATTACTGTACGTTAATCTAAACACCTCCTTCGGCTGTGCACGGAAGCAGTTGTTCCCAGGGCTGTGACTGCCTGTCTGGGTGTGAGAATGCGTGCATTAGTGTCTTACTGTGTGCGTCAGTGTCTGTGCAGGTCTGTGAGTGGGTGCATTAGACTGTCAGTGGGTTTGTGAGTGGGTGTGTGAGAGTCTGAGTGGGTCTGTGAGTGGTTGCATGAGTGTCTGATTGGGTCTGTGAGTAGGTGGCTGAGGGTCAGAGTGGGGCTGTGAGTGGATGCATGAAGGTCTGAGTGGGTCTGTGAGTGGGTGCATATGAGTGTCTGAGTGGGTCTGTGAGTGGGTGCGTAAGGGTCTGAGTGGGTTTGTTAGTGGGAGAAAGAGATTGAAAGAGAGAGAGAGAGGGAGCGAGATAGAGAGTTTTTTTAGGCTTTGATGGACGATATACTTAAAATTAGATAATTCTGCACAACTTGAAAGGAAACATTATTTGCCAATTAAAAAAAGTAAGATCACCTTTCAGTATGAGCCTTACACTGCAGTTAAAAAGAAATGACAGGAGGGAAAGGACAACGGATACACCTGGAGTTGAACCCTAAACTCTCAGAGTGAAGGTTTGTGACTTTTATCGTTAGGCTATATATTTTTTTCTCCTTTTTTTCCCTATACGAGATGTCTGGGACCACAGGGTTGGTTCAGGCCTGCCCCGCGGTGTAAGACGATTTGTGTTTTCTTCATTTTTTGCCCTTTAAGGGCTATCTGGGACGGTAGCAGGAACCTCAAGGTCTACTCCATGGTCCCAGCCAGGTCCCGCCTCCTGCGTGAGCTGGCATTGCAACAGCAAGTAGGGAGCTACTTTCAATAGCAGGTCCCTGCTTGCTGGAGCAATGTTTTCATCTGTCTTTCCTGCATGCAGATGAAAACTCCACTCTCTGACAGCGGAGTTATGTTTGCTTTTGCTTGCTGCAAGTAGTCAGCTCACAACAAGCAAAAGCAAACAGCTATGTTACAGGGGTGGGGACCCCAGGATATAGCAGGAGCAGGCCCTGGGGCTGGCGGTCCCCAAGGCCATCAGTGACTCCTTGAGGGGGGTGCACGGCCCCTTCCAAACAACATGGCCCTGGGGAGGTGGTGGTCTCCAGGGTTTAGGGTCCAAAATGGAACCCTTCTATTCTTTTTCTTAAATCCCAGGGGAAGTGGTTGTCCCCAGGGCTGTGAGGGGGTCACATAGCCCCCCTACATAATATTTCAGTTACACCCCAGGAGGTGGCAGTCCCCAGGGCTGCAGGGGGGGCGGCGTGGCCTCCACATAGTAAATATAAATGTTCCCAGGTCACTGTGCCACTGAAATCAAGCTAGCTGGCTGAAGAAGGGTGATACTCTGAAACCGGTCCCAGGATGCTTGTTTCCGGTCCAGGGAGGACCTGGCCTGGCAGTTCGGGCTGGACTGTTCCCATAGGGACCAGGGTCAAGACTGATTTGCATATGGCTGGGTCCAAACTGGGGTGTCATGGTGAGCAAAAGAACGATGGATTAAACCCAGATCTGTGACTGGGGGTGGGTGTTTGCATTGTCAGCACTCCGTCCATTATCCTTTTGTGTTGCTAAAGTTGGCCTAATAAAAAGGGCCTGTTTTTTTTTTAAATGTCAGAAACATCTGCAGATCCGCATCCACTGATTTTTCCGACATTTTAAAAAGATGATTTAAGCCCTGGCGAGGCTGAGTACCAGAGCTAAGGAGTCAGTGTGACTCTTTCGTGGCCACTTTTTTTTTTTTACTTTTTTCCCAAGAAGGCTGCTAAGGCTGTAAGTGTTGACAGGCAATATGATATCTGCACAGGGACAGTTGGATCCACAGAGGATTTGCGTCCCTATATATCTATAATTTTTAAACTGTAATTTGCCCAAAACTATTGAACAAATTCACACCAAAAAAAAACAAAAAGTGTAATCTGCAGAACAGGATCTAGTTTTGGGCCGAGTTTTGTGTAATTCCATTCTGCAGTTTTGGCTGTAGACGTGTCTAAAGATCCTACGGCAAAATGAATTGGAAAAATGCATTTTGGGACACCCCACTTTTTCTCGGCCCCTACTTGATGGATCACCTTGAAAGTTTCAAAACAGAAGCTGAACTGACCAAAGTATAAGTTCTGAAAGATTTATCAAGCAGCGCCAAATTAATAGACAAATTAAAAAAGGCTCTGTATATGGAATTTAGGTCCTAACTATAACTTTCTAGTGGCAACCACAACTAGGTAATGTATATATATATATATATATATATATATATATATATATATATACATCTATAGGTATAGATATAGATATAGATAGCCACTTGTGGTGTTCCTGCACTGCAGAAGAAAAATGAAATACATTTGAATTAATTGGGACTCTGGCTGTCCTGCCTGTTCTTTGAACCGGACTGAGATTCTTGTGTAATACACATTCACCTTGGCACCCAAATGCACATACTCACCCTAAGCATACCCTCACCACCCAATAATCCATACCCACCCTAAAACCTAGAATACCCCTACCACCTAAAAGCTATACCCACCCTAAAACCTAAAAATCACCTTACCACCCAAAACCTAATACCCACCATAAAACCTTAAAATGCCCTAACCACCCAAAACCCCATACCCACGCTAAAACCTAAAAATACCCTTACCGCCCAAAATCCCATACCCACCCTAAAACTTAAAAATACCCATACCACCCAAAACCCATACCCACCCTAAAACCTAAAAGACACTTACCACCCAAAAACACATATCCACCCTAAAACCTAAAATGCCCTAACCACCTGAAAACCCATACTCACCATAAAACCTAAAGATACCTTTACCACCAAAAATCCCATTCCCACCATAAAATTTAAAAATACCCATACCACCCAAAACCCATACCCACCCTGAAACCTAAAAATCCCTTAACACCCAAAAACCCATTCCCACCATAAAAACTAAAAATGACCTAACCACCTCAAAACCCATACTCACCATAAGAACTAAAAATACATTTACCACTTAAAACCCCATCTCCACCTTTAAACCTAAAAACCCTTGCCACCCAAAACACATACCCACCCTAAAACATAAAAATGCCCTTACCACACAAAAATCTATTTCCACCCTAAACCCTAAGACCCATATATATATATATATATATATATATATATATATATATATATATATATATATATATATATATATATTCTTAAAACACTTAGGCCCATATTCATACCTTTTTGCCTCAAAACTGCGCTAACGCAGGTTTGCAACAAAACATTTAGCGCCAGCATGCATCATTTCACAATGCCAGTCGGGAGCTGTATTTATTGAATGGCGCAAGCTGGAGCTAAACCTGGGCTAGCATCTTAAAAAAGAACTAGCCAGGTGGAGGTGGCAGTAGGGAAGGAGGGGGTTGTGCATCAGAAAATTAGGTGAACCTGGTTAGAGGCAAAAAAAAAATGCCTCTAACCAGACTAGTGCCATTTCCTGGCACACAACCACCAAAAACATGACTCCTGTCTTAGGAAAGACAGGAGGCATGCCCACCACCTAAATGGCCAGCACAGGGGACAAGTGTCCCCTGGGAATGGCCATTGCACCCTGTGCCATGCAGTGGCCCCAAGTTAGGGCCCCCAATGGCCAAAAAAGTATAGAAAAAAAAATACCTACCTGGACTTACCTGGGATGGGATCCCCCATCCTCCGGTGTCCCTCTAGTTGGGGTGTTCCTGGGGGTTGGGGAGGGCACCTGCGGATCCATTCCATGCTGTTTAACCATGGAAATGGGCCCACAGGTCCCCTAATGCCTGGTCTGACCCGGGTGTTAAATAATGTCGCTAAGCAAGCTGAGCACCATTATTTAGCCCCTTCTCCCACCTTTGCCTCATTTTAGCACTGGGGCATGAATACAGTGCTGGCACCATTTTTGGGATGGGAACGCCTACTTTGCATTGCATTGACGCAAGGTAGGTTCGATCATCCCAAAAATTGTGCAAACTCCTATATTTGAATTAGACGTGTCTAACACCAAAATATAAATATGGAGATAGGTTTTCCCCAAATTTGCATTAAAAAAATTATGCAAATGTGGCGCAAAAAAGTGTACATATGGGCCTTAATACTTACCTGTACCTACCTTCAAAATCTTTACCCCACGTACACCATTTACCATTCATACCTTTACAAATAAAAAAAAAAAACTTACCTTTAAAACCTTTACTGCGCATATACCTCTAGAATGACGTTTGTTGTGAAGGCATGGGTGGTAAGGGTATATTCGTGATACAGGCATGCGTGGTAACGGTTTTCATGGGAAAGGCATATGCATGGTAAAGTTGCGGCCATGCGTGATAATGACTGCGTTGTAATGGATGTTTCCCTAAAATATGTTGGTTCGTTTTTAAAAATGTTGTGTCTAACAATATGCACTGCCCATTAAGCCCCCCCATGCCGTGCTTGATTGTTGGAAAATCTGAAGTTCACCCATCCCCAATCTTAATGATCAAGCTACGCCCCTGCGAGTCAGCAAGGGCAATGCCACCCCTTTCTTTCTTATGACATTCTTCAAAAGGTACAGAGTCACATGCAACCAATTGTTCAAGGGCTCATTTTCTATGGCCTGGACTACTGCATTTTTCTGTATTTGGGCCTTCGTGGTGTCTCCTCATCATCTTCATTTGGTCCCAAATTCAACAGCTTGCCTTATTCTTGATGTTCCTACATGCCCAGCTATCTGCTACCACTTGGTGTGATGGTCCTCTTTTTCGTGTGTCAACTTGTTTTGAACTCCTAGGGCATGGGTTTGGGGGTCTTCGTCAGGATAATGATCTTACGATAGCAGTGCATGGCTTATTGGGTGGACAGTAAGCTGTTTTATTGGAAATTGATTGGCTAGGTTACATATGATTATTTCAAGGCACACCATCTAAAGGTCCGCTATCTGAGTATTTAAACGCTGTTTCTGGTACATGCAAAGTGAGGTATTTGTACACCGTTTTTTCAGTTAAGTCTCAACCCCGTACATGTGTGAGAATTGACAAAACAAGGGCATCAGAATAATCAAATGTGTCACTCTTTCTTCATGGTGTTTTTCGAAATATAGAGCTTTATGGAAAGCATAATATATACAGAGCTTATTCTTATTCTTACAAGACTGGTGACTCTAAAAGGGAACACAATGGTTTCTAAGGCAGTGAGAATTTTTGACTTGGGAGGTCTTTCCAGATATTAGGAACATGAGGTATTAATGACCATGTCAAAGATTTATGACATATGGGAAGAAGATTAAATTTTATGCTGGTCAAAAGTGGCAGATAATGCAATTTGTAACAATCTCTTCCGAAATTTTAAGGCAACAGTTTAGATGGGAGAAGGAATTGACAATGCAGTGGTAGGGGTATGGAGAAAGCAGAAGACTAATAAGGGGGTCACTCTGACCTCGGCGGTAAAAGGCGCTTACCGTCGGTCAGAAGACTGCCATAACACCGCCGCTGTCGCGGTAAACCGCCACGGTCATTCTGACCCGCAACTGGCAAACCGCCAAAAACCCGAAATCCACAAAAGTCCGCCACACCAACGGGCAGCGCAAAACAGGCGATGACCAAACCTCCACTGTCACGCCAACAGAAATACGCCCATTCCATTCCGACCCACAAATCCCCGCAGCGGTCTTTCAACCGCGGTATTCCATTGGCGGTACACACCGCCGCGCTCAAAATACACACACCTTTACAAAACACTACCACATTGGACAAATCAAAATACACACACCTGAGACACATACACACACCACTCCCACACCCCCAATTAAATATAAAACACACATCCACATCACCCACAAACCCTTACGACCACAATTGCGACTGAAGGACAGAGAGAGACAGCACAGCATAGAGTAGACCATCACACAGAGGCAAATCACAACATCACCCACACAATTTCCACGCACAAAACACCATACACCACCACACTCACCACACTCTACAACACATACATCACCCCTCACCTCATCCACAACACCCCTTGGCACCCCAAAGACACCCCAGGTTCTCTGACGCAGAACTCAGGGTCATGGTGGAGGAAATAGTTCGTGTAGAGCCCCAGCTCTTCGGTGCACAGGTGCAGCACACCACCATTGCCAGGAAGATGGAGCTATGGAGCAGAATAGTGGACAGGGTCAACGCTGTGGGACAGCATCCACGCAATCGGGACGACATCAGGAAGCGGTGGAACGACCTACGGGGGAAGGTGCGTTCCATGGTATCAAGGCACAACATCGCGGTACAGCGGACTGGCGGCGGACCCCCACCTACTCCCCCAGAATTCACAGCATGGGAGGAGGAAATCTTGCACATCCTGCATCCTGAGGGCCTCGCAGGAGAAGGCGGAGGAATGGACGCTGGTAAGGCAAATCTCCACTACTTCATTCCCCCAACCCCACCTGCATGCCAAATCATACCCCCACCCTCACCCCCACCCCCATCACACCAACTTTTTGCAAATGGCTCACCATCACAACCCACCCATCCCAAAACCTAGCCCTGCATGCCTCCCCAAAGCATGGACACCCATCACCAAAGCATGCCCACTGCACCCACCCATCACCCCCACAAGCCACCGTCACAAAAGCCCCCACAAGTGAATGCCAGCACTGGGGTACACGGCCACCCACCCATTACACGAAATGCCACACACATAAGCAATAACCATACTCTTATACCCCTGCAGGACCCGAACGCCACCACACCGCCACGGAGGGTACAGAGATGTCCATCCCCGCCCCAGAAGAGGCCCCCAGTGATGACACCAGCTCTGTCTCCCTGGACCCAGATGACCAGCCCGGCCCATCGGGGACCTCTGGACAGTCGGTTCCCCACAGACAGCCACAGTGTACACCCGACCTAACCCCCTCTGGGAACACCAGCACAGCTCCCACCCAGCGGGCCCATGCCTCTGTCTCCAGGACACGTCAATCAGCGGTGTGTCCACCACTACAGGGCACCCAGGTTGACCCACCACCCCAACAACAACAGGGACCTGGGGGTAGTGGTAGTGGGCACACCGTCCAGGGGACAGAGGCCCAGGGAAACAGGGGACCTGGGAGGGCTGCTGTGCGACAGGGGGGGGACAGGCCCAGGGAACCGACTCTCCAAGAGGCCCTCTCCTCCATCATGGGAGCATACCACCGCTCCCAGGAGACGATGGCTACGGTACTGGCCAGGTTCCAGGAGATCCAGGTACTGCAGGAGGAACAGTACATGGGGTTCAGAGAGGAACTGAGGAACATTAGTTCCGCAATGGGGACCATCGTTGTGGCCCTTAACCAGATAGTCACCACATTGCGGGACCATGTGGCACCACAAAGGGCCCCTGTCACTAGCCTGGACCAGGAACAGCCTACCACCTCCGCCGGCGCTAGTGGACAGGAGGCCCCCACACAACGACAGGCCACCAGAACCCCACCTCCTGCAGAAGAAGAACCACCCCGCAAGCGGCACCTGAGATCTCACAAGAAGACAGAGTAGGATGCCAAGACCCCCGCTAGCAAAGGATACCCCCTGATGTCATCCCACTGTCCCACATTGTCACCCTGTCCAACCTTGAACTGCCCCTGCTCCATCCTTCCACAGGCATATGGACAATGCACCTGTGAGACTGAAAACTGG
Organism: Pleurodeles waltl; assembly: GCF_031143425.1. Lineage (NCBI taxonomy): Eukaryota > Metazoa > Chordata > Amphibia > Caudata > Salamandridae > Pleurodeles > Pleurodeles waltl. The sequence goes on along the minus strand of NC_090440.1, from coordinate 1,153,225,874 downwards.
ACTCTGCCATGGACATTACTCCACCATCACCCATCACCGTTTTACAATCATGTTCCCAAATGTAGCACTTTATTAAAATCACTTATTGCACTTAAAAAATCTGGAGTCTGCTTGTATTTTGAACAAATGTATTAGACATAACGGTGCAATACTGTTCAGTCACATTGTGATGACAACATACCACTGTCACACAGCTGTAGTCCATGGGCAAACAAAGCAGAGGTCACGCAGTGGGGCCCACAGCTCTGAAAACGGAAGGGAAAGTCACAACTCAGTTAACAGGAACTGGGGTGAAACTCAGACAGTAGAGAGGCAGGAGACTTTAAGTAAATGTAAAATGGCGTGGTTGATTCATACCTGTGTGCTACTGAAAATACTGTTGTATCACAGTGTCCCTGGTGTCTGTGTCATCCCCGTCGTCTTCCTCCTCTTCACTCTCCACAGGCTCCACAGCTGCTACAACACCACCATCTGGACCATCCTCCTGCAGGAAAGGCACCTGGCGGCGCAAAGCCAGGTTGTGAAGCATACAGCAGGCCACGATGATATGGCACACCTTCTTTGGTGAGTACATTAGGGATCCACCTGTCATATGCAGGCACCTAAACCTGGCCTTCAGGAGGCCGAAGGTTCTTTCTATAATCCTCCTAGTTCGCCCATGGGCCTCATTGTAGCGTTCCTCTGCCCTTGTCCTGGGATTCCTCACTGGGGTAAGTAGCCACGACAGGTTGGGGTAACCAGAGTCACCTATTAGCCACACACGGTGTCTCTGTAGCTGTTCCATCACATAAGGGATGCTGCTATTTCGCATGATGTACGCATCATGCACTGACCCAGGGAACTTGGCATTTACATGGGAGATGTACTGGTCAGCCAAACAGACCACCTGGACATTCATCGAATGATAACTTTTCTGTTCCTGTACACCTGCTCACTTTCACTGGGGGGAACCAAAGCCACATGAGTCCCATCAATAGCACCAATGATGTTGGGGATATGGCCAAGGGCATAGAAATCACCCTTCACTGTAGCCAAATCGCCCACCTCAGGGAAAACAATGTATCTCCGCATGTATTTCATCAGGGCAGACAACACTCTGGACAAAACCTTAGAAAACATAGGCTGAGACATCCCTGATGATATGGCCACTGTTGTTTGGAATGATCCACTTGCCAAAAAATGGAGTACTGACAGAACCTGCACCAGAGAGGGAATCCCTGTGGGTTGGCGAATGGGGGACATCAGGTCTGGCTCCAGTTGGGCACACAGTTCCTGTATAGTGGCTCGGTCAAGCCTGTATGTCAGTATGACATGTCTTTCTTCCATTGTCGACAGGTCCACCAGCGGTCTGTACACGGGAGGATTCCTCCATCTCCTCGCAAGTCCCAGCGGACGGTGCCTAGGAAGGACAGCATGGAGCACAGAGTCAAGCAACCCACGGGTACGTAACCACAGCTTGCACAGTACACGATTCGCTATGCATTGAATGGCTTGTATGATTGGCAATGCAAGGCCTAGGCCTGTGTGACGCTGTAGAAATTAAGCCATGTGGGCCCTTGAAATGGTGGCTGCCTGACCTGTGAAGTGTGACAATGGGATGTGAGGTCAATGCGCTGGTGTGACACACCGTGGCGGTAGGCGGTCAGAGACCGCGGCGCAAAGCAGCATTGGTTAACATTGAACCCTATGGGACTCAGGAGCCAATGACGATGTGCGCCGGCGGATGCGGTACGCACCGCCGCGGGCGTGACCGCCATTTTCTATCTGCTTAATCACTCGAGACCTGATCATCCACAGGAGAGGACCTATACTGCAAGTGCTGCTGTGACCTCGGTCTGGAAGAGACAATGGCTGCTGCGACTGGGGAAAGGGCCCCTGCCTTCACATCTGAGGAATTGGAGAAACTTGTTGATGGGGTCCTCCCCCAGTATGCGCTACTCTACGGTACTCCAGACCAACAGGTACGTACACAGGGAGCACGTTGTATGGGCTACGCCTGTGTTGAGTGGGGTGGATGTAAGATGGTGGGGAGGGGAGCGAATGAGGAATGCAACGCACGACAGATTAGAGCATGTGCCACATGGCAAGGTTGGGGAGTGGGGGCCACTCACATCGACCATGCAGATAAGTGATGATATTTCTTTTCCCACCCTCTCCATGTCACATAGGTCAGCGCCCATCAGAAGATCGACATTTGGCGTGCCATCGCCAAGGACGTCCGGGCCCTGGGGGTCCACAACAGACGGGGCACCCACTGCCGCAAGAGGTGGGAGGACATCCGCCGCGGGAGCAGAAAGACCGCCGAGGCTCTGCTGGGGATGGCCTCCCAACCAAGGAGGGGTGCCACACGGCAATTGACCCCCCTGATGTCCCGGATCCTGGCAGTGGCCTACCCCGATTTGGATGGGCGCATGAGGACATCACAGCAGACACAAGGGGGTGAGTCTCAGCACATTCTGCTATATCAGCGCACAGTGGAGGTGTCTGGGTGGTGGAGGAGGGCTGTGGCTATCTCTAGGCCAGTGCGGTTTCTGTAGGCTAGGCCCCTCCATTAGGCATGGCCCTGTGCCCCCGCCCCCCACCTCTGTAGGGTGCTAAGTACAGCTATCCATGGCCCGGGCTCACCTATGTGTGCAGTTGTCCTCCATAGACTTGTAGGCCAAGTCACAATAATTGAGTAGTGTACCCCGAGTGCGCGGCGTAGTGCAGGGGGCTTCTGTGTCTGTCCTCTCCGCCAACGGTTCCGCCAATGCATGCACTCAACATGTCTTTCTTTCTTCTCCCCCCCTTTTTTTTGGTTTTCCTGTTCATGTGTGCATTAGCATCATCAGGCGGAGGAGAAGTGGCATCGGCGCACGAGGGAGCTGCATCTCACATGGCCCCGGAGGGCCCTGCAACCGACTCCGAGTTCACCAGTGAGACGGAGGGCGAGGGGAGCACCACAACGGGGACCCGTGGAGACATCAGCGACACCAACACGTCCTCGGAAGGGAGCTCCCTTGTGGTGGCGGCAACATCCGTGCCCACCGCAACAACAGGTACAGCCGCCACCCAGCGCACCAGCTCCGCCCTGCCAGCAGCCCCTCAGCGTTCGCCCCGTGCACGCTCGGCCAGGAAACCGGGCATCTCCTTCGCCCCAGGCACCTCAGGCCCTGCCCCAGTTACCCATGCTGCCCTCAGTGCGGAGATCATTGACCTCCTCCAGACGCTCATTGTTGGGCAGTCTACCCTTTTGAATGCCATCCAGGGGGTGGAAAGGGAGGTGCATCAGAGCAATGCATACCTGGAGGGCATTCATTCGGGTCAGGCTGCCCATCAGCGATCGTTCAACGCTCTGGCCTCAGCACTGACGGCAGCCATTGTCCCTGTCTCCAGCCTCCCTCCTCCAACTCCCTCCACCCAGTCCCACTCCCCTGTTCCTCTGCCTATCCCAGACACACCTACAGACCAGCCTGCACACACATCAACACCCAAGGGCAGCTCATCCAGACATAAGCACCACAGATCACACAAGCGTTCACCCAAGCAACATTCACATGCAGACATGCCAACAGCCACTGCCTCCTCTGTGTCCCCCTCCTCCTCGTCTCCCTCCTCCCTCCCTGTGACGTCTCCCCTCACACATGCATGCACAACATCATCAGCCACTACGTCCATCACCAGCACACCCACCAGAACACTCCGCACACGTGCAGTCACCACCCCGACTGCCATTTACACATCCCCTGTGTCCTCTCCCAGTGTGTCTGTCACCCCCTCTTCCAAACCACACAAACGCAGGCAGCCACCCACCCAACAGCCATCCACCTCACGACAGCCTACGTCACAAGCACCTGCACCCATAGACAGCACACTTGACTCTCCTACAACCACATCCTCTTCCTCCACTCCCATACCCACTGCACCTATCCTTCCCATTGCTCCTAAAAAGTTTTTCCTCTCCAAAATTAACCTCTTTGCATCACCTGACCCACCCCCTCCATCTCGTAAGAGTCCAAACAGCACCTCAGCCACCACAAGCCCTGCACCTACTACGACCATAGTTCAGGGCTATTGGAGTCCACCAGCTCCTAGGGCCGGAACATCGGCCAGCAGCAAGGGGACAGCCAGCCCACCCCCTGGGAAAAGAACCAAAAAAGGGAAGGGCCGGCACGACAGGCCTGATATGGCTGCCCCCAAGGACACTACCCTTGCACCGTCACCTGGCACATCCACAAAGGGAGGCAAGGGCCCCAGAGATTTGGCGAAGGAGGGCAAGGGCAGCAGGGCGGACAAGTCCGGCAGCAGGCGAGCTGCCCAAGAGGGCCCCACAAGCCCCATTTCGGGTGTGATGGAGGACACCCACGGGCCCAGGACTCCAGCACAGGAGGGCCCCGCTAGCGAAAGGTCGGATGGCGACTGAGCGGGAATTATTGGCCAGATCCGGTTCCCCAGGAACACAAGACAAGCACTGCTGAACAGGGCCCCGCGTGACAAGCACCGCTGAACAGGGCCCCGCCGTGACAAGCACCGCTGAACAGGGCCCCGCCGTGACAAGCACCACTGAACAGGGCCCCGCTGTGACAAGCACCGCTGAACAGGGCCCCGCCGTCTCAAGAACCGCTGAACAGGGCCCGCCGTCTCAAGAACCGCTGAACAGGGCCCCGCCGTCTCAAGAACCGCTGAACAGGGCCCGCCGTGACAAGCACGGCTGAACAGGGCCCCGCCGTGACAAGCACCGCTGAACAGGGCCCCGCCATCTCAAGAACCGCTGAACAGGGCCCCGCCGTGACAATCACCGCTGAACAGGGCCCCGCCGTGACAAGCACCGCTGAACAGGGCCCCGCCGTGACAAGCACCGCTGAACAGGGCCCCGCCGTCTCAAGCACCGCTGAACAGGGCCCAGCCGTGACAAGCACCGCTGAACAGGGCCCTTCCAGTCAAGCACCGCTCCGCTGGGCCCTTCCTGTCAAGCACCGCTCTGCTGGGCCCTTCATCTCAAGCACCGCTCTGCTGGGCCCTTCAACTAAAGCTCCGCTCCGCTGGGCACCGCCGTCTCTGAACTGCTCCGCTGGGCCCTTCCTGTCAAGCACCGCTCCGCTGGGCCCTTCCTGACAAGCACCGCTCCGCTGGGCCCTTCAACTCAAGCACCGCTCCGCTGGGCACCGCCGTCTCTGAACTGCTCCGCTGGGCCCTTCTTGTCAAGCACCGCTCCGCTGGGCCCTTCATCTCAAGCACCGCTCCGCTGGGCCCTTCAACTCAAGCACCGCTCCGCTGGGCACCGCCGTCTCTGAACTGCTCCGCTGGGCCCTTCCTGTCAAGCACCGCTCCGCTGGGCCCTTCCTGACAAGCACCGCTCCGCTGGGCCCTTCATCTCAAGCACCGCTCCGCTGGGCCCTTCAACTCAAGCACCGCTCTGCTGGGCACCGCCGTCTCTGAACTGCTCCGCTGGGCCCTTCCTGTCAATCACCGCTACGCTGGGCCCTTCATCCTAAGCACCGCTCCGCTGGGCCCTTCAACTCAAGCACCGCTCCGCTGGGCACCGCCGTCTCTGAACAGCTCCGCTGGGCCCTTCCTGTCAAGCACCGCTCCGCTGGGCCCTTCCTGTCAAGCACCGCTCCGCTGTGCCCTTCCTGAAAAGCACCGCTCCGCTGGGCACCGCCGTCTCTGAACTGCTCCGCTGGGCCCTTCCTGTCAAGCACCGCTCCGCTGGGCCCTTCCTGTCAAGCACCGCTCCGCTGGGCCCTTCCTGCCAAGCACCGCTCCGCTGGGCCCTTCATCTCAAGCACCGCTCCGCTGGGCCCTTCAACTCAAGCACCGCTCCGCTGGGCACCGCCGTCTCTGAACTGCTCCGCTGGGCCCTTCCTGTCAAGCACCGCTCCGCTGGGCCCTTCCTGACAAGCACCGCTCCGCTGGGCCCTTCCTGTCAAGCACCGCTCCGCTGGGCACCGCCGTCTCTGAACTGCTCCGCTGGGCCCTTCCTGTCAAGCACCGCTCCGCTGGGCCCTTCCTGACAAGCACCGCTCCGCTGGGCGCCGCCGTCTCTGGACTGCTCCGCTGGGCCCTTCCTGTCAAGCACCGCTCCGCTGGGCCCTTCCTGTCATGCACCGCTCCGCTGGGCCCTTCCTGACAAGCACCGCTCCGCTGGGCCCTTCATCTCAAGTACCGCTCCGCTGGGCCCTTCAACTCAAGCACCGCTCCGCTGGGCACCGCCGTCTCTGAACTGCTCCGCTGGGCCCTTCCTGTCAAGCACCGCTCCGCTGGGTCCTTCCTGACAAGCACCGTTGGGCCCTTCCTGTCAAGCACCGCTCCGCTGGGCACCGCCGTCTCTGAACTCCTCCGCTGGGCCCTTCCTGTCAAGCACCGCTCCGCTGGGCCCTTCCTGTCAAGCACCGCTCCGCTGGGCCCTTCATCTCAAGCACCGCTGGCCCATTGGCAGGGCCGGATCTGTGTCGGGCAGGGCTTCACGAAGCACTCTGGCCAACATGCCTCCTCCATAACCAGTGGAGTCTGTAATCCACCTGATGGACTGTGGCTTTGCACTTCCCAGGATGTGACAGTGGTCAACCCACCCACTGTAGAGACTTGAGTGACTGTGGCTTTGCACTCCCCAGGATGGTACAGTGGGCATGGAGGCCCCTCGTGGATCTGGCGTCGTGGACTCATGTGGCTGAGGTGCCCCCCCTTCCCTTCCCCCTGAGGTGCCTGTAGTTTTATTATCTGATGCCCCAGCAGTGTTCTCTCCAATGGAATCGGGTCTCGTGTGTGGGCTTTGCCCATGTGTTTATGCACATTGGCCCACGAACAATGGAAGGTAGCCAATATGTGCCGGACTTTTGGGCTATGTATATATTGTTCATGTTGTAATATATTTTATTTAGATATTTCATATTTCACTTAACTTCAAATATGCTATAATATACTTCAATTTTCATGATCAATTTATTTTGTCTTTGCATTCTTCCGGGGGGTTTGGGGGGTGTCACTCTGACTTGTTGCTCTGCATTGGTGTGTAGGAATTTAGGGGGGTGTGGGGGGGGTGGGTGTGTCGCGTATGTGTGTGCCCGTAACCTTTTCTCCTCCCCCCTCCCCTGTGTCGTAGGTGCAGTACTCACCGTTGTCGTCTGCGCCAGCGTTCGTGCTCCTGGTAGAGGAGCAGGTAGACAATAGCTGGTAGGATGTTTAATTCGGGTTCCATGCTGTCCTGATTCCTCGTGGAGTGTATAGAGGTGAGCGTTTTCCCGTTCGTAGTCTGTTTCCGCCGTGTTTTTATCGGCGGGGCTCCCGCACCGGGAAAGGTGGCGGATTGGTGGGTCGTGATAGGGTGGGCGGTACATTGTCTGCCGCCTGTCTGTTGGCGGCGACCGCCGCGCTGTTTGTTTGTCCCGCCGTGGCGGTCGGAGTGTTAAAGTGGCGGGCTGTGTTGGCGGTTCCCGCCAGGGTCAGAATTCCATTTTTTTTACCGCCTGCCTGTTGGCGGGTTGGCCGCCGCTTTAACACCGACCGCCAGGGGTGGAAGGACCCCCTAATATTTCACACTACAGCATGTTTAACTTGAATTTTCAAATCCTGTGCCATAAAAAAGGAGAACCTAGATGAGCATAGAGACATAATCAACCACATGCCAAAAGGGCAGTTCCCAACAAGACCCCCTCGAGTAAATAAAACAGTAAACTACTTAGATGGTGTAGGAGGGTGGCCAAAGATTCTGCAACAATGGAAGTTTCCTGGAACTTCTCCTTTGGTCAGAAGATGTCCCATGGCGTGCTGGAGGATGCAGAGTTGTTTCCACTCAGAAAGAGTACACACAAGCCTTGCTAGCTGCAGTTGAGGATTTTGGGTTCTGCTAGGGCCCAGGAAGGACCAGGAGGTCACCCCTTGGAGGAGGAGACAGAGGGTGCGCTCAGCAATGCAGAGAGCCCACGCAAAAGCAGGCAGGACCCGCAGAAGCACCTGAACAGGCACCTAGAAGATCTGAGGACGACAGTCAACTCAGAACAACAAAAGTGGGTCCCACGACGTCGGAGTCCAACTCAGCGAGTTGGGCAATGCAGGACAGACTGCTGGGGACCTGGGCTAGGCTGTGCACAAAGGAAGTCTTGCAAAAGTGCACAGAAGCCCGAGCAGCGACAGTTCACGCAGTAAACAGGATTACTGTCTGGTGTGAGGAGGCAAGGACTTACCTCCAGCAAATTTGGACAGAAGGGCCACTGGACTGTCGAAGACACTTGACTCAGCTCCTGTGTTCCAGGGACCACGCTCGTCAGGATGAGAGAGGACCCAGAGGACTGGTGATACAGAAGTTTGGTGCCTGCGTTGACAGGGGGACGATTCCTTCAGCCCACAGGAGATTTTTTCTTGGCTTCCAGTGCAGGGTGAAGGCAGACAGCCCTCAAAGTATGCACCACCAGGAAACAGTTGAGAATGCCGGCAGGATGAGGCGCTACAATGTTGCTGGTAGTCTTCTTGCTACTTTGTTGTGGTTATGCAGGTGTCCTGAAGCAGTCAGCGGTCGATCCTTGGCAGAAGTCGAAGAGGGAAGTGCAGAGGAACTCTGGTGAGCTCTTGCATTCGTTATCAGGTGAGATGCCCACAGGAGAGACCCTAAATAGCCCACAGAGGAGGATTGGCTACAGAGAAAGGTAAGCACCTATCAGGAGGGGTCTCTGATGTCACTTGCTGGCACTGGCCCCTCAGAGCTGTCCACTGTGCCCTCACACCACTGCATCCAAGATGGCAGAGGTCTGGGACACACTGGAGGAGCTCTGGGCACCTCCTCTGGGAGGTGCTGGTCAGGGGAGTGGTCACTCCCCTTTCCTTTGTCCAGTTTCGCCCCAGAGCAGGGCTGGGGGGATCCCTGAACCGGTGTGGCCTGGCTTATGCAAGGAGGGCACCATCTGTGCCCTTCAAAGCATTTCCAGAGGCCTGGAGAGGCTACTCCTCCCAGGCCATTCACACCTATTTCCAAAGGGAGAGGATGTAACACCCTCTCTCGGAGGAAATCCTTTGTTCTGCCTTCCTGGGACCAGGCTGCCCAGGCCCCAGGGGGGCAGAAACCTGTCTGAGGGGTTGGCAGCAGCGGTAGCTGCAGAGGAGACCCCGGAAAGTTACTTTGGCAGTACCCGGGCTCTATGCTGGAGACCCAGGGATGCATGGAATTGTCCCCCAATACCAGAATGGTATTGGGTTGACAATTACATGATCCTAGACATGTTACATGGCCATGTTCGGAGTTATCATGGTGACACTACATATAGGTATTGACCTATATGTAGTGCACACGTGTAATGGTGTTCCCGTACTCACAAAGTCTGGTGAATTTGCCCTGAACAATGTGGGGGCACCTTGGCTAGTGCCAGGGTGCCCACACACTAAGTAACTTTGCACATAACCTTCACCAAGTGAGGGTCAGACATATAGGTTACTTATAAGTTACTTAAGTGCAGTATAAAATGGCTGTGAAATAACGTGGATGTTATTTCCCTCAGGCTGCAGTGGCAGTCCTGTGTAAGAATTGTCTGAGCTCCCTATGTGTGGCAAAAGACATTCTGCAGCCCATAGGGATCTCCTGGAACCTCAGTACCCTGGGTACCTAGGTTCCATATACAAGGGAATTATAAGGGTGTTCCAGTGTGCCAACCAGAATTGGTGAAATTGGTCACTAGCCTGCAGTGACAATTTTAAAAGCAGAGAGAGCATAAACACTGAGGTTCTGGTTAGCAGAGCCTCAGTGATACAGTTAGGCATCACACAGGGAACACATTCATGGCATACTTTATGAGCACTGGGGTCCTGACTAGCAGGATCCCAGTGACACATAGGCAAAACAAACATACATACAGTAAAAAATGGGGGTAACATGCCAGGCAAGATGGTACTATCCTACACAACTCCCCCCCCCCCAAACGAGGGACAATAAGGCTAACCTTGCCCAGATGAGTCTTCATTGTCTAAGTGGAAATATCTGGAGAGTCCATATGCATTGGAGTGGGTACTCCCAGGTCTATGTTCCACTGTATAGTCCATTCCATGTAGGGATATGGACCACCTCAACAATTTAGGGTTTTCACCTTTCATTTGTTTTAGCCAAAGTAGAGGTCTGTCTGAACAATAAAGTGAGTACCAAACAGGAATGGTCTCAGCTTTTTCAATGCCCAGACTACATCAAAGGCCTCCCTCTCTATGGCAGACCAACGCTTTTCTCTAGGGGTCAACCTCCTGTTGATAAAAGCAACAGGTTGATCCTGGCCCTCAGTATTCAGCTGTGATAGCACTGCCCCAACCCCTAATGGTCTGGATCTTCCCCTGCAGTGGTGCAATCTGTTCTCCACCTACCAGGTGGCCCAGATAAACTACTTTCCCCTGCCCTATCTGGCACTTTGAGGCCTTGATAGTGAGGCCTGCCTTTTGCAGGGCCTCCAAAACTTTCCACAGGTGGATCAGGTGATCATCCCAGGTGAGCTAAAGACAGCTATATCTTCTAGATATGCTGCACTAAAAGCTTCCAACCCTTGCAGGACTGTGTTCACCAACCTTTGAAAAGTGGCAGGTGCATTTTGCAGACCAAAGGGCATTACAGTAAATTGATAGTGCCCTCCAATGGTTGAAAATGCAGTCTTTGGTTTTGCATCTTCTGCTAACCTAACCTGCCCATACCCTGCAGTTAGATCAAAAGTGCTTAGATACTTGGCAGAAGCCATTGTATTTATGAGCTCATCTGCCCCGGGTATAGGGTGAGCATCTATTTTAGTTACTTAGTTGAGCCCTCTATAGTCAACACAAAACCTCATCTCTCTTTCACCATCCTTAATGTGAGGTTTAGGGACAAGCACCACTGGGCTAGCCCATGGGCTTTCTGAAGGTTCAATCACTCCTAAGTCTAACATTTTCTGAACCTCTTGTTTAATGCAGTCCATGACATGTTCAGGCTGCCTATAAATCTTAATTTTGATGGGTAAACTGTCTCCAGTATCAATTGTATGCTCACACCAAGTAGTGGTACCTGGTATCAGTAAGAAGAGTTCAGAAAATTGACTTAAAAGATTTATACAGTTATCTTTGTGCTCTGCAGTAAGACAATCTGCAAGTACTACTCCCTCCACTAAGCCATCAGCTTCAGTGGTGGAGAAGAGATCAGGGAGAGGGTCACTCTCTGCTTCCTGTCCCTCATCAGTTGCCATGAGCAGAGTGAGACCAGCCATGTCATAGCAGGGTGTCAGGCAGTTGACATGGGGTACCCTAAGGGGACTATTGGAGGGCCAAGGTCTACCAAGTAGGTAACCTCACCCTTTTTCTCAACAATTAGATGGGGTCCACTCCATTTGTCCTAGAGTGCTCTTGGGGCCAAAGGCTTAAATATCCACACCTTCTGTCGTGGGTGGTACTGAGTCAGGACAGCCTTCTGGTCATGCCATTGGTTTTGAAGCTCCTGGCTGGCCTGAAGGTTTTTACTGGCCTTTTTAATATACTCAGCCATTCTTGATCTTAGGCCAAGTACATAGTCCACAATGTCCTGTTTAGGAGCTTTTAAAGGTTGTTCCCAACCCTCCTTAACAAGAGCAAGGGGACCTCTCACAGGGTGCCCAAAGAGGAGTTCAAAGGGGCTGAAGCCTATTCCTTTTTGGGGTACCTCCCGGTAAGCAAAAAGGAGGCAAGGTAACAGGACATCCCATCTCCTTCTGAGTTTTTCAGGGAGTCCAATTATCATACTTTTGAGAGTTTTATTCAACCTCTCAACCAGACCATTTGTTTGTTGATGATAAGGGGTAGTGAACTTGTAAGTTACACCACATTCCTTCCACATTGCCTTGAGGTATGCAGACATGAAGTTACTACCGCTGTCTGACACTACTTCCTTAGAGAAAGCCACTCTGGAAAAGATTCCCAGAAGGGCCTTTGCCACTGCAGGTGCTGTAGTGGTCCTTAAGGGAATAGCTTCATGATACCTAGGGGCATGGTCCACTACCACTAAGATAAACCTATTGCCTGAAGCTGTTGGAAGGTCAAGGGGGGCAACTATGTCAACCCCTAACCTTTCAAAGGGCACCCCAACTACTGGAAGTGGAATTAAGGGGGCCTTTGGAGTGCCACCAGTCTTGCCACTGGCTTGGTAGGTCACACAAGAGCGACAAAACTCTTTAGTGTCCTCTGACAAATGAGGCCAGTGAAACAGGGGAACAAGTCTGTCCCAAGTTTTACTTTGGCCCAAATGCCCAGCCAAAGGAATGTCATGTGCCAAGGTAAGAAGAAACTCTCTGTATTGCAAGGGAATGACCAATCTCCCGGCAGCTCCAGGTTTAGGGTCCCTTGACTCAGTATACAAGAGGTTGTCTTCCCAATACATCTATGGCTATCACTGACATCCCCATCCTGCTGTTTGACAGCTTGCTGTCTTAAACCCTCTAGTGTGGGACAGGTCTGCTGTGCCACGCTCAGCTCTTCCTCAGCAGGCCTCCCAGCACCCAAAAGCTCAGCAGTGTCTGCTACCAGCTCATCTGGTGTAGGTTCTGCACAGGGAGAGGATTCCTCTTCCTCAAAAGGGGAATATTCTGGAGAAGGAGGGATAGAGGGCAGGGATTTACCCTTTCTACCCCTAGCTTTTGGGAGCACTTGGTCCATTGTTCCAGGATCCAAGTTTCCCTGTCCTTTTTGCTTTTTGGCCTGAGCCCTGGTTAAAGCAAAAATATGCCCAGGAATGCCAGCATTGCTGCATGAGCCTCCAACTCCACTTCAGCCCAAGCTGATGTCTCCAAATCATTGCCTAGTAAGCAATCTACAGGTAATTCAGTGGCTACCACAACTTTCTTTGGACCAGTAAACCCCCACCCCACCACCCCCCAGTTGAGATTCACAACAGCCATGGGGTGGCTAAGTGTGTTATTGTGAGCATCAGTCACTTGGTACTGCTGACCAAGTAGGTGTTGATCAGGGTGACCCAGTTTCTCTATCACCATAGTTACACTGGCTCCTGTGTCCCTGTAGGCCTCAACTGCAACACTGTTGATTAGGGGTAGTTGCTTGTAATTACCCATATTAAGGGGGCAAGCAACCAAGGTGGCAAAGTCAATGTCACCATCAGAGACTAAAACAGACTCTGTGGTCTCCCTAACAAGACCAACCCCAAATACACTGCCAGTAGTGAGCCCAGCTACACCCTTGGATTGGCTATTTGTAGTAGACTTCCCACCACCACTGCTATTACTAGGGACACTAGAGGTTGCAGTTGGAGTTGTGGTGGTGGTAGGTTTGGTGTTTTTCTTTGGACAAGTGGAATCACTTGCCCAATGGCCTTTTATTTTACAGAAATAACACCAAGGCTTTTTCTGATTGTTAGAAGAGGATTTGGACCCACCACCCCCAGAGGATTTTTGTGGGCCTGATGAAGACTCAGAATGTTTTTTATCTTTGTCCCCACCCTTGTCAGAAGACTTACCATCCTTTTTCTTGAACTTTTCTGTTCACTCTTGTTCTGACCCATTTGTCTGCCTTCTTTCCCAATTCTTGGGGAGAGGTCAGACCTGAGTCTACCAAGTACTGGTGCAACAAATCAGACACACAATTGTTAAGAATATGCTCTCTCAGGATCAGATTATACAGGCTTTCATAGTCAGTCACCTTACTGCCATGCAACCAACCCTCCAAGGCCTTCACTGAACAGTCTACAAAGTCTGTCCAGTCTTGAGAGGACTCTTTTCTGGTGTCTCTGAACTTAATCCTGCATTGTTCAGTGGTTAAGCCAAATCCATCCAAGAGTGCATCCTTCAAAACTTTGTATTTATTAGCATCACTTTCTCTGACAGTAAGGAGCCTATCCCTACCCTCACCAGTGAAAGATAGCCACAAGATAGCAGCTCACTGCCTTTGAGGGACCAACTGTACCATACAGGCCCTCTCAAGTGCAGCAAACCACTTGTTAATGTCATCCCCCTCCTTGTAAGGGGGGACTATCTTATGCAGGTTTCTGGAATCTTGCTCTCTAACAGGATTACTATCAAAAACACTGCTGTTGCCACCATGGGGAACTAACCCCAATCTCTGCATTTCCCTCTCTACATCCAGAGATTCCCTGTCTAAGGCCAGCTGTTGCTGTTTAAGCTTCAGCCTGGCCTCTTTCAACCTCAGCTTTCTGAGTCCTCTTGCCCTTAAGTTATCCTCAGGGTGGGAGGCTTGGGAATGGTGAGATACAGAGGAAATTTGGGAATTGGCAGAGAGAGACCTGTCCCTAACTGGCTGGACCCTAGTAACCTGGCCTTTAGGAGTGAAGGGTGCCCTACTAATGTATGACCCCTCCCACTACCAGTGTCACTGGGTGGCCTGCTAGGTGGCAGGTCTTTGGAAGAACCCTCCCCAATCTCTTCAGGGAACTCCTCTGAGTCTGACTGGGTACCCTCCCCTCCTACCTCCTGTTCCTGGGATGGGCCTGACTGGTTCTGGTCATTTTCTAGGAGAAGGTTGAAGAGAAAGTCTTTGGTAGGATTCTTGCCAATGCGTAAAACTCTTTCTATGCAGAGACCCCTCAAACTTTTAAAGTTTAAACTCTCATAGGTTGCCTGGACAATTTTGGGAGTGAGCTCTACTGCAGACATGATAGAAAAGGTTTAGGACAGAGAGAGAAAAAGTTTTAGAACTTATGAAAAAGCACAGAGAAAAACTTTTTCAAACTTTTTGAAAACTTTTAAAAGTTTTCAGAACTTTTCAGAAACTTTGTAGAACGTTTTAGAGCAGAACAGTTAAACTGTTTGGTTCAATGTGTATGTATTAAAGTATTTGGTATATGTTTTTCGCATGAAAAGCACCAATTACAAAGTGTTAAAGCAGTTACAAGTACTTATCCCACCGCTGCACCACCAATGCAGGAGGCTGGCCTGGCTTATAGTTGGTACCTTGTGGTACTTACACCTTATGCCAGGTCCAGTTATCCCTTCTTAGTAGAATAGAGGTGTTCTAGCAGCTTAGGCTGATAGAGGTAGCTATAGCAGAGCAGCTAAGGCTGGGCATGGCTAGGAGACATCCAAAGCTCCTACTATACCACTTATATCACATAGCACTATGGCCCTCATTCTGACCCTGGCGGTCGGCGGAGAGACGGCGGTCGGACCGCGAACAGACCGGCGGTATTAAAAATGGCATTCTGACCGCGGCGGTCCCCGCCGCGACCGACCGCTACTTCTCCACTCCGACCGCCGCGGCGGTCATGACCGCGGGGCTGGAGTTTGCGCACTCCGGCCCGGCGGTCGTCCCAAGACCGCCAAGGGTATTATGACCCTGCCTACCGCCGCGGTTTCTTGCGAGCGGGAACCGCCGTGCGAACCATGGCGGTAAGCACTATCGGGGCCAGGGAATTCCTTCCCTGGCACTGATAGGGGTCTCCCCCACCCCCCACTACCCACCCGAGTCCTCCCCCCACACCCTCCACCCCCCTGCCACCCCCCAGAGGTGGTACGAACCCCCTCCCCACCCCCACCCCGACATGCACATACATGTACCCCGACATGCACACACCCCCAACATGCACATATACACCCCCCCTACACACACATACACAACGGGGACACATACCCGCACACATACATGCCGACATGCGCACCCGCCGAACAGCACACATTACCCATAGACACAGCAGCACCCCCCGCCCGCATACACGCACTCACACACCCCCTCTACACACTCACACGCACACCCCCATGCACGCCCACATCACACAACACCCCCCCACCCCCTCCCCTCACGGACGATCAACTTACCTTGTGCGTTGGTCCTCCGGGAGGCGACGGGAGCCATAGGGACGTGACCGCCAACAGAAGACCGCCAACAGAAGACCGCCACACAGATATGTGGGTCGTAATTCTGTGGGCGGTGTTCTGCTGGCGTGGCGGTGGAGGTTGACCAGTCTCCACTTTCCCGCCGACCGCCAGTGTGGCTGCTGGCGGTTTTCCGGCGGAACGCTCCCAGCGGTCAGAATGCGCACAGCGGCACACCGCCGCGGTCGGCGGTCTTCACCGCGGCGGTAACTCGGCGGTCTTGCGAAAAGACCGCCAAGGTCAGAATGAGGGCCTATATCTTAAGAAAACACAATACTCAGAGTTACTAAAAATAAAGGTACTTTATTTTAGTGACAATATGCCAAAAGTGTCTCAGATGATATACTCCCTTAGGAGGTAAGTAATACACACCAAATATATAGACACAAACCAAAATTAGGTAAGTAACAGTTAGAAAAGTAGTGCAAGTAATGTAGAACACAAGAGAATGCAATAGGGAGAAATAAGCCTAGGGGCAACACAAACCATATACTCCAAAAGTGGAGTGCGAACCACGAATGGACCCCAGGCCTAGTGTAGTGTGTAGAGGGTCGCTGGGAGTGTAAGAAAACACTAAGGCCCATATTTATACTTTTTTAGCGCCGCATTCGCGACATTTTTTGACGCAAAAGCGGTGCAAACTTGCAAAATACAATTGTATTTTGTAAGTAAGCGCCGTTTTTGCGTCAAAAAGCGGCGCAAATAGGGCGCTGAAAAAGTATAAATATGGGCCTAAGGGTGTCCAAGATACCCCAACCCAAGACCCTGAAAAATAGGAGTAAAGTTACCCTACTACCCCAGAAAGACAGTAAAGTCGACATAGGGGATTCTGCAAGGACAACAACTGACTGCAAAACACTGAAGACGGATTCCTGGACCTGAGGACCTGTAAAGGAAGGGGACCGAGTCCAAGAGTCACGCAAGTGCCCAGGGGGGGCAGGAGCCCACCAAACCCCAGATAAAGGTGCAAAAGGGCTGCCTCCGGGTGGAAGAAGCCAAAGATTCTGCAACAATGGAAGATGCTAGGAACTTCTCTTTTGGTCAGAAGATGTCCCACGGCGTGCTGCAGGATGCAGAGTTGTTTTCACGCAGAAAGATCTCAAACAGGCCTTGCTAGCTGCAAGAGTTGCGGTTGAGGATTTTGGGTGCTGCTAGGGCCCAGAAAGGACCAGGAGGTCGCCCCTTGGAGGAGGAGACAGAGGGGGTGCTCAGCAACACAGAGAGCCCATGCAGAAGCAGGCAGCACCCGAAGAAGCACCTGATCAGGCACCTAGAAGATCTGAGGACGACGGTCAACTCAGAGCAACAAAAGAGTGTCCCACGACGTCGGAGTCCAACTCAGCGAGTTGGGCTATGCAGGACAGACTGCTGGGGACCTGGGCTAGGCTGTGCACAAAGGAAGTCTTGCAAAAGTGCACAGAAGCCCGAGCAGCAGCAGTTCACGCACTAAACAGGATTACTGTCTGGTGTGAGGAGGCAAGGACTTACCTCCAGCAAATTTGGACAAAAGGGCCACAGGACTGTCGAAGACACTTGGACCCATCTCCTGTGTTCCAGGGACCACGCTCGTCAGGATGAGAGGGGACCCAGAGGACCAGAGATGCAGAAGTTTGGTGCCTACATTGGCAGGGTGAAGGCAGACAGCCCTCAGAGTATGCACCACCAGGAAACAGTTGAGAAAGCCGGCAGGATGAGGCGCTAAAATGTTGATGGTAGTCTTCTTGCTACTTTGTAGTGGTTATGCAGGCGTCCTGGAGCAGTCAGCGGTCGATCCTTGGCAGAAGTCGAAGAGGGAAGTGCAGAGGAACTCTGGTGAGCTCTTGCATTTGTTATCTGGTGAGATGCCCACAGTAGAGACCGTAAATAGCCCACAGAGGGGGATTGGGATACAGAGAAAAGTAAGCACCTATCAGGAGGGTTTTCTGACTTCACCTGCTGGCACTGGCCACTCAGAGCTGTCCATTGTGTCCTCACACCTCTGCATCCAAGATGGCAGAGGTCTGGGACACACTGAAGGAGCTCTGGGCACCTCCCCTGGGAGGTGCTGGTCAGGGGAGTGGTCACTACCCTTTCCTTTGTCCAGTTTCGCGCAAGAGTGGGGCTGGGGGGATCCCTGAACCAGTGTAGACTGGCTTATGCAAGGAGTGCACCATCTGTGCCCTTCACAGCATTTCCAGAGGCCAGGAGAGGTTATTCCTCCCAGGCCCTTCACACCTATTTCCAAAGGGAGAGGGTGTAACACCCTCTCTCAGAGGAAATCCTTTGTTCTGCGTTCCTGGGACCAGGCTGCCCAGTCCCCAGGGGGGGGGCAGAAACCTGTCTAAGGGGTTGGAAGCAGCGGTAGCTGCAGAGGAGACCACGGAAAGTTACTTTGGCAGTACCCGGGCTCTATGCTGGAGACCCGGGGATGCATGGAATTGTCCCCCCAATACCAGAATGGTATTGGGGGGACAATTCCATGATCCTAGACATGTTACATGGCCATGTTCGGAGTTACCATGGTGACACTACATATAGGTATTGACCTATATGTAGTGCACGCGTGTAATGGTGTCCCCGTACTCACACAGTCCGGGGAATTTGCCCTGAACAATGTGGGGGCACCTTGGCTAGTGCCAGGGTGCCCACACACTAAGTAACTTTGCACCAAACCATCACTAAGTGAGGGTTAGACATATAGGTGACTTATAAGTTACTTAAGTGCAGTGTAATATGGCTGTGAAATGACGTGGATGTTATTTCACTCAGGCTGCAGTGGGAGTCCTGTGTAAGAATTGTCTGAGCTCCCTATGGGTGGCAAAAGAAATGCTGCAGCCCATAAGGATATCCTGGAACCCCAATACCCTGGGTACCTAGGTACCATATACAAGGGAATTATAAGGGTGTTCCAGTGTGCCAATCAGAATTGGTGAAATTGGTCACTAGCCTGCAGTGACAATTTTAAAAGCAGAGAGAGCATAAACACTGAGGTTCTGGTTAGCAGACCCTCAGTGATACAGTTAGGCACCACACAGGGAACACATACAGGGCATACTTTATGAGCACTGGAGTCCTGACTAGCAGGATCCCAGTGACACATAGGCAAAACAAATATACATGCAGTACAAAATGGGTGTAACATGTCAGGCAAGATGGTACATTCCTACAGATGGTTGTTCGGAATTGTTACAAACAACAGGGTTCTCCTCTGCCCTTGCCTCTCATGCGCCCTTGCATCCTAAAACACATGGAAATGCAGAGTATGAGATTCTGAGTCAGGTAATTAAACTGATAGATTGCAATGAAGGATGACGAGCAAAATGGAGTTTAGAGTTCTATGCCTGGCATGCGTGGAGGGAGCCCTTACCCTCCAGTGTCTATGAAAATTAGATCCTGCACCAGCCAGCCCACCGATCTACTGCAATAAATCACAGGCTGAGCTGAGCAGGGAACAATATCAAAGCTCTGCACCCATAAATCAGACACTAATGTAATCCCGCGAGGGTGCCACATCTGATTAATTTATGTCAGTTCGTCTC
Source organism: Pleurodeles waltl (assembly GCF_031143425.1). NCBI lineage: Eukaryota > Metazoa > Chordata > Amphibia > Caudata > Salamandridae > Pleurodeles > Pleurodeles waltl. The sequence goes on along the minus strand of NC_090440.1, from coordinate 1,153,206,577 downwards.
CGGCTGTCACGGTGGCTATTCTCCGCATCGCTCTCTCCTCCCCCCACCAACCACTTGTCAGATAACACTCTCTCTGGACCAATGGTAAGAGCACTGAATCATGGCGGAGCATACCACAGGAGAAGGAAATGCGCAAATAATCTGGCTGGTAAATTAGAAGCTTTGTCCTTGTACCTTGGAGTTTCTCTTACTATTGCTCAAAAAGTAAAACACAACTTGCAATGGGATGAAAGTGGGTGCCAGAATGTCCATGACATATCCTGGAGATCTTATGTATAATGTGCATGCTAACATTTTATGAAGCCATGTATGCTTACACTATCACGCAAAGTGACGGTAGTCACTGTGTCAATAGCGATCGGTCTCACTTCCATTGAATCATTGATTTTTACTTTGCTTACAACTTTGACACCATTGATATAGCTGCACAAAACTATCCAATCAAATATCGTTAATGGCTGTGTTTCAGCATGTGAACTTTTGTGCAGATTTGTCTGAGAGAGAATAAAGGTGGGAGTCAGACATTTTACATTTCCATTTTAACTCCCAACACTTGCTCTCACGGACAGCAAAAACTCCTGAATGAAACTGAATCAAACATGACATGAAGCTAGAACTTTATTAAGAGGTGTGTCTTGTTTGACTTAGTATAAATCAGTTGTATTTGAGGTATTCATGTTACAAAACGGTGTAAGGTGGAGTTAATCTTCGAGCTATCTGGAGCATTAAATTGTGGATCATCCATGAATTGTTTAATCAGAGAAGGATTCGAGATTGTATAAAAAAAAACACCATTGGCTGAGGGAGCATCACCAGCAGCAGTTTCATGAGCCCAAAGGCATGCCATAAATTTCCATGGTCCGATTGACTGATTGCCACAAAAAATGTGTTGCGCCCACGATTAAAAGCTCAGTCTACCAACCATTACACTGGGAAAAATAAATAAAATAGGACAGTAAGGAGCTGGGTGAGCATACCTTAGCCCCAAACCTTATATGGGAGGCCCCCAAAATTAATAGTATTATTTGTTTTAAGTTAATATTGTCATGAATTAGTAAACTCCATTGAAGCACATAAAAGGATTTTGTTCTTCATAAAAGTTACGTCTATTTCAACTACAATACAAAACAACTAATTTTAAATTGAAATCCAATAGGTCAAATGAACATGAAGGATCCCCAACGCAAAGAAAAATACAACTGTGCCTGCCTCTGCACTCTTAAGCCTTTTAAGGATTAGGAATAAGGGACTATTTAAGCAAAACACCATGACCAGAAAGAAATATGCCAGTCTACATCTTCTAAAGAAAAACAATGTTAACGTTAACTTGGATTTTAAGACCAAACATGCAACTAGGCCCCACCCATGTGGCGGCAGCAGCGTGACCCTACAAGCAACAGGGATCCTTCTGCACTGAGGTGGGGCCAAGGGAGGCATCATCAAAATGCCACTTTAACTTAAACAGCAAAACAATCTTAAACACCAGCCTTGTGAGCAAGACAATGGTTAGGATCTGATGCTACTAGAAAAGAGCAAAATATTAGTCACACACTATCTTCCTCTAATAAAACGATAGAGTGAAGCCACCCTAACATACCTGTACCTCTATCGTAACTCTCATCAACCTTTAGGGGGGAAGGGTTGTGCTGTGCCCTCGAATTCACATACTCAGGATTTCACACTGATGAGACAAGCTTCAGAAAAGTAGTTCACATCAAAAATGCTCTTTTGTTCTAAACAAAAGATTAAGGATAGTAAGAGCAAAAAACAGAGGACATCATGCCGTTAGCAATCACTGTGTGAATGCATTGTACTATATTGTAGATGTTTTTGTGTAATGCTTCATATGTCTTGTAAGGCACCAAAGTGGCAGAAGGATAGCACGGTCTACCAGAGAGTGTATGCGATTGGAAGGACGCAAGAATACCGTAGCCTATACAGTGGTGTTTTGATGTCTTGTGTTATGACAGGAAAATGGTCTTATGTTGTCACTTTTCTGCACTACAGCAGGTACGGAGCACAAAGTAAGAAAATGGTTAGGTTTCATTGTTATGGTAAGGAGTTGGTAGTGTGTGCAGCCCATGTATGAAGAGTTCTGGGTCGTGCATCAGGAACAGTGACTTGTACTTCTTATGGCTGATTGTGTGAATATGCTTCATCATGTAGTTAAGCAGTGAGACATCATTACGCATGAGGTCGTGCCCGGCATCTTTGTGTGTAAGAGTGATTCTGGTCTTATTAGGTGCAATCTTCCATTATCTTCTTCAGTACCTTTCTGAATTCTAGGTGGTCTTGGATGGTTCTTGTCTTTGCCAGGACTGAATCCTCTAATTTTGCTGCCTGTAGTCAGACAGAATCTCCACCAAAGTGGACCATCTTATAGGAAGGGAGAGTCATGAGCGGTGTATTCTAGCGGTAGTAAAGGCACTCAAAAAAGAGCCTCCCCACCTCAAAAACTTCAGGTTTGTAGGCAAGGCAAGTACCCTTTCAGAAAAAGTCTCACTTCCTTATTATGAGTGGCTAGATAATTCCGACGGGCCAGTAAGGCCATTTGTCACCCAATCACAATTACGAGATCTACTGGAACACTGCAAATTTGTTTGCTTTACCTGCAGATTTTGGCAGTTGCTGGCAGCCAAAATCTTCAGGTTAAATTTCGTGGAAAAATTAGGAATTATTGAAGTGAGTGGGTTCTAAATTTCCACCTGTAATCCATGTAAATTCTACCCTCTGGAGTTACTTGTACTGAGATATTGGTAACTCGGCAGAGGCAGACTTAACAGGGTCAATTCTGGAGACTTCTAATAAGGCCAATTGTCATTTATGAGATGTCTCATAAAAAAATATATACGCGCCTTGATGGAAACTGATATTATATTATGTTATGCTATGCAGATTTGTAGAGTGCCCTTTCACCTGGGAGAGCCTCCTGGCACTGAGCAGGTGTAATTCTAGGCACACCTAGGGCCTAGTAGGACTACACGAAAAGCCAGGTGTTCAGCATCTTACAGAATTCAAGAAGTGAGGAGGAGGCTCTATTGTGTTGTGGCAGGTCATTCAACATTTTAGGAGCGATGTAGGAGAAGGCTCAGTTCCCAGATCTGAGTTTTTTGTATGCGCAGAATTTGAACAAATAGGAGTCTGGACAAGCAGAGTTGTCTAGAAAGTTTGTGAAAGGAGATGCGATTGTTGAGGTATGCCAGCTGGGCTAGTGTTATTTAGTGACTTGAAGTGTGGGCAGGTAACTTGAATTAAGCTCATTTGTGGATGGAGAGTGATTGGAGCTCCTTCAGGTGTTGTGTGATGTGAGTGAGACGTGGAGGTTGAGAGTGATTCTGGCTGCCGAGCTATGAATGGTCTTCAGTCTTCCTGTGAGTGTATGCTTAACTGCAGTGTGAGCACTGTCTCTTTTTTATTGGGCATTTGGTGGAAAGGTGCACTGCAATGGAGAAGCTATTTAGCACTAGTTATGCAACAGCAGTGGTTTTTGTTGACTTCCATTACACCACCGTCGTGACAAGTCCTCCTCTGCATGTATGGGCTGTAGAAAATACAGAAAACAGAGGGCAACAAATCATAATGCTGTGCCTTAACAGCCTCCAAACATTTCCATCATCCATGTATAAACCTCTGCTAAACATGAAATAAAGCTGAATTGCACAACAAATATAATTAACTTCTAAAGACATGAAACAGAGGAGAACTGCACAAGCCCTGGCAGTTAGCACACATCACAAACATTGCACACAGACACAAGCACGGGTCGTGACTCTAGTCAGACATTACCGGTTTGTTATAGAAAGCCGGTCGCTGCCAAGGGTCAAGGTGGTAGTTAACGATGTTTTCCTTGATGTAAATTACTTAAGAGGGCATTTAACGGCCAGCATAGCTCAGGGCAGCAGTGGTATTCCCACTAGGGTAAGATGGCCCAAACTAATTAGGTAGCTACACTTAGACAAACGTTATTTGGATAGACGGCCTCTACCGTCTGTTATCGGCCCTCTTTGGCTGCGTTGTCTTCAATGGACCCTACAGCACACCGTTGTCTCCTGCTCCGTCTGTAATCGGTGTAATATCTGGATTACATAGGAGGTAGTTAAGTGGTCCAAATGTTTGTCAACTCTTGACTGTTTTGTCGTGTAAATAATATACCAGGCTGTGTGGGGCGAGCGAGAGCTCGCCGGGATTGGCTTCAGATATGCAGAGATTCTTAGAAACCGCGGATAGTAGCCGCTCTCCTCCGTGTCAATAATTTGAAGACGGCTCGTGGCTCACATGAAGAGAATGTAAATTAAACTGGAGAGAGAGAGACAACAGTGGGCACTTCAGGGAGCCGTGAACAAACGGAGCTGCAGGCTGATTGCGAAGAGGAAATACAGATTATAAACAACTAATTAAAATATACGGAATTCTAATTAACACTCCAGGAGCAAGGAGGAAAGCAAAGCTCGACAGACAGAAAGATATTTATCGGCAATGAAGAAGGGAGAGATCGGGAGAAAAGGAGGGAGGCAGAAAATGATCAAAATGTGTGAGAAAGAGATGGGTGGATTGAACCAAAGGAGATTTAATGCAAAGGTAATTTGAGAAAGAGGAGAGAAGAGCCAGTAAAATTAAAAGAGGCGAACAGGTGGGTCACTCAGAAAAAGAGATAACAAACATTGGCAAGACCAATACCGTCTGGAATTAACTCCCTGACTTTTGGCTTCGTTAATACTCGTTTTGTTCTTCATTGTTTATGTAAACGTTAATTGCTGGCGCTGCTGCTGGGTGTCAACAATATAAATTTATCATATTGGCTAAAAGCAAAAATATTTTTGGTTTCAAAAAGTATACATTGGCATAGAAGACCCTCGCACTGAAGAGAGCTACTTTGGTGTGAGAATGTGCTTCTTGTGAAAGAGCAGAATGAAGTCACCCAGTGAAGTTAACCAGTGGCTAAGGTTGGCTGACCTCTTGCTTCATGCTGTATGATGCAGTAGGAGAAAGAAACATGCGACTGACACAACAACAAACCAGTGGAGGAACATGTCTGACTGAAAGTTCCCTAAAGTAAGTATACTATATGTACAATTATATTAAAATGAAAAGGCCTTGTCTGACACCAGACCTAAAAATAACTGGGCTAAACACAAAAAGAAAATCGAAGGGCAGTTAAAGAAGAAATGTTTCAGAATTCACAAAAGTGCATTCGCCAGCTGCAGATAGCTAATTAATAGAACAATTGAGAATTATTGGCTTTGCTATTGCTTGTTACATCCTTGCAAGTTGTTGAAGAAAGTTTGTGGGCATAATCACAACTATGGGCATGTTATGGGGATATAAATATTATTTTCCCTTTTGGGTGAAATGTGAACTTTGGAAGGAAGCATATTGAAGTCCTCCAACAAGTAGCTAGTGGGCTATAAAATAATAAGACCTAATTAGTTTAATGGAGTTTGGCAATGAGTTACTGCTATTATGGGGCATAAGCCCAGCGGCAGCTGCCACAATTATCAAGGGGAGAGGCGGAGGGGATGACGGGGAGGGATAAATTACCAAAAATGACTTACTGTTTGTCGCTGCTGCTGTTCTTTCCTGCAGCCTCGCTTGCCCTCCTTGCCTGTTCTGTTGTCCCAGCATTCCCCGGGGCACCAGAACAGGCTCCCCAGCAATCCTGGCACTGCTTGCATGCTGAATATAGCATGTAGGCAGTGTCAGGAATGGTCTGAGCGGCAGTGAATGCCACTCAGACACAACCCTGGGGCCTGTGCAGTTTCTCCGGGCCGGCTGTTCAACACAGCCGTGCTGGAGAAACTAAGTGCACATGTGTGTTTGGAAAGCTGTCTTAGGCCCTCCAAACACACATGCACACTTAAGGCCAGATGTAGGAAAAAAACAAATTGCGACTTGCAATTTGCAAGTCCGTGTCTCTCGCAAATTGCAACTCGCAATTTGGTATGCAGAAAGGTGTCTCAGACACCTTCTGCAACTCGCAATGGGGTCGCAAAGACCCACCTCATTAATATTAATGAGGTGGGTCGCAGTTTGTGACCCCATTGCGAGTATGGGCACTCACGGGGATGGTGGCATGCTGGATTCAGCAGACCACCATGTCCGTGACTGCTTTTTAATAAAGCAGTTTTTTTTTTCAATTGCAGCCCGTTTTCCTTCAAGGAAAACGAGCTGCACTTAGAAAAAAAACCTGAAACCTTTTGTTTTGGTATTTTTCAGAGCAGGCAGTGGTCCATTGAACCACTACCTGCTCTGAAAAATAATTTTTGTTTCCATTCACAAAGGGGAAGGGGTCCCATAGGGACCCCTTCCCATTTGCAAATGGGTTGCCATCCACTTCAAGTGGATGGTAACTGCGATTTCATTTGCGACCGCGAATTGAATAGTATTGCGAGTCGCAAATAGGAAGGGAACACCCCTTCCTATTAGCGAGTCGGAAATGCATTTTGCGAGTCGGATCCGACTCGCAAAATGCATTTCTGCATAGCAAAGAGGCTTTTGTGCCTCGCAAACGGCGTTTTTCGCTGTTTGCGAGTCGCAAACACTTTGCTACATCTGGCCCTTAGTGCACTCTCTCCTCAACCCCCCTTCCCTCCTCCCTCTGGGGCGCAGTCCCGCCCCTCCCTTCACATGCTGGCTGAGCCAGTAGCAGAAAAATAAATTGATATTCAAGTGTTGTTTTATTTTTCTGCTGCTGGCTCTTGGCCTGTGGGGTGATGCTCCTCCATCACTGCGGAGGAGCCACCCCTACATAAGCCTACGGTGAAGGTGGAGGCAATAGGCATTTTGTTGCTCATCTTTAACAAAATGGTCATATATAAACCTGAAGAGAAGGTAAAACAAAAAATATATATTTTCTTTATTTCTTTAAAAGCAGTGCTCTGAGTGACTGATCGTGACAACGTTTATTGAAAACACTTTGGTATTCACATTCCAAAATTATTTTCCATACCCAAGGACATACTTTCAAATGTATACTTAAAAGTATAAATGGCCAGTTTTTGGATAGTGTCAAATAAACCAGGGCAGATGGATGTCAGAGCTCCTCTTGTGGGAGGTCAGTGAACTAAGACAAAAGAACGCAGGGCTTTGGTTCCACAGTAGTCCATGATGATTTATCAAACTGTCCAAAGTAATAGAAGGTACACTATGCATCTTTCAATCCCTAAGTTCAGGAATAATATCTCTTCCGCTACCCATAGCCTTTGCCCCTTCAGCCTCCTAGTTTCTGCTGAGGTATGACGGAAAGTGTGGAATGTGGAAACTACAAAATTACACTGGGAACACAGAACTGATTGCTCATTATCCCTGCAGGGACTGGAGTACCAATGGGTCTGCTGCCAATGCTCACCTCTAACTGACTTCCATGGGTAGTGGTAACACTAACAGCATGCCACAGTAGATCCAATAAGACTATCCAATCATGAGACATCCAGGAGGAAACTTGCCAGTTTGGATTCAGACTGGCTGGCTGAGGATCAGGGGCTGCATTTAGAGATGAATAGATGGGGGGATCATCAGATATCCAGCCTGACAAATTGCCCTGAGGGAACTCACACAATTTTCTTAAATATCTGTAAATAATTTCTCCCCAAATCCTTCCAGTAATGATAGTTTGATGCTCTCATTCTGTATGAACATACTTATCTGGGCTGCTCTCAGCTCAAAGTTAGTACTTAATTTATGCTGGTGGTTGCCAGTGAGAGAGCATAACTTTGCTGTGCTATTATGCGTTCCAGAAGTTACATGAAAATTTAATCCATAACATATATAGTGTGCGTTTAGTTATTTCATGTAAACATTGTGCATCACAAAATCATATTACAGAGGTGCACTTATAAGCAGGAAAGTAGAAAAGATATATACATGTTTCTATAATGACATTGATTGACTGAAAATAATACATGTATGGATTTATATTCAATATATTGGGATTGTGATATCAGTTAAACGTTATATCATTACAGTTATTCATTTATTGTATGTATGAAGAGAATTGCATGTATAGCTATGTATTCAAATGTGCATTGTTAAATTGACTTGAGAAGACCTCAAATGTGTTTTTGTGTTTAAACTCAAAACATTAACGTGGAGTTTTGCTTGTGATGCATTTTATTTACAGGTGTGTCTGCACAAGCCTACAGATAATGAAAGGCCTGTTGTTAGTTTGAGTTTAAGAGGAATAGAATGGTATGTTGGCAAGGACGAGAAGCGCTAACTATAGGACATGAAGATTAACTCCCCTCCAAGCACCTGATCACGAGAGGCATCCAAGGTCTTGCTGATGTTTGGTTCATGAGATGAAAGTCTGATGGGAGTTGCAAATTCCAAACTGTGTAGGGAAGGTGGAAAACTACTGGCAATTATGACGTAAACTGTTGAATGTTCTGCAAGATCTAAAAGTGGTGTTTACTTAGTTAGGTGAGACAGACCGTTTATACCCATTAACTATAGCTGATCCATAGAGACTCAGAGGGGTACTGATCTCTCTACTTTATTTTGGCCGAAGTGACTTCATGCTATGCACATCTCTGTCATTCAGCAGTTCTTCTGAGGTTTCTGTCATGCTGACACTTTTAATTATAATTCTATTCTCTACTTTTCCAGAGAAAACTTTAGGTTTTCCCTTAGCTTAATTAGCATATTTAGATTCAATTAGCTTCAAATGGTCAGGCAAGAAGATCGCCCTCTGAATTCTGAACATCAAGCGCTGTTTCTTATCTTTTGTATTGCTGCAATAGAGATCCTGGCTTGTCCTATGCTTGTACAATTTAATCCGAATCGACCACTAATTTGCCTTAGTGAGTCATACTGATATAGTATGTTTCTGGGACTCATTTACATAAGTCTGGCCTTACATTTGTAATGAAACCTTAGAACTTGAACTCCTGCCTTAGAGATTAAAAGTGTGACCAAATGGGTTACACTCTTAATTGATTTAAAGTGTTGATTTTTTTCTCCTTACCCCTCAGAACTACTAAAAAGATTCATAAGAACCAGAGAAAATAGAAAATGGACCAGACACATTCACAGATGGTAGCAGAGGATGGTTTGATTCCAGAAGTAAGAAGCGCTAGAACCCTGTTTTCTAGATTAATTAGTCTCTAGAGCCCATACCCTGACTTTAGAGGATCAGCGGAGCTTTGGAGATTCAGAAGAGTGTTGTATTGACAATGAAGGAGTGAGTATCAATAGGGTTGTGAATTCCAGTGGTTCATGGTTAGTTTGCAGTGTTTGAGGATTTGGATAATGTTTTGCAGAGCTGTTTGAATGTTAAGTGAGTGTGGTGATTAGTGAAGAAGTTGAAGCGGTTATCAGGTCCGACGTGACATAAGATCTCAGAATAGTATTAAAAGGTGTAGAAGACACCATATTGTATTGTCTGCTAAGGCTGGTGGTGTTTGTTGTGAGGCATCGGCTATGGTATCTTTGTGTGAATGTTGCCCGATTGGTATAGCGGACCTTAATGTGCAGAGAGAACCAAGACTGGTCTGGATGATACCCCGCCAGTGGAGGTTTCTTTCGAAGTGTTTAAAACTCTTGTGTGATTGGGAACTGTTAATTTTTTAATGGAGCAGACAAAAGTTACTATATTGTAGTTTGTTATATGTGTGCGATGTTGAAGAGAGTGTGTGCATGCAGATTTTAAAGAGCAGTGAACTGCTGCAAGAAATGAGATTGAAGTCACAGAGAGCCACGCTGGTAGCAGTCAGATGATGTGTTGCTGCATTGCTATTGCTTGAAGACAGTAGCTGTTTGTTGGCTGCACCTGCAGTATGCTATTTGTATTTTTAAGTTTAAAAGGACTGCTTTTACCAATTCATTCTGTTTTTAATTGATTGGGAGATTTTAAAACTTTAGAAACAGAGGAGCAAGAGTGCATTTTCATTGTCAAGGGGAAGTTATTGGTGGATAGGTTTAGTGGTAACGTGACTGCCTGTTAGAATGTGCCATTAACTGGTGGCCATCTTTGTGGGCAGGCTAGATGTTGACGGGGAAGTATAAAAGAGCAACACTGGCACATCAGCGCAGTTACACAGTAGCTGTTTGTCAGCTGCACCTGCTGTACGTTATTTGTATCTTTAGTTTTAAAACTACTGCTTTTACCATATTATTCCGTTTTTCAATTGATTGGACTATTTTAAAACTTTTCAAACAGAGGAGCAAGAGTGCATTTTCATTGTCAAGGAGAGGTTACTGGTAGATCGGCATGCCATGGTAACGTGACCGCCTGTTCAAGCATGCCATTACCCAGCGGCCATCTTTGTTGCCAGTATATATGTGCAGGGGAGAGCATAAAGGGGCAACACTGGCACATCCGTACAGTAGGTGTGCGCAGTAGGCGCGCCAGAGGCACACTGAATGCTCTCCAAAGGCATACCTATCAGTGCCCATATGTGCACCGGCCTCGTCACCCCCGTCCATCTTGGTGATACCCCATAACCATTATATTAAAATGCAGCCTTCAGAATGTAAGGTCTTTAGTGAAACACAGAATAAAAGTCCATTTGATGCTTCAAGAAGACAATTGGGATGTTCTCTTCCTAACCGAAACATAGACTTCTGTTGATTCTGCAGTGGACCTAGATATTGAATTTCTCGCTGGCTACAAAGTCATTCATAAACCGTGCTCCAATAGAAAGGGAGGAGGAGTGGGCATTAGTTTCAAGGACAAATGGTATTTTTTCAGGGATTATATTGTATCGCCCCCCAAAGACCAGTATCTCCTCATCTCATGCCTTTTATTGAGCTTGTCAGAAACATGGTGATAACTCACTCTAATGTTATGTTATTGGGTGATTTTAATCTGTGAGCAGATGCCGACTCTTCATTTGCACTTAGGGAGCTACTAGGGTTCTGCAAGATTGTGGGTCTGAGTCATCTACTGCAAGCCTGAACACACAATCGTAGGCATGTGTTAGATCTTATTTTTGCCACAGAAGGATTAGTTTCAGTGGACAATATAACACCGGTCTGCTGGACGGATCACACCCTGATCACTTTTCAACCTCAGGCTCAGGGGGTGGCTTGTTGTAATACACCCACGGCTAGGTCTGATTGTAGTAGGGCTTGGACCAAGCTCAGAACCCTCATGTGACCTCCTGGTCAGCATCTGGTTGCTCCCTTCTGCACAGCTCCACCTGTTGCTGCTGTCACTGCTGCTGCTGATCGAACTGCGAGCCTGCCTGACTCTCAGTCCAAGGTCCACCTCCACCCAGAAGCTCCCGGCTGCGCCTCATACCCGGTGTCCTAGTTGTCATCTGTGCCTGTTGTGTGTCTCTTTGCCCTTTTCCTGTCTCTTTCTCTCCTTTTTCATGTTTTGCACCTTATTTTTCACTTTTCCTTCTCTTGGCGTGCTCTGCTCCCCGCCGCTGCTGCCCCTGTGGCCCCAGGCCAGTCCCTGCAAAGCTCTTTCCCACCTCCCAACTGACCGGCCCTCCCAACTACCTCACCTTCTTAATAGCTGGTCCGCCACCAGCACGCCAAAGGTACACCAAAGGCAAGCCCACCTGTGTCCGTCAACGCCTGGACTGCACCCACCATGGCAACCCCTGGTATTCCGACCATCCATCATTATGACGCTAAGACCCTCCATGCACTGAACAGTGGACGCTCCACCACGTGCCGTCACGCATCACGCAAAGACAAGCATGGATCTCTCTCCTGCTTCAATTGGCACCACATCTTCACCCTCCAATGAACGCCTGACCCCCGCCACAAGACCATTGAACACCCACTCAGACCGCCTCAACAGCATCCTCCTTAACATACGCTTCCTCCAGAAACACGCCGTAGAACTCTAAGACCCGCTGGACTCCACCCTTCCGGACATCCCCTTTCTCACCAAAACATGGACAAAAAATCAAAAGTGTCAACCCCAAACATTGCAACCTCTATCGCCAGGTGACTACAAATGGCTCTGAAAGGACCGGCCCTCTCGGACAGGTTGCAGCCAGGCCATCTTTCACAAATCCACCCTCCGCCTGACAACCAACGTAGAAGAACACTCCCTCATCATGGAGCACCTCCACTTCCAGATCCATGCCAACTCAATCTACCTTTCACGGCACCCTCATCTACAGGCTACCCGGCCCACACCCAGCCTTCAGCGACTCCATCCTTGTCGTATTAGCTCCCCACGCACTCCACAAACTACTTTTTCCTCGGCGACCTCAACTATCACATCAAGAACTGCAATGACCACAACACTGCCTCCCTGCTCGAGATACTCACCACAATTGGCCTCAAGCAGCTGATCACCACACAAACAACATACACTCGACCCCAATTTCTCCACCAGCGACAACATCACCTTCAAAAACACCTCCATGCTACACTGGACTGTTGGACGATCACAACTGTGTTAATTTCTCAATCACCACATACCTCTGCACCCTCTGCTCCAAGCATAGGAAATGGAACCAGATCACTGAGGAGCATCTCACCAACATCCTCCGCAAGTCACCACCTCCCCCCCACAGAGGTACACATCTCAGTACAGAACTTCAACCAATGGATCCCCAAATCCACCAACACCCTAGCATCACTCCAAATGACCTTCTGTAAACACAATCTCAAGACGGCCCGCTTGTTCTCCCCATCACTCCAAGACTCCAGGGTACCTGCAGACGTCTACAAAAGAGATGGAGAAGCAGCAAGTCCCTGGAGGACCTCACAGCCTTCAAATCTGCCATCAAATCCCACCACCATCTCATCAGATCCACATGGAAAGCCACCCTCAGGACAATATCAATGCCAATGTACACAATACTAAAGAGCTCTTTGCCGTGGTTAAAGGGTTTGCCAAACCCCAGTCAGAAGCTACAAACATCCCTCCATCTCAGGACCTCTGCAACAGACTAGCCACCTTCTTCCATTGAAAAGTCAAGGACATCTACAATAGCTTCGGACCTCAAGACCCTCCAATCCCACCAACAACTCTCCAGCTGAGATCCTCTGAAGCACGACAGATCCTGCATTGCTGGGCCACCCTCACCATGGATGAGACCTGCTCCACTTTGGAGCCCCTGCTGATCCCTGTCCCCACCACATTTTCAACAAAGCCAACTCCTCCATCGCATCCGAGCTCTGCCAACCCTCTCAACTGCTCCTTGGAGATGGCCCCCTTACCCGAGGACTGGAAGCACGCCCAAATCGCCTATTCCTGAAGAAACGCACGGCCAACCCCCGGTAAATCAAGAACTCCTTCCTCATCTCTCTGCTGCCGTCCTCGGCCAGGGTCATTGAAAAGCCCATCAATGTACAGCTCCACAAACACATCGAGGATTACAACATCCTGGACATCTCCCAATCAGGTTTTCTCGAGCGACCATAGCATTGAGACTGCCCTCCTTGCTGCCACAGATGACATCTGCAAGCTCCTCAAATGCACCCAAACAGCAGCCCTCATCCTACTGGACCCATTGGCCACCTTCCACTGGTCTTCCATCATATCTTCTGCTCCAGACTCCACGCAGGTGGCATCCGAGGCAAGGCCCTTAGTGGATAATCTCCTTCCTGACCGGCAGAACAAAGAGAGTCAGACTTCCGCCCTACCTGGCGGAACCCACTGAGATCAGCTGCAGAGCACCCCAGGGCTCCTCGCTGAGCCCCACACTCTTCAACATCTACATGGCCCCTCTCTCGTACATCATCAGAAACCACGGACTGAACATTGTCTCCAATGCTGATGACACCCAGCTGATCATCTCACTGACCGAAAACCCTACAACTGCCAAAGACAACTTCCACAACCGAATGGGAGCCATCACCACTTGGATGAAGGAGAGCTGCCTCAAGCTCAACTCAGACAACACCGAAATCCTCATCCTAGGACCCTCCACATCCACCTGGGATGACTCCTGGTGGCCTGCACCACTCAGCATCCCGCCCACCTCAGCATATCACGCATGCAACCTCGGCTTCATCCTGAAATCATCTCTCACCATGACCCACCAGTCATGGTGAGAGATGACGATTGCATCGTCCTGTTTCCACGCCCTCCTTATTCTCCGAAAAATCTTCACATGGATCCCAGATGACTGCACAAGACCGTAACCAACGCCCTGGTCACCAGCAGGCTCGACTATGGCAACGCCCTCTATGCCGGCACCACCCAGAAGAATCTATGGAAACTACAGCACATCCAGAATGCCTCCGCCAGAATCATTCTGAACATCCCCGGCTGCAAGCACATCACAAAACACCTGAGAGACCTCCACTGGCTCCCCGTCGAGAAAACAATCAACTACAAACTCCTCGTACACTTATATAAGGCTCTCTATGACCTGGGACCTACCTAAGTCAACCACCATATCACCTTCTACTCCTCTGCCAGACATCTCCTCTCTGCTCAACAGGCACTAGCCACTGTACCCAACTTACGGAAGACCTCAGCTGGAGGAAGATCATTCGCCTACATCCTGGAGTTCTATCCTTTTCCATCAGATGGCAAGGTTGCGCCGGTGGATGCGGTGTGGAATCTGGGAGTTGTGTTTGACAGTAAGCTCAGCTTGGCGAGCCATATAAAAAAACTGCATGTATCTGCTATCCGCTGCCGAGACCATTGCCAAAGATTTTCCCTATGCTCCCTTCTTCAGCTGGAGAACTGGTGGTACATATTGTCATTCTTAACTTGTATTGAATGGACCAAAGAGGGCTTTAACTTCTGCAGCCTTGAAGGAGTTACATTGGCTGCTGATCAAACAAAGGATTGATTTTAAGTGCCTTGCATTGTGTTTTGTGCCTTGCAGGGCATTAGCCCGGCCTCTCTGCGAAGGGGCCTGAAGAGAGATACTCCAAGTAGAAATCTCCGCCCCTCCTCGGCCAACCTGATTCAGGAGACTAAGTTTAAGACGGCGACACAAGGCGGGCAGACCTTTTTGGTGAAGGCAGCTGGACTTTGGAACCAACTCCGGATCCTCCTTAGATCATCTGCAGAGCTTCTTACATTTAAAAATGGACTTAAGACTTGGCTTTTTCTTAAGAAGTTGTGTCTTTTGAAGATTGCGCCCATTTAGCCTGCTGTTAAACCGTCTTTATTCAGGGACAGGATACCGTTCGGCTGACAGTATTCTCTATAGGTGACATAAATAAATAAATATAAAAATGGGTTCGCACTGTGATTGGTCATCACTGCTGAACAAGGGATTGTGGTTATGGCATTATTTCCTGATTGATCAGAATTTATTGTGAATATTGATATTTGATTGGGGAAAATTAAGTGTTTCAAGGTTATGCTAGATTTGTTCAGAGTAAATGTGCTTAAATCTAGTAGAGAGGGAGAAGAAGCACCTGTCAAAGATTCCAGAGGTCATTATACTGCAATAAGTATAGGGCTCCATACTAGGGGTGTGAGGGGAGCTTCGCTCCGCTGGTGGAGCAAATGGAGTTTTTGAACTGGTTATCCAAAAAACTCTGCTAGCCCTGCCACAGAAACAGAGCTCACCCGGTGCGCGCTGCAGCCCAGTTTGGGCTGCACATTACAAACACAGACACTCTGCGCTTGTGCTGTGCAGTCCATAATTGGGATGCAGCATGCACTGGAGCAGACCAGAAGGAGGCAGCTGCAATGAGACTCATCGCCATCCGACGAGAAGGAGAAGAGGACCCTGAGGAAGACCCAGGTAAGTCCTCGTCTCTTTTGTTGTTGTTTGTGCACACTGGTGCACAAACAAGGACTGAAATGGCAGGTTTTGCTGCCTATGGCCCTGGCTTGAATTCAGGGCACTGCACACGGGACTAGTAGGTGCACAAGAGGCTTGAAACAGCAGCTTTCACTGCCTATGGCTCTCCTGAATGCACCCATCTGGCTGACCAGGCCCGACCCTGCTTAGCGCTTCCGAGATGGGTGCATTCAGAAGGACTCTGTGGGGCACGGAACACCGGTTTCATGGAATTCCACAGTGTTTTTTTTTTCAACTCTACGGAATCCCGCAAAGCCTAACTCTGTTTACTCTTTTGTTGTTGTTTGAACACACTGGTGCACAAACAAAGACTCAAACTGCAGTTTTGCTGCCTACGGCCCTGGCCTAAATTCAGTGCCTGAATTCAGGGCACTGCACACAGGACTGGCCGGTGCATAAGAGGCTTGAAACGGCAGCTTTCACTGCCTATGGTCCTCCTGGATGCACCCATCTGGCTGACCAGGCCCGACCCTGCTTAGCACTTCCGAGATGGGTGCATTCAGAAGGACTGTGTGGGGCACGGAACTCCGGTATCATGGAATTCCACTGTGTTTTTTTTTCAACTCCACAGAATCCCGCAAAGCCTAACTGTTTACTCTTTTGTTGTTGTTGTTGTTTGTGCACACTGGTGCACAAACAAAGACTCAAACTGCAGTTTCGCTGCCTACGGCCCTGGCCTGAATTCAGTGCCTGAATTCAGGGCACTGCACACAGGACTGGCCGGTGCACAAGAGGCTTGAAACGGCAGCTTTCACTGCCTATGGTCCTCCTGGATGCACCCATCTGGCTGACCATGCCTGACCCTGCTTAGCGCTTCCGAGATGGGCGCATTCAGGAGGACTCTGCAGGGCACGAAACTCCGGCTTTCCACAGAGTTTTTTTTTTCAACTCCACAGAATCTCGTAAAGCCTATCTCCGGTACTCTGCAGGGTCTACTCTATACATGTGTTCCTTTTCACAAAGAAGGAAGGGCATTGAGGTTTTCACGACATGGCATATTCAATTTGTGAATTACAGAAAATCTGAAGAGGAGGCTGTATGAGATGGAACCACCTCATAGACTGCACAATATGAGGCACTTAGGGCCTGATCTATACTTTTTTAGTGCCTCATTTGCGCCATTTGTTGACACAAAAGAGGTGCAAACTTACACTTGTGTCACAAAATGATGCAAATGCGGTGCTAAAAAAGTATAAATCAGGCCCCAATGCTTAGGAATGTGCTGCTCATGCCAGAGGGAAAAGGAAATATCAGGGTTGAGCCTGAACAATTGTAGGCACCTTTGCAGATGCTAAATGGGATTCTGAACAGAAGAGACAGAGAACTGATATGATAGTGGGAGTTTGATTGTATCCAACTTTGATGAGCGAAGAACTTGCAGGAGAAAATATCAAGACAAAAAACAAAAGGAGGGAAAGCAAATGGAATAAGATGATATGAGTGAGGTCAGTGACAGTGATTTTGGAGACCTTCTTTTGGATGTGTTACTGTCTGAACATCCACCCGCACATAATGAGGTTTGGAAAGAAGGTGGAAATGGCACCAATGACAATTGAAAGTTCGTTGTTGCCACTAACCCAGCAAATGTGACTCCTAGTCCTGTGACAGTCACTCTGGCTAATGTATCCTATGTGACAAGAGGAGAAGGTTCAGGAACTCATGCTCCATTTGATTCTACCCAGAGTACGGCAATGCTCTTACGGTCCCAGTTACTATTGGTTCTGTGGTTCCTATGTCTAAACCGGAAGGGCCAGGAAAGATGACTTATAATTTAGCTGTCCAAAGAGCAGTTGATGGGCCAAGTAGAATTACAGAAAGTCCTGATACTAGAGAATATCTCCCTTTAGTCTCAACACATATGATTACCTCATATATGGCAAGTACAGGCCCAACTTTGAATCTTTCGGGGTGTAATTCTATAGGTACTTACCAGAACATTACAACCACTGGAACACCCATGTGGGAGCCGCCTTTAAATGTCAGTAGTGGTGCACAGGGATATGCAAATGTGTTTAAAATTCCTATAGTAACACAGACTATTTGTGTCAAAGAAATAGATGAGTGGGTGAAGGCTTTCAATGCTGACACCCCTTCAAGGGAAAGTGTGAGTACGGAGTTGAGTCAGAGAACAATTCATTCACCAGCAAGAAAGGATTTGGTAGATGTGGCAAAATTAAAATTAGAATTAGTTGAAATGATCAGTGGAAATTTTAAATTGGCTCATTTAAATATATATCATGAGAATAAACGTATATTCTTGTGTAAGGACTTTACTAAATGTGCAGGACAAGTTAATGACAAGGTAGCGGAGTTAGCTCAAAGGTATGAGACCAGAGCTTTACAGAGGAGTTATCAGGTGTATTTTACTGAAAAGGTTATAGTTGACATGAGAATTTCAGAGATGAAAACACAAATCAATGAATTTATTGAACATATTCAGAAATGGAATGAGTTGGACAAGTAGGAAGCTTGATGGGTGAAATAGGAAGATACAAAGAAACCCCCAGGGGAACCATTTCCTTTGGTGGGAGAAGGGGCACAACAAATTGCCATTGAGAGATGTGCTGGTGGAAGATATGTAGTTGTGCCTTGGAGTAAAAGTGATCTTGCATCATTTCTTAATGACTTCCCAAAGTTGAAAAAGCCAATTGAGTACTAGAAGCAAGTTGAGAAGTTTGTGAAAATATTGCAGAAGTTATGGGTTGACTTGAACACTCGTTGACATTGTTGTTATGAGTGATTTGTGGGTGGAATGTCAGGTTTCTGTTCCGTGGCCTTAAATCTGCTGACAAAAGGTCTTTTGCCATTGGTGATAAAAAAAGTGTCAGTAGGCCATGACATTTTTAAAATCAAAGGTACCACTCAAAGAGATAGATTGGATTAATATAGACAGAACGACTCAGGAACCCAAGGAATCAATTCATGCTCACTATGGGAGATAGTTAAAGGCATTCAAACAATATAGTGGAATGGAGACGCTTGAGGTGAAGGGACTTTTTGCGTTGAGGTTTGTGACAGAATTGAAACTTGAGATTAGCTTGATGATTCAGCAGCATTTGAACTGTTGATGAGATTTTGAGATATGCAAAATACTGCAGTGAGTAGATGGA
This sequence comes from Pleurodeles waltl, assembly GCF_031143425.1. Taxonomy (NCBI): domain Eukaryota; kingdom Metazoa; phylum Chordata; class Amphibia; order Caudata; family Salamandridae; genus Pleurodeles; species Pleurodeles waltl. The sequence continues at coordinate 1,153,187,787 of NC_090440.1, read as the reverse complement.
GATGAAACAGAAGAAGCTAAAGGAAAGGTTGATGGCTGCTCAGATGCAAGCAGCTGGGAGAAGGAGTCAGGTTCAGCCATTTGTAGAAAATGTTGGTGCCATGCATGGGCATCCGCAAGTTGCCCCCCAGGATTTAGGTACAGTCTGATTTGCAGGCTCACAGTGCAGCATAACACCACGGCCACCGTAGTGTTGCGATGCCTGCACTAGTACGGCTGCGGCCCCCACCAAAAACAGTCGGGACACCCCCCCTAAAATAAATTCTGCAGATGCCCATAGTGCCATGCAAGATGTATGTCAGCAGTGACCAAATCCAGTGGAGGATGGAGGTCGAGGAGTCCCAGTTGATCCCAGTACACGGTTGGATGTCAATATTTTGAAGAGGGCAACTCCTTGTCACATCGGTGACAAGTTGGGGCATTGGAAAAGGAAATGTCATCTTAATTCAGCTAATCAGCTTCAGAATTCAGTATTTGTGTCATGGCAGAATATTAACCCCACACAAATGTAAAATGTATTAAGATAGAGAGGGCAGAATTGGAACTTGCCCGAAGCTCCAATGATGCATTTTCCACAAGCCTGATGTCACAGCACAGTGCTAATGATCCCAGGCTTAATTTGAACCAAGTCCCAAATATGAACACAAATATGTTTCAAGGCAATAATCCTTCCGAACAATTTTCTATGTTCAAGACACTTGAGAACTATTGATATGATCAGTCAGCCTGATGGTGCCTGAGAGGGGAAGAAGATTGCATGCCTGGTTCAGTCTTAGCAGTAGATCACAGTGGTCCATTCGTTGGTGGTGAAGTGAATGGTCACCCATGTCATTTTGTGGCTGACACTGGTGCTACCCATTCTATTTTGAGAACATTGGAATTTTCAAAACTGCCCTTTTGGGAAAAATGCTCCAAGTTGTAGGAGTAGCAAATGAACAGATGACAACCCGATAAACCTCAGCAGTACTTGTTAAAATATGGTTCTTTGAAGAGAATCGCCGATTTGTGGTGTGTGATTAGAGCCCAGTGAGTCTTCTGGGAAGGGATCTTCTTTGCAAATTAAATTGAATTATCTATTGTACGCCGACAGGCACAAAGATGCAAACTCATGATGAGGACATTGCCTTTAAATTGGCGAATGATGGATGTTACAGTACATTCTTTACTCTGTTGACCATTATATCTGAACTGTCACTGGTTATTACAAGTGTGTTATTTTTTAGGAAAGGTTATCAGACTGATTAAAGGTGTTGAGCCTGTCCAAATTACTGTCAAGTCAAATTCCGAGTACCCGAGAACACCTCAATATAATTTGACACCTGTAACGATTGCTGGGATAACCCACTGATCGGTTCCATGATTCGACAGGGAATCCTAAAGGAGATTATGGGCAGTCCTTGAAATTCTTCCATTGTTGCTTAAGGAAGCCACGTGGGGCATACAGGATTGTACAAGACCTGCGAAGGGTGAATAATATTGTTGTTCCTTGTTGTCCTGTGGTACCAAATCCAGCTGTGATATTGTCATTGATCTGTACCAAGCCCTTTTTCTCAATACCTTTGCATGAGGACAGTCAGTTTCATCTTTGCATTTCAGTTCAGAAATTGTGTTTTGGTATGATGCCAAGTCCCACAGGGGTATTCTGACAGCCCCTCTATTTTCAAACAGATTATTAAGAAAAATCTGGAGTCCCTGGTCATGTCTTGTAACTCAGTTCTGATACAATGGTCGCTGGCATCAAATACTTAAGAAGCTTGCAAACGAGACACCACTGTATCCCCAGGAAAGTTGTAGTATTGTCAGAAAGAGGTTCAGTATCTTGGACACCACATCAAGAAATGAGCGAGGAAAGTGTCACAGGAGAGATTTTTAGTCACTGTGGAAATGAATTCACCAATCACGCAGAGAGAAGTCAGAATGTAACTGGGAATGGTGGGCTACTGTCGACAAAGGATACCCAACTTTTCGCTAGTCACCAAGCCTTTACAGAGGCTGACACACAAGGATGTGTGTGATCCAGTAACCTGGGCTAATGATTGCTTAATTGCTTTACTAGGACTAAGAGAAAGTCTCCATCATTCCTCAGCACGGGGAAAGCCTGATTACAATAAGTCATTTGCACGTTTCTGTAGAGAAAGGGAGGGCTGCACTCTCTCATTGCTTACTCAAACACATAGAAATCACAGAAAGCCAGTGGATTAATTCTCTGCTACATTAGGTCCTGTAGCTTTTGCGCTGCTTGGCTGCCATAAAGCATTGCCAGCTGTTAGTGTCAGCATAGAGAGGTGTGAGAATATAGTTATTGGTCATCTAATAATTGTATATGTTCCTCATTCAGTGGAGTTGTTGTTGACAAGGACTAGAATCCAGCACCTGATGCGTAGCCGCCTTACCAAGAATGAGTAAGTCTTTCTTGAAGTGGGAAACATGACTGTCAAGTGATGTTGTGTTCGAAATCCTCCAACCTTGTTTCCTGTACCCAAGCATGTAAATGATGAATGTGAAGTGGACCATGATTTTCTCGATGATACTGAGCTGTGTACCAACCGAAACCAGACATACGAGATAAACTACTATCTGAATCTGATTTTGTGCTCTCTGTTGTTGGTTCATGCTTGAGAGACAATGGAGGAAGTCTAAGAGCAGCTTATGCTGTCTGCACTATTTCAGGAGTTGTTGAAGCCTGTGCCTCCTGGCTTCAACGAGTATTCCCTACACAAGTGGCCAAACTGATTGCTCCTATTGGGGCATGCTGTGTTTCTAACCAGATGAAAGTGACAATCTTTACCTACAGTCAGTACGGCTTTGGAGTTGTTCACGACTTCAAACAATTATGGTCCCAAAGGGGGTTTATGTTGTCTTCTAGATTTCTAATCTGTAATGGAAAGCAAGTGAGAACTCTGTTTGAAGCGCTACAGTTACCTAAATAAGTTGCAGTGGTCAAGTACCCTGTACATCGTACTGGGTCTGATCATGTGACATTAGAAAATAACTATATAGATGAAGTCGCAAAATACTGTGCTCACAATGTTTCGTATATTTAATGGAGAATACACCAATGACGGAATGGATGAGACCAATTCCAACCTTTTGTCAACTACAGTGGATACTTGGGAAAAGGTAAAGAGGCTTCAGGAACAAGTGTCAGAGGAAGAACAGCAGAGTTGGACCAGAGTAGGCTGTGTCAAATGAGATGATGACATTTGGGTTTCAATGGATGCTAAACAATTTGTTACCCCCGGTGTCTAGGCTTTTTAACAGCCCAGTTGTTAGGGATGCCATGGAAAGGTTGTTTTGGCAAATGTGATTTAAGCCCAAGTTCAGATTGATGGCTGAAGCATTGTGTTAGAGATGTGTTATGTGTCAACAGAACAACTTTGGAAAGAGTATTACAGTGACACGGAGTCACATCGGGAGGTCAGGAGGACCATCTAACAGAATGCAGTTGGACTTCATTGAGATACCTGTGACTTTCCGTAGGAAAGTGCCCCTTTTTGATGTGGTCACCCCCCCCCCCCATTTTTGCCTGGTACCAGATGTCATTTTGACTGAAAGTGCACTGGGTTCCTGCTAACCAGATCCATAGTGCCAGATCTCTTTCCCTGAAACTTTGCAATTGTTCCCCAGTTGTCAATACATTTGTATCCCCTATAAGACACTAGTAAATGGTATCCTGGTACCTAGTACCTGGGTACCAAAGAGGGTCCCCACTGGCTGCAGCATATATTGTGTGACCCTAAGGGACCCCTCACCTAGCACATACAGACTGCCATTGCAGGCTGTGTGTCTTGGTGCAGCTACAAGTGAAAACATGACAGGATACACAGCCTGTGTGCCATGCACCTAAACACTGCATGTAATATGTCTAAGTCACCCTTACAGCAGAACGTACAGCCATATGGCATGGTGCATTATATTATATCTGAGGACATATTTGCAAGAGCACACATGCCCCTGCTTTATCTTTGCCGATTCTCAGACAGTACATGTGCTGGACACTGGTCAATACAAGTTCCCCAGTTACATGATGGCCTCACTGAAAATAGGTATTTTTGGTATCAAACATCTTGCATGAAAAAACCCTCACCGATTCCAGTGATGTATTTCTTAATATATGCGCCCAGAGGACACCTTAGAGGTGTCCCCTGAAAAACCTACCATTTACCCAAGTGGTGGCTGACAAGGTCTAACTGGCCTGCCACCACCAGACACATTCCTGGCCCCCAGGGTTGAGTGTCTTTGCTCTCAGACAGACAGAAACAAAGTCTGCTCTGGCAGTGGTGTTAGCACATTCCTCCCAAAAGGATGACCTGCAAATCTGTATTCCAAGGCAGGGGGTTTCAAAGCAGCCCACTGCTCCTGATACATAGATCTGGCTTCCCTCAAAGGAGATGATGCAGACTCTCTTGCCCAGGGTCCATTCGGCACCTGGACAGGTGGCAAAATTAGTAGTCAGGGAGGCGTACCCACCTCTCAGGTCAGTCCCACCTCTTAGCTGACCTGCCTGACGTGGATGCAACTTTTGAAATTCTGCCATGAACTAGTAAATCTGGGATGGGGTTATGCTCACTTCTCACAGGAAGTGGTTATGTAAGGGGCATAGTGACTCCAGGGGTAAGCAGCCCATTGGCAACTAACCTACATTCCCCTAACACACCCAAATTCAGCATTCAGGTGAGGCCCTGGCACCAGGAAATCAGATACCTGCTGACCTAAAGAAGAAGGACACTCCGGGAGCAAAAGGCAAGACCTGAAGATCAGTGGCTGACTTGGTGCCAACCCTACCAGCCTGCCCACTGACTTTGACAATTGTGAGAAAGGTGCCTTGTGCTCCAGCTGATGAAACTTACAAAAGCCCGGGAAGACTGCCAGCCTTCGCCCCTGTACAAGGAACTCCTGTTGAGCAGTGGAGCTGCTTCCCTGCACCTGTGCAGGCACCTAAGAAATGCTAAAGGGGTCTCTGGACCACCAAACCAAAACCGGCCAGCACCACTGCACCCATTCCCCCTAGCCCAAATTGAAGTGCCTGCGTGGTTCCCAGCCTCTCCAAAAACAAAGTCCATCTTGGATTTCCCCACTGTGACCTCCACACTGACACCTGCAGCCTCTTTGTGCAGGCCTCCCTCACCGACCCCTGGTGATGGCAGCCCAGTGGGCCACTGCATCCCTGCACCTGGATGACCTGGACCGTGGAGAAGAGAACCACTGGTCTCTACATCCTCCAGGCTTATGAGATTTGAAGCCACTTGTTGGTTCATCCAGACTGGTCCCCCGTCCACGCCTACAGGCTGTTTCTGTGGGCCTCCTCCACTGCGACCGCCACTGGTGACGGTCCAAGAATCCTCTGCACCTGGTGTCCATACATCCCCAAACATCACAACAATCAAGCTCACTTAGCGCCTCACCCTGACTGGGCCCCCAGTCTTAACCTGCAGTCTCCTTCCAACCAGGACATATCCCCATTAACTAGCATTGGGCACCCAACCCTGTGCGACACCTCTGCACCCGGCCACCCAGTGCTGACCAGTGTGACCTGTTGGTATGGACCTGGACCTTGCCCCATACTCACCTTAAATCCAGGAAATTGGTCCAGTAAGTCAATATACTCTACCTGCATGTTGTATTTGTTTTTCCTCCACAGGACAACATTGCAGCTTTCAAGAATTGCACTGTCAACTTTTCTAAACTGTACAGATTTTTCTTACAAAATGTACTTACCTGAACGTACTGATTCTGGTGCCAAAACATATATGAAGATACTTGTTGTAAATTGGTGTATCTCTCTATTGTTTCTTGTGTCTCATTTATTGACTGTGTGTGTATTTGCAGATGTCTCACACTACTCTTGATAATCCTAAGGCTGCTCAACAGCATTACCCCATAAAAGAGCGCCTTGGGATTGCTAGAGCAAACCCTGTCCACTGGGAAGGGAACCCCCTGACTCTTTGCAAGGTATACCTCATTTTGGTGTACCATACAAAGAGCCAGCTTCCTACAGTAACAGGCTTAGATATGTCCTAGTGATTGTGTGCATATTCTCACGCTGGGTTGAAGCTTACCCAACCAGAAGAAATGATAGTCTCACTTTAGCAAAATGGCTGTTGAGTGAGCTTATATCTAGATTTGACTTCCAAACTTCTCTGGAATCAAATCATGTTACTCATATTAATAATGAGGTCCTGAGATTTATGTGATCATCATTGCAAGTGGAACAGAGATTGCACTGCAGCTATAGACATGAGGTTTCAGGTCTTGTTGAACAAGTGAATGGGACACTGAAATTGAAACTGGCAAAGGTGTGTGCTTCAGCATCTCTGAAAAAGCCTGATGCTTTGCCTCTTGTGTTGATGAGTCTTTGCAGTGTACCGATCAAGAAAACGGACTGTCTCCCTATGAGATCTTCATGAGGAGGGCCATGAGATTGCCTGCAATTCCTGCGAATGTACTTGTGAGCACTACAGATGATATGGTTCTTGAATACTGTAAAAGGATAGCTGTGTCTCATCAGGTAGGAGCAGCTACAGCCCCTCCGCATCAAGAGCAATGCCATGACCTCAGCCATATTGACTGGGTCTTGGTGAAGAAACAAGTAAGAAAGACACGTCTGGATCCTCATTGGCACGGCCATACCAAGTCATCCTGGTTACAACAAATACTGTGAAATGTGCAGGTCTCCCCAACTGAATTCATGCTTCCCATACTCGCAAAGCCCCCTTGATACTGCAGCACCTGTTTCATAAATGCCAGTGGTGACAGAGACATGACTGGAGCAGTTTAATCAAGCTGTCAGGGGTCACACAGAGCCTGAACCAGCACCTGATTAGTCTGAGGGGGGTTTGAAAAAGCCACAGTTGAGGTTGAAGCAACTGAGTCCCGTCCTGTGGTAGTGAATGAGTCGAACTCAGATTCAGACCCTGATGAAGGACCTAGTGTAGGAAGAAAGCAAGTGAAAGCTGGAGACTGATGACCAAGAACGCAAGAGAGAGAAATTGAGTTTGCCTAAAGAGCATGTGGCACAAACCATTCTGGAGGATACTGAGAACTCTGATCTAAGTGAGGAAATCAAAGAGAATTAGAGTGGCCTGTTGGAGGTACTCTTCTCTTGAATGGTCATATGTTGCTGCACATGATGGAAAGAGAGAAGGTTTTGGGAGTTTTGAGATAACACTGCAGATCCAACTGTACCTCCTTGAACTGAGTGTTGTGTTTGAATTCTACTTTGAGGTTCTTGTGTTTTTGGATACAGTGAGACTTTTAATTCTGGATGTGATGATCAGTGGCATTGAACTGTGCATATATCAGAGGCTTGGCATAAACTTTGAAGATCAACCCTAGAACTGAGTACAAGAAGAAAAGAGGGTTGCCCTGAGAAGAACATGGAGTAGAGCTAGGGCAGTGTCATGAAGATTATGTAAATACATCACTTGTTCATTATTTGGACTTTGTTCTGCCGTCTCACACTAATGGAAATAACAGAGAATGCTCTGTTGCTGCTGCATTCCACCTTTAAGACCTAATTTTAGAGAAATTATGGAAGCGAATCAGAAAACCAGATGTAGGTACATATTAGGAGCAGTGTTGCTTATTTCGATTATAGTATTAGTAGTCCTGCTAATAAGAGCATTTTACCCTACACCTCCTGTAGAGAAAGAGTTGCCCTCTAGTGTTCCCCCGCAAACACTTAGGGGGTCATTCTGACCCTGGCGGCCGGTGACCGCCAGGGTCACCGACCACGGGAGCACCGCCAACAGGCTGGCGGTGCCCCGTCAAGCATTCTGACCGCGGCGGTTCAGCCGCGGTCAGAAACGGAAAGTCGGCGGTCTCCCGCCGACTTTCCGCTGCTCGGGAGAATCCTCCATGGCTGCGGAGCGCGCTCCGCAGCCATGGGGATTCTGACACACCCTACCGCCATCCTGTTCCTGGCGGGTCTCCCGCCAGGAACAGGATGGCGGTAGGGGGTGCTGCGGGCCCCTGGGGGCCCCTGCTGTGCCCATACGAATGGCATGGGCACTGCAGGGGCCCCCGTAAGAGGGACCCACAAAGTATTTCAGTGTCTGCAAAGCAGACACTGAAATACGGGACGGGTGCAACAGCACCCGTCGCACCTTCCCACTACGCCGGCTCCATTCGGAGCCGGCGTCCTCGTGGGAAGGTAGATTTGCCCTGGGCTGGCGGGCGGCCTTTTGGCGGCCGCCCGCCAGCCCAGGGCAAATCTCAAAATACCCTCTGCGGTCTTGCGACCGCGGAACGGTATTTTGTCCGGGGGTAGACTGGCGGGCGGCCTCCGCCGCCCGTCAGTCTCGGAATCACCCCCTTAGTCCTATAGACAGTAACCTTTATAAGCTAGATGAAAAGGCTTTATATATAGATGATTTTAGGGGAGTTTATTTTGAAAATATAGATTTTAAACTGCTTTATGAGTACATTGACACTATGGATGTGAGGGATTGCTCACCTGCCTCTGTTTCAGAAGGCATCACTTGCCATCACTTTCCTTTGACCTATGGGGTTTATTGTAGTCTGTTGTTGAGCATATTTCATAACAAGGGAAGGTCCCGATATTATTTTTTGAATTATGATTTAGTGTTTCCAGAAGTTCCTTTGTTTAAATATTTGAACAAGAATCCTTATTTTAAGGGTGCTGAAAGAGCAGGAAAATATTTTGTATCATTATAGCTTTTACACACTACATATGCACACCGTCATAATTTGACTTGTTTAATGACAGATGTAGAAAAGAAATTCCTAAACCTAGTGGAAGATGGAAGAAAGGATTCAGAGTTGCATCTAAGATGGATAAGATCTGAAAGCACAACACCAATTGGATAGAGAGGAGATTGAACATCAAGTGAAAGGAAATTTATCAACTTTAACTTTAGATTGGCAAAATAAAGAACAGTTGTTTGTACACATCGAGCAGACTTAACTAGACCCATTGTTTATAGGGCAGAATGATTGTGAACATGTTTATGATGTTAGAGGAAAGAGTGAGTTATTTCTAGATGGGAAAGATCCTGTGATTTCTGGAATGCAGTCTATTTGTGGACTGTATGCCTATTTCGATTTGCCTAAGGGTGACATGGCACATGCTACCTTGGTATAATGTTCCTAAAGATTTATTGTGTGGAGCATTTTGAGAATCATCCTGCACATAAACATTCATTCATGGCCTTTTGCTCTTTCTTTGTGCGCTGCAGAATGAAGCACACATGGAAGAATCAAAAACGAGGAGGAATAAAAGTACTCCTCCTCGTTGTGCCATGCTAAAGCCATATCTGGGCTTGCATTTGTTTTTGGCACTGCCACATATGTACATTATCTTGTAAATCTGGGGCAACATCAAAAGCAATGGGTGTTGTGGTGGAACGCCCACGGCAACACCCATTGACAGCCCCTCTGATGCAGAAAACTGAGCTGGAGGGGCCCATATTTACAAGGTGGCGTTAAGCCATGAAAAGTGTCTTACTGCCACCTTTCAAATGTGTCCCACTGCACAGTGCCACCAGGGCGTCACAAAAAGTGATGCTCTGGTGGCACAAGGGCCTTGTAAATCTGGCCCATACTGTTTTCTGGCCAGGCCTAATGTAGATCTGGGGTGCAGCTTTCAGAGAAAATGATGATGTGATTAAAATAAATAAATGGAAGGCCATCACCTCCTCACCATGACTCAAACCCACCCCACTCAGCCTCTTAAGAAACATTTCGGGTAACAGCACTTTTTTTGTTACATATTAACCTCTGCTCCCAGTCAACAGGTGGGTATGCTCATCTATATCCAAGCATTCATTTCTAAAGCTGTTCCTTCTAACTGCAGCCCTATCTGTCATCTCCCAGCTTGGATAGAGTTGATGGTGCACGAGCCAGCGATCAGAGAGTAGTGTATCCTAACGATGGCGCGGATGAGAAGCTGCTCAAGGGCCAATCAGAGCAATCAAGCGATTAACATAAGAACACCTTGAGAGAGCGGAGAGCAAGCCCGTAATCAGCACTTCCTTCAATTATATTAGGATCATAATCGCACTTGCATGTTTCTGTTTGCATAACATTACTTGATTCTCCGTACAGAAAGGTCTTTTATTATCACCCATCAACACATTTATGGCCTTGGAAATGTGCAGGAAAACCATTTCAATTAATACTGCTCTTTGACTTCATTTAATAATGTCATACAGAGCCCAGAGAAAAAAAGAGAGGGGCACCAGAGGAGCGGATGAAGGTGAGGGAGAGTGTATGTGGGCGGGGGAGGTGGAGATGGGGAGGAAGAAATGGGGAGTGAGTGAAGGGAGGATAATGGAAGAGAAAAGAGATTAAAAATAGTCACTGAGAAAATTCTAAGAAAGATTCAACATATGAGATGAGGTATGAGAAAATAAGTAGGACTGAAAGATAAAAGGATAAAGAGGAATATGGGGTGAGAAGAGGAGGGAGATTGTGTCTCAGTTAGTTAGAAGTTGGACAACTTTTATTTTGATCACTTTTACAAATATTCATCACCTTTTTAATTTCACAACGGTTACTCAGGTTTTGAGGTTGAAAAATTCTGCCAGCAATAGTTTTTGCAAACAAGAAAATATCCAGAAGGGATGAATATAGGCTTAACTAACAAAGTGAAAAGCTTAATTATTCACTAGAAACTAATTTCTTTAATTTCCAATTAACCAATTAAACTATAGTGTCCACCGATACCTGTGCACCGAGGAAAATCTTATATACAAATAGACAAATAGAAAAGATACAATATATACATATTATACATCACAAGAATCAACAGACGAAAATTCCATTATAGCACTGTGAGAAAATATGATCTGCAAAGCCAATCAATGACCAGCAGTCACAAAAGAGGGAGATGACGATTGTCCATGGAGAGTATCTTAACTTAGTGAAATCGAGCAGTCACCGAGAAAAAGTCCGATACAATTCGTGATTTCTAGTTCAAAGTTCATCAATTCCAAGAGTCACTCCTTGAAAAATATAGTTGACGCGTTTCGGCCATAGCAAATCCGGCCTCCTCAGGACAATGAAGACAGTGCCTGGATGGCAAAGAAAACGGAATGAGGAAAGTCTAAGAATGGAAACTGTGTCTGTGTGGATATGGAGTGAGGTGGTCACCATAACTAGGCCATCATTGTTATATTGGCTCACAAGCTGATCTATGGATTTCTAAACAATGGCGATTGATATGTATAAATCTGTGTTAGCGACCCAATTTCCATATGTAAACTAATAATTTCATTACTCTTAAGATGGACTAAGTCCAAAGTCTTCCTGGTATGACCTGGAGAATTTGACCCCAGTCAAAGATACAATACCACAACTTGTGTTTCCAGATAAATCCTGCTTTCAAGTTCATCAGGAACTGTGGATCACTCGTAATGATGGCTTAAAACTTTCTTTACAGGAAACTCTGTAAGTATGATGTAATAATTAGGCACACTTTCAATGGCAGAATGAAAGAAATGTATTCCAACAAACTGAAACGGGACTTGGCAGCAATAAGGAACATAGGCGCATATTTATACTTTTTTAGCGCTGCATTTGCGCCGCTTTTTGCGTCACAAAATGATGCAAATGCAGCGTTAAAAAAGTATAAATATGGGCAATAAGCTTTTGGAATCAGAGCAAGGAATCGTTCTCCACATTTAAAGTTTGGCTTGCACCCCACTCATATATGCATATCCTGCCGATACAAACTAGAGGTATGCAAAGTTAACTATCACTGAAGTACGGGTGAGCACATTTTTAATTACATTATCACAGGTTGGTAAACTCAAATAATGTGGAACTTCTTGTAGATGTTGAGACACTCCTAGTTTTCCCCATGTAAAGTAGAAAAAGTCACCAAGTTCCTGTAACCTGAAGCCCTATCTAACACAAAAGGGACAGCTGGCTCCAAGATTTTGATTTTGCTGCACCACTCTCTTTTCTCGGATGGTTGAGGACTTTTGAAGTTCCCCTAAGGACAATGCCAATTCCAGAGGTTCCCAGGGAGGAACTTTAGAAGGACTCCAAAGGGATGTTATGACTCGGGAAATGGAGAAGAAGCCTATACATAGCCCAGAGAAAGCATGTGGCTGCTGTTATGGTCCTGTGTGGAAATTACCAGTGCAGCAGAGGAGTCCCCTATTTCGGGCAATTAAAAAAACTCTGTTCCAGGAATAGTAAATCTGGTGAACTATATGCAAAACACTGTGCAAAGTTGGTAATTTTGCACAGCCCTGCCCTGTAAGGTCCTTACCAGACCATCAATTATGTGGCATCCGACTGCCGGGAATTAAGGCATTTCCTATCAGTCATTAAAGGGTGTGAACACTAATGACTGTTCTTAGTCCCGAGCAGCTGCTGTGCAGCTGCACATTGGTGATTACATGTTGCCATAAGTCCCTTAGATTGGGATTTCTTGTTCTGGAGAAAAATTGGTATACAGCGACAGCAGCAACCTGCTTGTGGCTCCAAGCACAGCTGTCGCAAAAGGCCCCTTTTCTTTCCCTTTATCCTTTTAAAGAAGTGTCCAGCTTTACATACAAAGATTCATTGCCATGTGTTTTCCGCATTTGAGTCCCTCCTACCACTCATTTATTCATTAAGAATACATGGTCAATTCGTTGTTTCATACCTTATAATTGGTACATAGTGCTATGCTTTGATATAGGTTGATAGTTCTTCAATAGCTCGTGTATTACGCATTTTATAGATTGATTTATAAAGTATGCTCTACATAGTCAAATCTGCAGAAGTTCATACTTTTCTTTTTAAAACCTTCCATCACAAATCTGTGAAATACCTAGAAATCATATGCACAGGCATCTAAACAGAGAGGATAATCAGTATTCCAGGGGTAGAACGATGGTGCAAACAGTCTGCTTTAAGATACCTCACTGATGCTTTCTCAAGCAAAAATGACAAAAGGAAGACAGAAATAGACCTTGATTGCTGCACACTGAGAAACATCTAAAGATGAACAATGAAAGATATACATTTAAAAAGGCCATCTAGGAAACTGATTTATACAGCGTTTTGGTGCAAATATAAATGTTAGCTAAAGGCTAGGACGACAGGGATTCCAGTACAGATTGGTCACTACCTAATAAGTTACATTGTATTTCTCATATTTGCATCTATTTTATGTTTTTTTTGTTTGTCACCATTATTTCAATATCTGTATTAATGCTCATTTATTTAACCTGCACTAGAATTGGGATTTAATATTTATTAAAGCCTTGTTAAATTATATTTAGTGCAGCTGTCTTATGATTGAAGGGGGATTTATAGTTCACTAATAAATATAATCCTGCATTCTCTCACAGGAATGATCGCTAAGCAATAAGCATTTTCTCCAGGTGAGTACTGAGAGGTATATGGATCATAGCCGGTCTGCATGGCCATCGATTCACAAAAACGTCAGGGGTAGCAGAAGGGATATCATGTGACCTTTGACCCTGTAACATCACAGAAAGTAACATCACCACACCTTTAACACATCGAATTTCCCACATCACAGAGACAACGCCACTCTGGTCACACCCATAAAACACAAACACACTTGCCATGTAAGGCACACAGCAATTGACCACTATTCCATTTAAGTAAGCCCATCAGTTTAGCATACGAACCATCCACTATGTGCTTTTGCCCCTCATCAGGTATACGAAACTCTATGTAATTGCAATTACAATAGAATATTACTTAACCTATATTAAAATTACAAAATTAAGTAATAACCCTACTACATAATGTGCACACATCATGATGTCTATTTTGCCTTTTCTTGCCACATAATTAAGTCAACCACATAGCATAAAGATGCATTCCTAAATGTTTAGCTGCATATGGGCAAACATTGGCAGCTGGGCTCCAGCAGAACTGGAAAATCAGGATAGCCTACTGAAAATACATGTCCTTCTAATTCCTACCCTTTCTACTAAAGAGGAGTGGAGAAAAACATCAAACTCCCAAGAATGCAGGACAAACATATACAGTGCTTAGGAGAGCTTGGGGCGTGCAAGGCCTTGAAGAACCTATTGCTGGCACACACACTGAAACAATAACAAGTTTTAACTGTTTTCTGTCCCAAATTCAGCAGCAGCCTGGAGCACCCGCTGATGTCTTTTTTAACATTAAGGAGAAATAAATGAAACAGGTTTATATTTTTTTATTTGTTTTTTTCTCTGAGAGAGTCAAACTCCTTTGTAACTCGTGCTGCCTTTAAACCTCTGAGGACAGGTGTCACAAGAGCAGTGCGAGGGATAGCAAGGGACAAGCCAGACGTCGCAGTTGCGACCTTCAAATGGCGTCCATGTCTTTCCTGCATGGCAAGTCGGTTCATACCTTTTACTTGCCAGGGGGCTGATGAAAGTCTCACTGGCCTGTATTTACAGAGGGATTTGTGTAGACTTGCCAACACCAAGAATTGAACTTGAAGTCTGATCTCAGCTCCAGTGAGCAGTGGTGTAATGTAACATGATGGCCCACCTCCTTGCAGAATGTGATGAGGGGGCCCACTAATCTGCCGTATCTCACAAACATTCATAGGTTACAGATTATTTTTTAAGTTTCTTATACCTAAAATTCGACCTGAGGTTATCGGAGAGCTTTAAGTGACCACTAATTACATTACACATTATTATTTTTTTGGCACTGAGATTGCGGGCCTAATTTAGATGTCCGCGTAAGGGTTATTCTGTCACAATTGTGCCGGATATCCCATCCGTCAAAATATAAATCCCATAGGATAGAAGGGGGTTTATATTTCGGCTGACCAGTTATTTGTCACCATTGTGACAGTAACCTGTCCGCCAACATCTAAATGATGCCCTAAGGGAGTCACCCAGAATCACAGAATGTTGAGCTGAAGTTGTGACTCAAACCTGGTTCAATGGTCCCAAAGTGGGCAGCTCTGCACGTTACGTCACATACTCTTCCCATTGTCCGAGTCCTCCCTCTGTAGTGAAGAAGCTGACAGTGAGAGAGAAAAGGCCGATTGAACATAGAGAAGTGAACCCCCTACCAGCCTTTACGACAAAGGCAAGACTTGGCTTAGAGCTGCACCCATTAAAAAACATTGCACAGCATTATTCTTCGAAAGAATCTGCAAGCACTCTATTCAAGGTCACAGAGGCAGCAGAGAACAACCTGTTTATCACTGGAGTAGTCTTTCATTTGTATTGGTGGTCGCAGGGGGGCGAGCACTGGCGCTCGTTGTTCAGGGCCAGGACTTAATTTTCATTGTCAGACATTAACCGAGAGAAAGAGAGAGAAAGACAGACATTGTAGAAAGAAGGAGGAAGAGAATAATAGGGAAACAGTGACTAATGTCGAAAGCACATGTGAAAACAACCTGCAAGAAAAGGATAAAAAGAGCACATGATGGATGAAAAGGCGGTGAAATGAAAATTAGGCAATCTTGATACTCACTACCCCGGCCTTTGGTAGCACCAGTAACAGACTCCTACAAAAAATGTTGTACTTCTGCATTCATTTTTGTAGCCAGGATTATTTGTTATCATCAGACGTTGACCCACAGCAACAGAAAAAAGTCAGAAAACGGAAAAAGAGGCCGAGGAAGATAACAAAACTGTTTTAAAAAAGGGAGAAGGAGGAATATATAAAACAAACCGGCAAACGTGAGAGAAAGAGAGAGGAACTGTGTGAGGCGAAATAAAGAGGCATGACATGGAATCAAGACTTGACTGCCTTCGTTTTAGGCAACCCCTGTATTTGTAGTGCTGGCAGTGGGCTCATAAGGAACAGCTTGGGCCCTTTCTCGTATTATTATTTTTTTCATAAATTAAGCATGGCCTAGGAGAACCCCTAGGCTGGAAAAAAACACTAGAAGGAAATGGGCCGCCGATGTGTTGCCTTGAAACAAGCCTCTCTGCTGCATTTCTTGTCCGCAGTGATACGTGTAGAAGTGCCACATGCTGACACTGGTTATGAGACAGCGAGCTTGAGGAAGATATCAAAGGGGGGAGGGTGACGGGGACCTATTTTGCTCCTCCTGGAAATCTGTACGCTGCTGTCTGCTGACATGATCTGCTAGAGCATAATCTCAATGCATCAGAATTAGATGTGGAACTAACCAGCATTGTCCATGCTAAATTAGGGCTCAGCGAGGCGGGACTGATGAGGAATGGATGGGTCGAAGGAAATGTAGGCAGCGAGAGACGAAAGGCAGCGGAGTCGGAAAAAACGGGTGGATAAAAAAGACAGGAAAAGGAACAAGCATTTGCAATGCAAACGGTCTTGCGTTTGCTTGAGCTCGAGCAATTAGCATTGTAAAATACTAACCGAACTTTTCTTGCCACATAAATTGAAAATGAAAATAAAACATTTTCACATAACTAACTGGACTTTTCTTGCCATGCAAACTGAAAAGTAAAAGTTTCACATAAGCGAGCTGACGGCCGCCATCAGTGCAAAGCAGACACACAAACGGAAATAACAGTTCACTTGTAGTGAAACCTAGCAGCAAAGGTGCAATTATCTACATAACCAGCAAAAGTGCAATTAACAATGTAACATGGTCGATGTCATGCAAAGTGCTCGACTTCTGCCAAGCGAGATCGCGTTGTGAAAAAAGAGAAAAAGTAGTCCACAAACTGGACGCAAAACAGCGAGCCTCGTATGTTTTTAGTACTTGGTCTCTGCGCTCAAGGAGGGCTAACCACCAGAAAAGGCATGACATATGCCTGCTTTCCACTAATGAAAGCAAGCAGATTTTAAAAGGCAAGCCCACGAACCAATGAAAGACACTGACTTGACATGGGCCTGATTTGAAGCCCAAAGAGAGATAACAACACAAACTGAGCACTTTGTGCTCGCCCCGAAAAAGGGGCGCGAGTAAAAAGCCAGAACAAACTTGTATACACTGGTGGACGAGGAGAAATCAGGAAAAGGATGACATTTCTAAAGACATCCAGATTCGAGCATTACCCAGGGAACCGTGCTCCAACATTAGAGCCCATGTATATAAGGTTTGAATTATGAGGCTTGGGAGTAGCATAGCAATGAGAGGGTGGGCCACCGACCAGGTAGGAAGTAATACACTCATTATAATATGTGTTTCTGACACTGCCTAGAAATGCTGCTGGTGGGAGAGGAGGTGGGGAAGGAAAAGAAAGAGAAGGGATCAATGCTACTCGAAAGCCTGTTTGACTAATGCTGCACTGTGGGGGTGAGGGAGAATGTGGATGGCGCTTGAGATACAGTATCCTAGTTAAATAATCCCCCAACCAGAGGAGTCATGAAGAAATAGTGCTATGGGAGCAAACCCCAAGCAGGGGTTAGAAAAGACTGGCACAGACCAGTAAACCTATTTGTAAGACCCCAGGTGGATTCTGTTTAAGCAAATACAGTAGGCTTTCTACACAAAATGGTATTTATAGTGACAACAAAGTAGTAACAGCAGAAATAGATCTGATGTGCACCTTCAGAGTTGACGACGTGGGGTGGATGAGTAATGCTGAAAATTGAGCAAAGACTAGTACACAAAATCATGATCTTACATTGTGTTACTGAGCAAGTTGAGAGTGAGCATCCAGTTTTATTAGAGGGCCTAGCTATTTGGAATATGGCGAATGTAAAGTGAGTCCAGTGTGTGGAACAGAGAGTACTGAACGATAGAATATGTGGTTGTAGCAGTGGAGCTGTTTGCTCATCGTAAGGAGGTTGTGAATCAACTTTCAGATGAGGATCAGCAGTTTTTATCGTGCTATGTTTTTGTGGGTAGACTGTTGCTTGGTGCTGTTCTTTCGAGGAAGATGTCTGGAAAGATTAAAAAGAATCATTGGCAAAGATAATAGGTCTGGGCAACCGAGAGCCACTGGAGTTGTCAATGTCAATGTCTTTCCACCATGTGTTATGGAGTGCAGTGTATGTACGTAGTAACATCACATAATTGTACTCCACAACACATCATTCAATTATATTCAATTCATATTCAATTAATTCACATGCATTTAATCCACACCACATAATTCCACATCATGCCACATAATTCAGTGCCACCCCAAATAATTCCTCTCCATGACACACAATACTACTGCCCATAATTCCTTAACACTCAATACAACATAATTAGTATCCACATAATTCCACTGCACACCATGCTGATAATTCCCCTACACATAATGCCACTCAGCCCTGCACAGTTCCATGCCTCACAATACCAAAAACAATTCCACTACAACCCACATCTTTCACACCACATAATTGCAATGCACACAATATAATTCATCATCATGCCACATGATTCAACTCCTCTACGTGCCACTCCACGCCACATAATGCCAATTATATGGTGTGGAGCTGAATTATGTGGCATGGAATTATGTGGCATTATGTTATGGAGTATTGTTATGTGGAGTGTTGCTATGTGGTGTGTAATTATGTGGTATGGAGTGGAGTGTAATTGTGTGGAGTTAAATTATGTGGAGTTGAGTTTTATGTTGAGTGTAATTATGTTGTGTGGTGTGGAACTATATGCAGCTGAACTGTGTGGTATGGAATTGTGTGGCGTTTTGGGGAAGTATGTGGCACAGTAGACACTCTTTCAAGTCCGCGTCACAACTGCCTCCAGTGTACTAAAGGGAGTTACACAAGCTTAGTATACCCACGGCTATAAACCATGCAATATTCATCAATAAACTTCTTGTGAAGGTTGGCTTCTTTCTCTTGGTGTGCAGGCTCAGAACATTTATGCAAAAGTCCATTGGAGGTTCCAAAGTCAATTATAGGGTCTCAGCGTCACATCCTGTTATCGCTGTTTGCAAGGTGGATTTCTTCTAATAAACTCAAACAGAACTAATTTATTGGGCACGTTTCAAAAATATGAATCCTGCACCCCACCACCTCCTGCCCCCTTTCAACGCATACCCCGCACTGCACTGAACATTGTTTTTCAGTGGCATAGTGACTTTATTCTGCTAAAAACAATAAATACAGAACATACGACACAGGCATCCAAAACAACTGATTTTTACACTGCATCCCTCTACTACTTTGGCAGCAATATTAGTTGCTGAGTGTGGACCAGCATTTTAAGATATGGACATAGACAGGTCACAAACATACCAACACTGCATCAAAACAATGGAGATATTGCAACACTCAAAGAGTAAGCACGAACACCAAGAGCTCCACTTGATCAACATTACATTGCTTTCCAAAACAATTGCTCGATATAAAAAGGATAAATGTTCGATCAAAAATAAGTTTAATACATTAACTTAGGATAAATAATTTAGAGTAGAAATACAAATATTCCTACAACAAACCTTGGTTAAAATGCTAGTTGATATTATCTACTGCAAAAAAGTTAAAATGTAAAAAGTAAAAGCAAAACGTATCACACTTACACATATAATCCAATAAAAGAAATGTCGAGTTTCACAACAAAGCGTGAAGAAATTGTAAAACTCAAGTATAAATATTTTGGACAACTAGTTAGTAACACTCTCAATGTCTTCCAATAATCATAAGTTTTACCTTTTTAAGTCAATGTCAAATGAGAAATGTTTAAAAGGTTTCACTTCTGTGCCTATTGTGAGCTGGCATTTCTTGTTTACTTTTCACGTTTGCAAACCTCTGCTAAGTGTGCACTGAGAAAGAAACAGTAATAAATTGCGCATATGTTTAGCACTGCAAACTAACGGCACAGGCTGGAAGGTGCAGTTTTAAGTCAGCACAGCCTGTGCAGTGTGACTCCACCACTACAGACAGTAATTTTCAAACCTGTTCATTGCCGAGTTACGTCACTACCCCACCCGGTTCCATCACTGTTCATCTGTGGGGAGCAGTTAAAAATATAACTTTCCTTTATGGGTGTGTTAACTCAAATGAAAGCACCACAGGTATTCTCTGCATTCTCATGTTTTACTATTAGTAAAATCAGTGCTTAATTTGAAAATAAAAACGTGCCGGTGCCCAAAGCCCTCCTCTTAAACACGCGGCTGCTGCAATTAAATGTGCAAACACGGAACACTAAGGCAGCGTAATCCTGAAGCCATCTTGGGCCTTTAAAATCCATTTACAACCACTCCCTGCCCCTTCAGCTCACTCTTGCATCATTCTGCTTTCTCCCATTGTGACGCTTTTTCGGTTTTCTCTTCCTCCGTCTTTCCCACATGGGACTTTTGCTCACAGTAAATGCTTGAGGCAGAAAAGTAAGCGACGGCCCTCAAAAATAAGAGCAGGTGCTCCGCACCGGAAACAACAAGCACAAATTAAGCACTGAGTAAAATGGTTGGTTATAATGGTTATGGGCAATTAACAAGGTGAGGAGGCCGGGGTGATGTTTGTTGCTTTAAGATCGATTTCCTGTTAGTTCGGGTTGGAGGGTGATCTGGTTGGGCTTGAGATGGGGGGTGGGAGGTGGAAAGAGGCACCATGATATGGAGGACAGAGCAAGTGAAAACATGAGCAATCATGTGGAGTGCTCTAACACAAAGAAAAAAGGAGCTTCTAAAAAGGGAGCTCTGGATGGACAAAAGTACTTGGTCCATCTTCTGGGGGAGGGCTATACACAAGAAGAGGCATGATGCATGCATGCCTTGGACAAACTGGGACAAAGAATATGAGAGTGCGCAAATGGTACGCCTACGGGTGGACTGAAGCCCCATATTGTAAACAAGATGACTCTGAGAGACAGAGCATGCACTATCTAGCCAAGACCTAAAAATGATTAGATAGCAAAACTACCAACCTTGGTTTAGGATGAAAACATGCTATACTCCCACTTGTACTGAATGTGTTATATTGCTGGACTATAGTATGGCATCTGAAACATCATCACGCACTTAATTGTACTGGAGATACATCCTGTGAATACAATAGTTAACAATTCTGATTAGATGATGTAGAGGTAGAAATGGTAATAGTATACTTACCATGAGGCTCTAATGGTAGACAATGTGCTGGATGCCATATACTTTTAGCTCTATATCACTGACCAAATTGTACTGTGTAAACCAAATACTCAACCAGGATGAGCCAGGTTAGTGATTGTTTACATAATTGATGTTGTCCTTTACTAGGGTATTGATTAAACTCTTCCTGTGTTGAAGGGGACATAGGGAAGATCATGCACATTCCAGCCACATGTTGAAGTTGAGTAACACACATAATTTGATCACAAGTAGCCCATTAAATTTTGACTCCTGGTCAAAAGAGGTATGATATTTATCGTACCTGGTAATTAGCATGTATAATAAAGTTTGCACCCTTGGTTCCTTTCAGCATGTTGAACCTGCTGGAATTTTTTAGGGGGAAAAAGCCCGGTATTTATCAAGACATGTAGATTTTAGTGAGGTAAGCACAAAACCAGCATGTTATTCCCCAAAATGTCAGAATAGGAGTTAATTATGCACCCAATAAGTTATAAGCTCCTCAATATAGGATATTATGAAGTGAGATAATTATGTGTAACAAGGGACACTCAGAATCAGGAACACAGAAGGATCGACTGAATGAAAGATGAAGTGAAAATGACAGGAAGTTGGATTGGGGGTAAAAAAGATGCTTGGCACTATGAAGCAAGAGTAGGGGGATGAAAGTGTTTGTTAGATACAGACACTAACCAATGGTTTATAAGGTACAATATCATCAAATACAGGCCACAGCTGTACTTGGAGTTGCAGTAGTGTTAGAAATGGGGTCTTTGGTTGACAGTCAGGTTACCCCCCGTTCAAGCAAGGACCCTAACTCTAGTCAGGGCAAAAGAGAAGCACCCTCAGCTAACCCCTGCTTACCCCCTTGGTAGCTTGGCAGAGCAGTAGGCTTAACTTCAGAGTGCTAGGTATAAAGTATTTGTACCAACACACACACAGTAACTTAATGAAAACACTACAAAATGACACAACACAGGTTTAGAGAAATAGGAAATATTTATCTAAACAAAACAAGACCAAAACGACAATAATCCACAATACACAAGTCAAGTTATCAATTAAAAATCAAAAAGAGTCTTTCAGTTGTTTCAAACACACACTAACGCTGTTAGCCTGAAAACGTACCTTGGGTGCATCAAAAATAACCCTGCACGGGCGAGTGCGCATCAGAACGGGCTTGCGAGGCATTGATTCCGCTCACGAGCAGGACTGTGCGTCGTTTCTCCTTTCGCTGGGTCGGGGCGCATCATTTCTTCTCTCCACAGGAGAGCGATGCATTGATCCGGTCAGCACGCTCGTGTCCGGGCAGGCCTTGCGTTGTTTTTCCATGCACAGCAGTACTTGAGTCGGAAATCAAGCCGCACGATGATCCGAAAACCCCGCAGCATGGGTTTTGATCTCCCAACGTCCATCAGCGATGCTGTGCATCGTTTCTCCTGCTCCGTGCGTCGATTCTTTGGTCACTTTGCCTGTGAGCGTCAATTCTCAGCTACGGAGCCGGCGTCGCGTTGTTTCTTCAGCCGCAGATCGGAGTTGCGTCGATCTATTCCCCGCACGTCGCTCTGTGTGTGGATTTCCTTGTCTTTAGGTTGCTAGCTTCTCCTTTCAGGGTCCCATGAACGGGATCGGCACCACAGGGCAGAGTAGGTGTCTCTCCAGAGACTCCAGGTGCTGGCAGAGAGAAGTCTTTGCTGTCCCTGAGACTTCAAACAACAGGAGGCAAGCTCTAAATCAAGACCTTGGAGATTTCTTCTCAAGATGGAAGGCACACAAAGTCCAGTCTTTGCCCTCTTACTCTGGCAGAAGCAGCAACTGCAGGATAGCTCCACAAAGCACAGTCACAGGCAGGGCAGCTCTTCTTCCTCAGCTCTTCAGCTCTTCTCCAGGCAGAGGTTCCTCTTGTTTCCAGAAGTGTTTCTCAAGTCTGTGGTTTTGGGTATCCATCTTATACCAAATTCTCCATTGAAGTAGGCCTACTTCAAAGTAAAATCTCTTTTGAATGTTAAATCCTGCCTTGCCCAGGCCAGGCCCCAGACACTCACCAGGGGGTTGGAGACTGCATTGTGTGAGGGCAGGCACAGCCCTTTCAGGTGGGAGTGACCACTCCTCCCCTCCGTCCTAGCACAGATGGCTCATCAGGATATGCAGGCTACACCCCATCTCCCTTTGTGTCACTGTCTAGTGGGAGGTGCACCCAGTCCAACTGTCAAACTGACCCAGAGAGGAAATCCATAAACAGGCAGAGTCACCGAAATGATATAACCAAGAAAATGCCCACTTTCTAAAAGTGGCATTTTCAAACACACAATCGCAAAATCAACTTTACTAAAAGATGTAATTTTAAATTGTGAGCTCAGAGACCCCAAACTCCACATGTCCATCCATTCCCAAAGGGAATCTACACTTTAATCAGATTTAAAGGTAGCCCCCAGGCTAACCTATGAGAGGGACAGTCCTTGCAACAGTGAAAAACAAATTTAGCAATATTTCACTGTCAGGACATATAAAACACATTACTATATGCCCTACCTTAATCATACACTGCACCCTGCCCTTGGGGCTACCTAGGGCCTACCCTAGGGGTGTCTTACATGTAAGAAAATGGAAGGTTTAGACCGGGCAAGTGGGTACACTTGCCAAGTCAAATTTATAGTTAAAACTGCACACACAGACACTGCAGTGGCAGGTCTGAGACATGATTACAGAGCTACTTATGTGGGTGTCACAACGAGTGATGCAGGCCCACTAGTAGCATTTGATTTACAGGCCCTGGCACCTCTAGTGCACTTTGCTAGGGATTTAGTAGTAAACCAAATATGCCAATCATGGATAAGCCAATTACATACATATTTTGTAAAGGAACACTTGCACTTTAGCACTGGTTAGCAGTGGTAAAGTGCCCAGAGTAACAAAAACAGTAAAATCAGAGTCCAACACACATCAACAACCTGTGGAAGAGAGGCAAAAAATTAAGGGAGACCACACCAACGATGAAAAGTCTAACAAGTAGCATTAAAACGTATATTACATGAAAGACACAGTAACAAAGTTGTTTCTATCAACATTCACTCAAGACATCTGTAGGCACTGTAGGCACACCACAGAACACACCCATGAAGGTGCTACTGCCGCAATGTGTCATTCAAGAGAATTCCAAGATGTTATGGATTTACAGATCCATCAATGCAGTCCTTAATCGTGCGGAATAGAGGAACTGTAATACGAGTGTAACGGCATCCAAAGAGGTCTGGAAGTATAATAGCAAATAAAACAACCCGCCAAAGTGCCATATATACGGTGACAAAAAGTAAACTCAAATCTGGAAGGTTATGGGAGGAAGTGCTATTTATTTAACCTTTACAAGAGCAATGGGTGGACAGTCATCACAAAATCGTTCAAGCGTCATTAGGTTATACATCATGTGCCGTACCATGAAGAAAAACTGCAAACTGGAGTTCAGAAAAAAAAAAATATATATAGCATGGGAAGCCATGAAAGCAAAGTGCTAAGAAAACAAGCTCATCCCAATGGGGCACGTACTAAGAACACCGCTGAAGCAAACACCATGCTAATGGCAACAGCAGTACAGCTGAAATCCATATCTTTTGGAGATTTACTGAAGGTCACGCCCGTCATCGAAGGGAAAGGTGATCCTGTCCCATGAGTGAGTCCTGGGGCGTATCAGTGCTGTTTCAGATTGCTCTTTTCACAATTACACTGAAACCGTCACAGGAATGTACACATGAAATCCATTCTCTCTGGCACAGACGGTACTATCAAAGAAGCAAGGAAAAACTGGTAAAGGGTAAAGGAAAGACAGAGAATCAATAACAGAAAGAAAACTGTTATTGAGTCAAGAAACGCATTAACCTAGGGACAAATAACACCTATACTGGGCTAGGAAAAATAATGACAAAGTTGTAACTTTGCCCACGAACCTCGACAAAGTAGGACAAACTGCACAAGGCTGGCAAATGGGCCTTTATTCCCCAGCACGATGGGAGCACGCGAATGAGAAGAGAAATGTAAATAAAGAAAAAATAGAAGGAGAAGGGCAGTCAGGGAACGAAGGGGAGCAGAACTCGAAAGAAGGGTAATAAATAACCACATTTACTCTTTCTGACTTCATTATTTCAGCTCTTTCCCGTCATATTTTTCCTGCTGTTCTGTCCATCAGCTACTAAAAACCTAATACTGTAAGAAATAAATACAACGTGGCCAAATTAAATGGAATGGCTTTCAGGGAACCCAATTACTCCCCATGCGTGCCCCCGCCCTTCACGACCCGCCACTGCTGAAGAGTTCATTTGCAGGTAATGAAGGCAATGCTGAGTGACAACCAGGGAAAAAGACGCCATGTTGCCGCTGCCAGCATTGTCTGCGCGCGCTACACAGATCATTTAGTGTTTATGAATAGATATCTATACAGGAGACAGGGATGAAAAATAAAAGACAACAGCAGACAATGAAATGGCACGTCGTCTCCCCTTGAGCCCGAGGGAGGGAGGGAGGAGATGCATGTTCCCTTCAAGACTCCCTGGCAGGATTGTGTTTCTCTCACAAGGCAAATGTCTCCCTGAGAGGAACGCGCTGATGATGAGTGCTCTTTATTGATGTCGCTGGGGTGGGCGGTAGTATCAGAAGCTCGTGCAGTCCTTCAAAGTGAATTGTTGATCTTTGGCGCCATTGTGTTAATAGGGGATTTATTTTCTCAATATGGAATGTATGTATATTGGTATATTAGGATGGGGGGTGTACTAGCGTATTGATATTTCAGTAGTACTAACCTGGCGGGGGAGCAATGGGGCGCTTTATATTAAATTGGGGCTGGTTGGCTGGAAATGGATACAAAATCCTATACATCAATGGGGCATTTAAATGTTTCAATTACACAATTGCATTACATTCCTAAAATCGGCAATATCATTCGAGTTAACCTATTTACAGGTCTAGGCAAAAGGGAAATTAAATAGTTTGTCAAAAAACACACAATTGCACTTATGTGTAGATGCTGGGATTAGAACCAGTTAGCCTTGTTGCAAAGTTGTCAGTTTAGCCCCTACAGCCCATTCCTCCAGAATTACATGCCCCTTACAATGTGTTAGAGTGTTTGGAGGACAAGAGACAAAATTCATATCATCAGATAACTTGCTGCATAAAGGAGTCAAGAAGTTTTAAAAGGGATGAGATTTTGACACTAAATCCTAGGAAGCGGAGAGTGTTTTATTTATTTTTGACTCTTATGCACCTTGAGATACAGGATGGAAAATGTATTCAATTACCACAAGAGGGGGTTTGCCAAGCGGACCATGTGGTCTAGATACACAGTTTGTAGGAGTGCGTTTTGCACAATACAGGTTTGAACGGAGCCACACTGTGCACACGTGAAAGGCTCGACAGCACTAGCAGGTCCTCTCTCTGATGTGGAACACACACAAGATAAACAATTCAACTGCACACACACCGAATGACATCACACATTCCGCACCTCCATCACAACAGTAAGAGGTTAGAAATGTATTTGTCTTACTGATGGGTTGTATTTAATTTGTTAATGTTGTGAAGGCATTCCTGGCACCTGATGCCATATAAAAAGTAAGATAAGCTAAGTTAAATAATAAAAGAATATATTGCCTACTACATGATCTATTGTAGTCTATCACAAGGTTCAATAATGAAAGAAATGTCAATGATGCTTGCTCAAGCGCAAGACATGCCTGGGAATGTTTCTGGGTAATCTATATAGCGTGAATAGGTGCAATATGGGGTAATGCAGAAAATTACTTATATTAGGATAGTCACGTGTTGGAACTGAGACAGATGAACCTTTCTTCTTTTTACAGTTGATAGATCAATTAGTGAGTGCTTCTATCTCCGTGTGGCCGTTGGACAGAAGAAGCAATTTCATTGCATCTTTGTGAGGACTGGCACTGTCCTTAAAGGAACAGGAACATACATTTTTGTTCGACCTGACACCCTTGGGTAGTAGTCCCCCAATTTTTTTGTTTTCACACCTCCTGTTTTGCTGAATTCATTTTGCTGGCTTTAGGACTCAGTGCGCTTTACCACTGCTAACGAGTGATAAAGTGCATGTGCTCACTCTTCTAAACATAGTAAAATTGACTTACACCCAAATGACACATTTAATTTCTTTATAAATTCCTAGTAAAGTGGGACTACATTAACCCAGGACCTATAAATTAAATGCTAGTAGTGGACCTGCAGCACTCATTGTGCCACCCGCTTAAGTAACCTTTTTAAACATGGCTCAGGCCTACTATTGTAGTGCAGTTTTAACATTGCATTTTGACCTAGCAAATAGCTCTTTTGCCAGGCCTCAAACTTCCTTCTTACTACAAATAAGTCACCCCTAAGGTAGTAGGCTCGAAACAGCATATAGGACAGGGTGCAATGTATTTTAAAAGTTCTGGTAGTGAAAAACACTTACATTCATTTTTCACTACTGCAAGGCCTACCTTTTCCATAGGCTACATTGGGTTACCTTATTACATTTGAGAAATTATAACTTTTGCTTGGAAACGGGTAGCAATAGCCTGTTTGCTCTCAAAAGCACAACAATGTAATATCCTCTTTAACAGTAAAGTCAATTTTTATGTCACAATTCCAAAACTGGCACTTATAGAAAGTTGGCATTTTCTTGTCCTAACCATTTGGTGTCTGCAGCTATGTACTGGGCCACATGACTAGGTGTAGTTGGCCTTTGTGCATTTAACCCGGACAGAATCACAAATAGGGACTAAGTGTTGGTAGGATGGGCCATCCTGCCGTAATGGGAGGGGTGGAACTGTCACCTACCACATGGGCTTCAAAGGAGCTACCACAGAACAAACATGTAGAACTTCACAATAACCTTTTGTGAGTCTAGCCATCCTGTGGCCAGAGCAGGGGAAGGAAGGAAATTTCAGAACCAGGTGTGGGGGAAGTCTTGAAATTGCTCCCACGTCAAAGACTGCACCAGGCATACATATTGGACCCTTATACCAACTGTTAGACTTGGCATCCTTGGGGTGGTCTCCCCTAACTTTTTGCCTTTGTTTCCCAGGTTGTTGAAGTGTGCTGGACTTTGTTTTTGCTGTTTTTGTTACTCTGGGCACTTTACCACTGCTATCCAGTGCTAAAGTGCAAGTGCTCTTATGAAAAATGTATGTGTAATTGGATTTCCATGACTGGCATATTTGATTTACTGATAAGTCCCTAGTACAGTGCACTAGAGGTGCCCAGGGCCTGTAAATTAAATGCTACTAGTGGGCCTGCAGCACTGGTTGTGCCACCCGCATTAGCAGCCCTGTAAACATGTCTCAGACCTGCCACTGCAGTGTCTGTGTGTGCAGTTTTAAACTTCCAATTCGACTTGGCAAGTGTACCCACTTGCCAGGCCTAAAACTTCCCTTTTCCTACATGTGAGACACCCCTATGGTAGGCCCTAGGTAGCCCCATGGGCAGTGTGCAGTGTATATTTAAGGTAGGACACATACTAATGTGTTTTATATGTCCTGACAGTGAAATACTGCCAAATTCGTTTTTCATTGTTGCAAGGCCTATCTCTCTCATAGGTTAACACGGGGACTGCCTTTAAACATGATTAAAGAGTAGATTCCCTTTTGGGGCGGATGTGGAGTTTGGGGTCTCTGAACTCACAATTTAAAAATACATCTTTTAGTAAAGTTGGTTTTGAGATTGTGTGTTTGAAAATGCCACTTTTAGAAAGTAGGCATTTTCTTGCTTAAACCATTCTGTGACTCTGTTTGTTTGTGTATTCCCTGTCTGGGTCAGTTTGATAGTTGGTCTGTTTGCACCTCTCTCTAGACAGTGACACAAAGGGAGCTGGGGTGTAGCCAGCATATCCGGATGAACCATCTGTGCTAGGAGGTAGGGGAGGAGTGTTCACTTACACCTGAAAGGGCTGTGCCTGCCCTCACACAATGCAATCTCCAACCCACTGGTGTGTGTCTGGGGCCTGGCCTGGGCAAGGCAGGATTTCACAAACAAAAGAGACTTTCCTTTGAAGTAGGCCTACTTCAAAAGCCAAAATGGGTATAAGAAGAGCACCCAAACCCCTGAAAAATGAGTTCACTTCTGGACATCAAGAGGAACCTCTGCCTGGAGAAGAGCTGAGGAGCTGAGGAGAAGTGCTGCCCTGCCTTTGACTGTGCTTTGTGGAGCTATCTTGCAGTTCCTAACTCTGCCTGTGCATGGGGACAAAGATTGGAGGTTGTTGTGCATTCCTGCTTGTGAAGAAATCCCCAAGGGCTTGTCCTGAGCTTGCCTCCTGTTGTTGAATTCTTAGGGCAATCAAAGACTTCACCTGCCAGCACCTGGACTCTATGCTGAGACTCCTGCCCTGCCCAGTGGTGCCCTATCCATTTCCTGGGGCCTTGACAGGTGAATCTGGCAGACCAAAACAGAAAATCCACGCACAGACTGCCGTGCAGGGAAAATTTCGACGCACCTTTCCGAAACGCAGCTGAGAAACGATGTGCCGCCGGTTTCGTGGCTGACATCTATGCTCCACCTGCATCGTGGCTGGAAGGTCGATACACGTGGCTGGAGAAACAATGCACAACACCCGCTGACAGAAGCTGATAACGTCTCAACCCACATAGCACGGTTTTGCTGAAATTGTGCGGCAGGATTTTCAATGCAAACTTTGCTGGTTGTGGAAAAACAATTCAAAGCCTGTCCGGACCCGAGATGCTTATCCAGATCGACACACCGCTCTCCTGCAGAGATAAGAAACAATGCACGCCGACCAGGCCGGAGGATGAACGACACACGGTCTCGCTTGCGGGTGAGAAATCGACGCATCGCTGCCCTTTTTCAACACACACTCACCTGTGCGATGTTATTTTGATGCTACCCAGGTACTTTTGAATGCTAACAGTGTTATTACTGTTTTATCAAGGATCTAAGACTCTTTTTGCTTTTTGATTCATAACTTGACTTGTGGCTGGTGGATTTTTGCCGTTGTGGTCTTGTTTTGTTTAGATCAATATTTCCTTTTTTTCGAAACCTGTGTGTGTCATTCTGTAGTGTTTTCACTGAGTTACTCTGTGTGTTGGTACAAATACTTTACACCTAGACTCTGAAGTTAAGTCTGCCTGTTCGTGCCAAGCTACCAAGGGGGTTAGTGAGGGTTAGCTGAGGGTGATTTTCCTTTGCCCTGACTAGAGTGAGGGTCCTTGCTTGGACGGGGGTAACCTGACTGCCAACCAAAGACCCCATTTCTAACACCAACTCTTCAGATCACTTTCCGACCTGCTGCCCTGCTGCTGGAAGGACTTCCCTGCTGCAAGGAGGACTGTCCTGCGCCCCTCCTGCCTGACAAAGGAGGACAGGACCTGCTCTTTGAAACTGGAAACACCAGGGTAACTCCAAGGGCTTGCTGACTGGACGCTTGTTCTGAGCTACGGTGACACAATATTTCCCAGAGACTTGTCCTGCTTCTCCCCTGCTACCCACACTCAACTGGACCTGGCTGTGCCATGCTGCTAGCGTCTACTGGAGTGAGTCCTACCCACAAGTGCCACCAGGACCTATACTTTGGCTGGTATCAGGGTGTACTCCTCCTGGCCCAAGTATGGGTTCCTCAGAACCATGCATCACAACACATCTCGATGCAGCGCAACACAGGACCTCATATCACTGCACCTCACAGCTCCTAATCAGTGGCCTCATAGGAACTGATGCACCACAATGCATCTCTACACAGGACCTTGCAGCTCCTGATCGGTGGTCTCATCGGAGCCAACACAGAACAACACATCTCAGGACCTTGTATCGCAGCACCTCGCAGTTCCTGATTGGTGGCCCCATCTGAACTGATGCAGCAGGACACAACTCAGAGCAGTACCTTGCAGCACCTAATTAGCGGCCAAATTAGAACCAACTCAACTTGATGCAGGCTGTCATCTCAGTCCAAGTACAACAAGGTACAGTGACCAGGGGGTCAAACTCAGTCCCATACCCAGCAGCTGTTCTATTGTGGTCACCTTGAACTTGTGACTTTTTCCCGGTCTGGTGCAACCAGATAACCCCATTTGAAACTTTGTGCTATTTGGCATTACTTTTACCTAAGACTTTGAAAGTGCATATGCCCAGTTCCACTGACTGGATGCTTGCCATTCTGGTATAATTTTAATTATTAAAACATGCTCTGTTTTTCTAGATTGCTGTAAAATATTAATTGTATTGTGTTTTCACTTTAATACTGCTTGAGTGATGAATAAATACTTTACACGTTGCCTCCAAGTTAAGCCTTGCTGCTTTTGTGTGAAGCTACT
This sequence comes from Pleurodeles waltl, assembly GCF_031143425.1. Taxonomy (NCBI): domain Eukaryota; kingdom Metazoa; phylum Chordata; class Amphibia; order Caudata; family Salamandridae; genus Pleurodeles; species Pleurodeles waltl. Next base: position 1,153,156,602 of record NC_090440.1, on the reverse strand, counting down.
CAAGAGATAAGCATAGGTTAATTTAGTGACTTTTGTGGTTGATACTGACAAGGATTGTGGCTGTTGCTTGAGAAGCACTCACACCCCCTCAACAAACAACAACATTTCTAACAGTTTCCTAATAAAAGCATGTTAGTTCAGAAAAGTTAACTGAAGAAACAAAAGTAACATGTAAGCAATGTTAGCTTAAACTAAAAGATTGAATTGTCTGATTTTTAACTTCATTAAAAACATACATTTTACTCTGGCTTCAGCCGCATTTTTGACCAACTATTTGGTTGACAGTGATTATACTATTTTTACACATCTGAAGGTTACTATAGAGAAAAGAAAATATATGTACGACTAAACTCAGCTTTCAGCAAATGGAAGAAGTTTGAGCCATTAAGTACTAATATATGTTTAACTGCAACCAGTTTATATATAGTCTAAACAAAAAGGAAGAGAAGCTTTCCTTCTAGGTCTCAAATATTATAATTGTTGCAGTGGGTTACCACTCTTTCTTACCATTTCTGATGAAACCTTTTCAGTTGGCAACAGAGGGCCTCATTTATAAGTTTGTGGACAGCCTGTTGTTCTGCCAAGGGCATGGAGTGAATTACTCCATCTCCTTGATGGTGGGACCACCCACCACATTTATAAATGACCATCAAGCAGGTGATCATTTCTAATGCATTGTCAGGAATCACCGTCACAGTGGTTCCTGCCAATGTATTTTTCTGTTTGATAAAGGGCTGTGTCAGCATGATGAGTCCTGCACCAAACAGGTTTCTTTTTTAATGTTCAAAAAGAAAATCCCAAAATGTGATTTTCTTTTTAAACTAAAAAATGTAATCATCCACTTGCCATGTGAGTCATCTCCCATGGCGAGGGGGCATGATTAGCATGTTAATGTCCTTCTGTGCCATGGTTTGCCTGGCGGTGAAGGACAGTAAAATAATTTCTATATGTCAACCTATCCTTATGGGATGGAAAGACACATAGCCATTTCTCTGACTGCCCTTAGTCCATTAGGCCATCAGAGTGTTTTGGCTATGGCCGTGACAGAGAATTCACTGCCGTATCCAAACTGATTGACTGTAATGTTGGTGGTAATGATACTCCCTCACCATTGTAGTAGAGTATTCATATCACCACCATATAAATCAGCCCAAGAGCTTTTCCAACCAGGCCTTAAAAACATTTCCTTTGAAGGGAGCCTACTCCAACTCAAAAAGGAATATCTGCTGCAAATCATAAAACATGGCCTTTTCCAAATCCGATACTTTTCTAATCGAGGTCTGTGTCTTCAACAGCAGACAGTCATTGAACCGATCATTCTGTGCTTGCACACTTAAAGTTTAGAAATCCATTCTTCTCTTCACCCACAGTATTTTTATTACATTTCTTTTTTGAAGTATCGGCTTACCTTACTCTAAGTTGTTTGTGCTCTTTTAGACCTTGTCCCATTAAAGGAAGCACCTTTCCATGATGCAGCCGAAGAATCAAAGCAATATTTTTTAGCGAGTCTTCCCATGACATCAATTCTATCTATTTGTTTCAGCCATAGGATGAAAATATCTGGGATAAAGATTTTTTAAAGTATGATATACATACATGGCAAGTTTCCCATGTCCATGTGCAATATACTGCTCTAGTCCATATTTTTTCAATTGAAGTCTGGGACTTGTAGTCGAGTTTTATAATGGAATACACAAGACTACACGCCCCAGAATTAAAATAATAATAATATTAATAATAATAATAATAATAATAATAATAATAATAATAATAATAATAATAATAATAATAATAATAAAAAACTAGTCTGGAGCAGCACATCATGCATTGGCCTGGGAAACGTAGGAGGGTTGGATAGGAATGTATGACTAAATCTTAAATGTTGCAAACTTTTCACCTACCTTGTGCAGTACACACAATACAGTACACAATGTGTGCATGGTAATCCCCATGCAGCACTATGAACCAGCATCACAGGCAGTATGTTTCACATTATAAATCATAAAAAATAAATAAATAAGAAAACATGCTTTTTTTACAGCTAGTCTGAGGTCTCGAACAAATTGGCTTAACATATCATTTTTGGGCGTCCTTACATACTATAGTATAACGGTTGTGGTACAAAGCTATGAATTTTTACCTAGCTCCCTTTGTATTTCAATAAACTTCAGAACACAGGCACTTTTAGGCCCTTACTAAGAGTTGACCAATAAATGTGGGCACTCAGATATCGGATTATGAGTTTTTCATTTTTTTAAATCCACTCAGCATGCAACAGGTGTGATTAAAACATGCAGCCTCGTTAAATTTCAACAGGTTAAACCTGCTGGAATTTAAAGGGAGAAAAAATGCCAGGTAATTATTGGAACATGCAGATTTTGGTATATTCCTATGGGAAAAACGTACAACATGTGGTATTTATTAATAAACGATGTACCCAACAGCATTGTTATTTATCAGGTGAAATAAGTATTGTTCCTAACACCGGCCCCCTCCAAATTATGGCCTTATTTCTGCGCACAGGGCAAGCTTTATCTGAAATCCTGCATATATATCTCAGAGTTATTAATGCTCTTCCACTTCCTGAAGCAGGATGCAATCAGTCCAACAAAGTAAGTCCAGGAGAGCTGGATCTAAATGAGAATACCACTGACCATGTATATGGCTCTCATTTAGATTGGTAGACCTTTTATCATTCTCACATGGATACCCAGAAAATATGGCCTGTATCTGGTCCTTCCATGCTTATCTATATGAAACGCTGTACATTTATCTTACGTATTTTAAAAAACAAAATGACACACATTTACATTACTCACATATTTACAATTTAAGGCACAGGGAGATGATCGGCTTACCCATTAAGCTTGCCCTTTTGTTACGTACCAAAGCCAGCATGTGAACCTGGCCAATAGACCACATATCCCCCTTCTGTAATTTTTCTTTCATATTTTACTTATTCTGTGGTTCCCTAATTCCTATATGTCCTATTAATTTCAAGAAATACTTTCATAGAAGAAAACCTGAATGTTAAATTGTATTGAGATGAAGGAGAAGTAAGGGCTCTTTTAGGCATCTCAATCAGCCTAATCACAGATGTAGGTGCCCTTGGAATCTGGGACTGGTTATGGGCCCATGTTGGGTTTAGAGCACACCGATGAAATGCTCAACTGGGCCTAGTGACACTTGGCAGATGCAGTCCGCTCATGGTCTGATCACAAATTTGAAGGATGCAGCCCTGTATGGCCCAGTCACACCTTCAGCAATTGTAGCACTGCATGAGCTGGCCAAAACGTCAGTCGAAGCGGCTTCACACCGGGCGATCCCAACTTGGACAGTTGCATACCTACATGGGCTCATCATAACTTTGTCAGTTTTAGCACTTCATGGCGGATCACAACCTAGCTGACTGATGCACCACACAGGCTGATCACAACAAGAATTTACAGTAGTCTGCACTCCTCGGAAAACAATGCTCCCATCTAGAACTACAGGGAGACTTTGGGGAGGGTCCTCTTAATTAGCTCTCCAGAAGTCTGATCATCGTAGCGCACTACAGCCAGCAGGGAACTTGTTCCTTTCAGGACAGTCTTTCCTCCTGAGGGTAGGCAACCTCCTTACTTCTCTCAGCAGGCAGAATGGCAGGGCAGGTAGTCAGCTCTTCCAGCAAGAGATCCAGATATCAGGTGATGCCCCCTCGTCTATGGGAGATGGTCTGTCAGGCAAACACCAGCCTTTGTTGGACAGAAGCCCTCTGAGTACTGTCAAGCGCACTCCTTTCTTTGGTAATAGAGGACCTGGAGCTGAAACAATAACTGAGGCAGTGGGGTTTCACTGTTATAAACAACTGACATGTAGGAGATGCGAATCCATTGTCTGAAATCGTAAACCTAGTTTAAGGTGTACTCCTGTCAACTGTCCTTTCCAGGCTGTTCTTCATATACAGTCTATGTGTAGAGCGATGCTCCTCACAACAAGGTCATCTCCACCCTGAAGCACCCACAGCAGAGGCCCAATATGGTGTGAGGTTTCAGCATACAGCTGTCATCAGAGAAACTGAAGAAATAATCAGGGAAAGACCCTGAACTCACCTAAATTTTCTCTCAAATTTCACAACAAAGACTGCAGTTATGCCTCTCACCTCTACCATACATCAAAGGGCAATGCTTAGGTAGACTACTCAACAGCTTCTGGCTAAAAATGACCTCATTAGAATATCTAAAGGAGTTTTATCTCCATCCCCTCACTTATCAGTATCTAGGTCTCCTCCATCCATCTACATGGATGGAACCAATACACTTCCACTGTCTGGGAGAACTTTCCTCACTTCCATTTTGTGCAAGGTTGGGACAGAGATATTCCAAACAGATCCCACAGTCCTCCATTATTCTAGCTCACTCACACCATGCATGTAACACACAAGCTAAATACATTACTATGCTTAACATGCCCCTATTCTGTTAGTGTTGAGGTCTAGTTAAGTGTGTAGAAGCAGAACAATATATGCATGGACCAGTAGACATCCATTCCAGTGAGCTAATTTAAAGGACTGGTCAGACTTTTAATACTCAAAACATGGTATGGTGCCACCACCTTTCTACAAGCTAAACCCTCACCAGGGATGATATTCCACAACCGGTACATGAAGACATACTGCCCCCGCCTTTTGTCTTAGACAGTGACTGGCCAAGGCCTCAGTGCACACACTGAGGCCTTGGCACACACTATGCGCCCCCAGGGTCAACAGTCAAATAGGCATAATACCAGATACATGCTGACAGGAACTCAGGGTAGGGCAACCTACCTGCTAGGAATGCAGGATACATTCCCATCCTAACAGGCTGTGACAGTGACAAATGCTAAGTGGCCACATTTGACCAGTTGCCACTTGCATCTGCCTGTATATATGAAACATCTGTTTGTCTATACTCAAATCTGAAGTATTTTTGGGCCTGTCCCCAGATCAGAAGCTTCTGTGTGCATGGTACTCAGATCAACGGATATATGTGTCTTTACTCAGTACTCAAGAAAAGTTATCTTTAATCAGAGCTCAAGCAGGTGTTTGACTCCACATCTAAAGCATGTGCCTTTGTCCAGATCTCAATGACCTGTATGTTGATTTGAAACATCCTTGTCTAGTCCTTCATCTGTGCACCTATCCCCAGATCCGAAGTATCTGTGTGAACCTAGATATGAAGTGTCTGTGTGCCTGTGTCCACAATATGAATGTGCTATTTGTGCTTCTGGACTGTGTTCCCATTTTAGTCTAGATCTGAGCTATTTGTGTATCTGGGAGGGGTCTGAAGTATCTGTGTGCCTGTCCCAGGATCAGATTTATCTGTATCCATGACCAGATTTCAGATATCAGTGAGTGTGTTGTAGACAGGAAGCTCATTTGTGTCTATTCCACAACAGAAAACATTTTTGTGTCAATCTGAAGTATCTGTTTTGTATGCATCCAGATAGATCCCCTGACCAGAAGTATCTGTGTTTGTCTTAAGACAAGAAACCTACATCTTTCCATCTTCATATCACCATCACTGTGGTTTGTTTCTCTGTAGAAAGACCCACCTTCAAGGCCGGACTGGGAATCTGGCATATTTTGTAAGACCAGCCCCCACAGGGTGCATAGTGGGGGAACCTGACCACTACAGTGGGGACTGGAAGGTTCTCTCCCTCCCCAGGAGAATATGGGAAAATGGCAAAAACTGTGAATTTTACAACAAATATTTCATCACATATTCAATTTACTACTTTTTAAAACAGCAAAAGATGACCTTATAATGCACCAGGGTACGGCAATCTTTATTGGGGTTCTTTGTTGATTCCCCTCCCATCACCCTCTAACAGTGCCTCTCATCTCTCCATAGCCCTCTCTCACATGTATTTCATTTGTTTTATGTTGTCTCTCTTACCAGCGTAGTGTGTTGAAGCACTTTACATCACACACACATACAGAGACAATGAATCATACATTTGAATTCAGTGCATAGAAAATGTTGACAGATGGGACTACAAAGTTTAGGATTCACATGCAGTTCATATTGGTAGGCAATTTTCAAGAGTGCTTGGTCTGGAGAAGCACAAACTCAGGATTCAGAAGGTAAAACAGTGGTTAGGGTTTAAATTATTAGTGACATTTTATTTCGACCCAAATAAATGATTTTTAGCTAAATTAGGATAATCAAAGACTGGGGAAAAAAATCAACTTTCTAACTTTCTAACCTGTAGCATGAAGCCTGCATGCAGCTCTTTGATGGCAGACAATAGCTCATTGTCTGATTATGATGGTACCTTATTAACTGCACAGTAAAAAAGGAGAGTTCTGTGACAAAAGCAGTATCCCACTGATCTATGCTCATAAAATACTGTTCTGTGATCTGCATAGTAGGCATTCTTTGCAGCGGGCATATGAACCCTCTACACTACCTTAGATGTGTCAACACTGCCACTAGACAAAAATCATCTCTCTCCAGCAGGTACATTTTTACCAGAGTTATCTTAACACTTTTATTGTTGACTGAAAACTGTTGGATATATAAGGAACTCTGCAGTGCTTTTAAAATTGCTGCACTGCTACAAAACAGGCCTCAGGTAACAAAAGCGCCTCCCACTCTTCCTGCCTCTCGGGGAAGCGCTCGATTCCCGGTATGGCCCGTCCGCCCTTGCCTACATTCCTGAGTCACGCACGCCTCCCGGTGTCCTCAAATTCTTGCAGCTACACCTGGCCCAACTGTCATCTTCTACCCTCTGTGGCTGTTGCTCAGTGCTCCGGAACAGTGCATTTCCCTAAAAGGCCCTCTCTGAGGAAGTAAATGAGGCTGGCTGCCCGACTGATTCCAATCCCTTCGCCATTTCGCGTCGCCCGTTTCCTCAGCCTTTAATCTCCACGCGTGGATATTGGATTTCTTCAGGGTCTTGTTACTGATGATGTGAGTCGGTGGCGGGCTGGGTCGGAGTGCCGCCGGTGTCCTTTCAGAAGCCGTGCACCTGATAATGAGTCCTGATAGGGCGCAGTCAGGGCCCGCGTCCTGCACCGTTGGGCTCTTTGCAAAACCA